>NW_006796798.1:780436-841330 GCF_000442215.2 Lipotes vexillifer | reverse complement strand
GAAAGAGGTCATCTTATTACAGGTCATAGAGCAGCAAACATCCTTTCTTCTTAGGCCTCTCCATCATCCCCTTCTGTAATACTGATGGGATCCAAATGTCTTCCCCCACCCCTTCAAAGTCAGGGACTGGTGAGCATTCCTTTGCTCAGGACAAAAGGCAAGAGCAGGATGGCAGAGGTAAGATGGGCAATGGTTGGAGAGCAGCCTGCATCTGCCACAGTTTACAATGGCAAAGATATAGAAAGTTCTTATGGGTCGACCAGATGCCAGAAGATAGAGGAATTTAAGCACTTCCAAAAGGGCTATTCGTTAAATGAGGGGACCCTGCAGCAAGAGTTCATGGGGTGAGTGGCCTGCCCATGGTCTGTACTGAAGCTGGCAGGAAGACATCAAGACTGGGTCAGGTCTCCTGGGCCAGGTGACTGTGTAGGGCAAGTATGACAATAGCTCTCCCATGAGCACCCATAAGAGGTAACTCTTGGGGAATCTGCCACAAAGAAGAGTGAAAACCAGTTGATAAAGGAAAGTAGACTAAAGGGCTCTAAGAAAGCCTAAAAAGCCCCTTACCCTAAAACTGTTGCCATTTATGTGATGATAATGTAATTCTGTTAATAACTCATTGAGGAATTTGCAAACACATATGGTTTAAACTGTGAAAACACCCAGTGAAAATTTTCTACATTAAAAAATTCCATAACAAGAGACTGATTAAATAGAGCTTATACATATATTCTCCTTTTACAGAATTAAATTCAAAACAATTCAACACAGAAAAGTTTAATAGTTCTCTCATGAAGTCATATTCACTTGCTCTTGGATTTTCCAAAGTTTTGAAATTAGGCAAAAATATCACTTTCAAAAATTGACTTTTTAATCATGTGCATGATTAACTTAAGAAATAGCCTGGTCTGTAAGTAGAGCATTAGAATGATGTGACCCTGCCTCTACCTTTTGAACTGTGATTCTATGGACAAGTCACTTCCTTTTGCAGAGATGATATCCTCATTAAAGAGTTCACATATAGAAATACACAGGTCCTAATCTGTTACTGCAAGGTAGCCTGGAATCCACTGTGAAACGTCTCACAGGCATTGGTTAGTTTTGCCTACCTTGAATCTACCTCCCACCAACCACTAGTAAGAACACCTCAGGTTTTCTGGAAAAATCATAATCCCATACACACTGATGGGACTGGCTCCATCCCCTAGATCCAGGTCTGGACACAAGATCTATTTCTGGTCAATCAACCTTTATCCAAACTGAAGTCATAATGATGTTGGCCCAAGGATGAACTCCTGATTCAAGTTGCATAATCAGAGCTAAGCCAAGCATTGGTTAGAGAAATAGGAGGATGTCATTCTTTTCTATTTGATCTTTTTTTTTTTTCTCCAAAAGGTTTTAATTAGAATAAGTTGATGTGTCTATTACAGGATATAATAGAATATGAAATTTATATTTAAAATATGATTTATATAGTATTTTCCTTTTTAATGATAACTATGAAAATAAGGCAAAATCCAAAAATTGCTTACATTTAGAATGCTGACACTGTTGTAGTAGGTATTAAAATTTTATGAATATTTCTACTATATACAACATTTCTTCCTGCAGATGAGTATCCTAGACTAAGCTAGCTTAGTTCTTCTAGCCTACATATATTTTTTAACATCTTTATTGGAGTATAATTGCTTTACAATGGTGTGTAAGTTTCTGCTTTGTAACAGAGTGAATCAGCTATACATATACACATATACCCATATCCCCTCCCTCTCACATCTCCCTCCCACCCTCCCTATCCCACCCCTCTAGGTGGTCACAAAGCTTACTGAGCTGATCTCCCTGTGCTATGTGGCTGCTTCCCACTAGCTATCTATTTTAAGTTTGGTAGTGTAGATATGTCCATGCACTCTCTCACTTCGTCCAGCTTACCCTTCCCCCTCCCCGCGTCCTCAAGTCCATTCTCTAGGTCTGCGTATTTATTCCTGTCCTGCCCCTACGTTCTTCAGAACCTTTTTTTTTTTTAGAATCCATATATATCTGTCAGCATACAGTATTTGTTTTCCTCTTTCTGACTTACTTCACTCTGTATGACACACTCTAGGTCCATCCATCACTACAAATAACTCAATTTCATTTATTTTTATCACTGAGTAACATTCCATTGTATATTTGTGCCACACCTTCTTTCTCCATTCATCTGTTGATGGACACTTAGGTTGTTTCCATATCCTGGCTATTGTAAATAGTGCTGCAGTGAACATTGTGGTACATGACTTTGAATTATGGTTTTTGCCAGGTATATGCCCAAGAGTGGGATTGCTGGGTCATACGGCAGTTCTACTCTTAGTTTTTTAAGGAACCTCCATACCGTTCTCCATAGTGGCTGTATCAATTTACATTCCCACCAACAGTGCAGGAGTGTTCCTTTTCCTCCATACCCTCCCCAGAACTTATTGTTTGCAGGTTTTTTGATGACAGGCAATCTGACCAGTGTGAGGTGATACCTCATTTAGTTTTGATTTGCATTTCTCTAATGATTACTGATGTTGAGCATCCTTTCACGTGTTTGTTGGCAATCTGTATATCTTCTCTGGAGAAATGTCTATTTAGGTCTTCCGACCATTTTTGGATTGGGTTTTTTGTTTTTTGATATTGTGCTACATAAGCTGCTTGTATATTTTGGAGATAAACCCTTTGTCAGTTGCTCCTTTTGCAAATATTTTCTCCCATTCTGACAGTTGTCTTTTTGACTTGCTTATTGTTTCCTCTGCTGTGCAAAAGCTTTGAAGTTTCATTAGGTCCCATTTGTATATTTTTGTTTTTATTTCCATTTCTCTAGGAGGTGGGTCAAAAAGGATCTTGCTGTGATTTATGTCATAGAGTGTTCTGCCTATGTTTTCCTCTAAGAGTTTGATAGTGTCTGGCCTTACATTAATTAATCCATTTTGAGTTTATTTTTGTGTATGGTGTTAGGGAGTGTTCTAATTTCATTCTTTTACATGTAGCTGTCCAATTTTCCCAGCACCAATTATTGAAGAGGCTGTCTTTTTCCCCATTGTATATTCTAGCCTCCTTTATCAAAGATAAGGTGACCATATGTGTGTGGGTTTATCTCTGGGCTTTCTATACTGTTCCATTGATCTATATTTCTGTTTTTGTGCCGTACCATACTGTCTTGATTACTGTAGCTTTCTAGTATAGTCTGAAGTCAGGGTGCATGATTCCTCCAGCTCCGTTTTTTCTTTCACAAGTTTGCTTCAGCTATTTTGGATCTTTGTGTTTCCATACAAATTGTGAAATGTTTTGTTCTAGTTTTGTGAAACCTGCCATTGGTAGTTTGATAGGGATTGCATTGAATGTGTAGATTGCTTTGGGTAGTATAGTCATTTTCACAATGTTGATATTTCCAATCCAAGAACATGGTATATCTCTCCATTGTTTGTATCATTTTTAATTTATTTCATTGGTGTCTTAGAGTTTTCTACATACAGGTCTTTTCTCTCCTTAGGTAGGTGTATTCCTAGGTATTTTATTCTTTTTGCTGCAATGGTAAATGGGATTGTTTCCTTAATTTCTCTTTCAGATTTTTCTTCATTAGTGTATAGGAACGCAAGAGATTTCTGTACATTAACTTTGTATCCTTCTACCTTACTGATTAGTTCTAGTAGTTTTCTGGTAGCATCTTTAGGATTCTCTGTGTATAGGACCACGTCATCTGCAAAGAGTGACAGTTTTACTTCTTCTTTTCCAATTTGGATTCCTTTTATTTCTTTCTCTTCTCTGATTGCTGTGGCTAAAACTTACAAAACTCTGTTGAATAAAAGTGGTGAGAGTGGGCAACCTTGTCTTGTTCCAGATCTCAGTGGAAATGGTTTCATTTTTTCACCACTGATAATGATGTTGGCTGTGGGTTTGTCATATATGGCCTTCATTATGTTGAGGTAGGTTACCTCTATGCCTACTTTCTGGAGAGTTTTTATCATAAATGGGTGCTGAATTTTATCAAAAGCTTTTTTTGCCTCTATTGAGATTATCATATGGTTTTCCCCTTCAATTTATTAATATGGTGTATCACATTGATTGATTTGCATATATTGAAGAATCCTTGCATTCCTGGGATAAACCCCACTTGATCATGATGTATGATCCTTTTAATGTGCTGTCAGATTCTGTTTGCTGGTATTTTGTGGAGGATTTTTGCATCTATGTTCATTAGTGATATTGGCTTATAGTTTTCTTTAGTGTGACATCTTTGTCTGATTTTTGTATCAGGGTGATGGTGGCCTTGTAGAATGAATTTGGGAGTATTCCTCTCTCTGCTATATTTTGGAAGAGTTGAGAAGGATAGGTGTTAGCTCTTCTCTGAATGTTTGATAGAAGTCGCCTGTGAATCCATCTGTTCCTGGGCTTTTGTTTGTTGGAAGATTTTTAATCACAGTTTCAATTTCAGTGTTTGTGATAGGTCTGTTCATATTTTCTATTTCTTACTGGTTCATTCTTAGAAGGTTGTGCTTTTCTAAGAATTTGTCCATTTCTTCCAGGTTGTCCATTTTATTGCCATATAGTTGCTGGTAGCAATCTCTCATGATCCTTGTATTTCTGCAGTGTCAGTTGTTACTTCTCCTTTTTCATTTCCAATTCTGTTGATTTGAGTCTTTTCCCTTTGTTTCTTGATGAGTCTGGCTAAAGCTTTATGAATTTTGTTTATCTTCTGAAAGAATCAGCTTGTAGTTTTATTGATCTTTGCTATTGTTTCCTTTTTCATTTATTTCTGATCTGATTTTTATGATTTCTTTACTTCTGCTAACTTTGGGGGGGGGGTTTGTTCTTCTTTCTCTGATTGCTTTAGATGTAAGGTTAGATTGTTTCTTTGAGATTTTTTTTGTTTCTTGAGATAGGATTGTACTGCTATAACCTTCCCTCTTGGAACTGCCTTTGCTGCATCCCATAGGTTTTGGGTCATCGTGTTTTCAGCCATTTGTTTCTAGGTATCTTTTGATATCCTCTTTGATTTTTTCAGTGATCTCTTGGTTATTTATTAGTGTACTCTTTAGCCTCCATGTGCTTGTATCTTTTACAGTCTTTTTCCTGTAACTGATATCTAGTCTCATAGTGTTGTGGTAGGAAAAGATATTTGATATGACTTCAATTTCTTAAATTAACCAAGGCTTCATTTATGACCCAAGATATGATCTATCCTTGAGAATGTACCATGAGCACTTCAGAAGAAAGTGTATTCTGTTGTTTTTGTATAGAATGTCTTATAAATATCAATTAAGTCCATCCTATTTAATGTATCATCTAATACTTGTGTTTCCTTATTTATTTTCATTTTGGATGATCTGTCCATTGCTGAAAGTGGGGGGTTAAAGTCACCTACTATGACTGTGTTACTGTCAATTTCCCCTTTTATGGCTGTTAGCATTTGCCCTATGTATTGAGGTGCTCCTGTGTTGGGTGCATAAATATTTATCATTATTATATCTCCTTCTTGGATTGATCCTTTGATCATTATGTAGTGTCCATCTATGTCTCTTTTAATATTCTTTATTTTAAAGTCTGTTTTGTCTGATATAAGAATTGCTACTCCAGCTTTCTTTGGATTTCCATTTGCATGGAATATCTTTTCTCATCCCCTCACTTTCAGTCTGTATGTGTCCCTAGGTCTGAAGTGGGACTCTTGTATACAGAATATATATACAGGTCTTATTTTTGTATCCATTCAGCCAGTCTATGTCTTTTGGTTGGAGCATTTAATGCCTTTACATTTAAGGTAGTTATAGATATGTATGTTCCTATTACCATTTTCTTAATTGTTTTGGGTTTGTTATTATAGGTCTTTTCCTTCTCTTGTGTTTCCAGCCTAGAGAAGTTTCTTTAGCATTTGTTGTAAAGCTCGTTTGGTGGTGCTAAATTCTCTTAGCTTTTGTTTGTCTGTAAAGGTTTTAATTTCTCCATCGAATCTGAATGATATCCTTCTTGGGTAGAGTAATCTTGGTTGTAGCTTTTCCCTTTTCATCACTTTAAATATGTCCTGCCACTCCCTTCTGGCTTGCAGATTTTCTGCTGGAAGATCAGCTGTTAACCTTATGGGGATTCCCTTGTATGTTATTTGTTGCTTTTCCCTTGCTGCTTTTAATATTTTTTCTTTGTATTTAATATTTGATAGTTTGATTTTTATGTGTCTTGGCGTGTTTCTGCTTGGATTTATCCTGTATGGGACTCTCTGCACTTCCTGGACTTGATTGACTATTTCCTTTCCCATATTATGGAAGTTTTCAACTATAATCTCTTCAAATATTTTCTCAGTCCCTTTCTTTTTCTCTTCTTCTTCTGGGACCCCTATAATTCGAATGTTGGTACATTTAATGTTGTCCCAGAGGTCTCCGAGCCTGTCCTCAATTCTTTTCATTCTTTTTTCTTTATTCTGCTCTGTGGTAGTTATTTCCACTATTTTATCTTCCAGGTCACTAATCTGTTCTTCTGCTTCAGTTATTCTGCTATTGATTTCTCCTAGAGAATTTTTTATTTCATTTATTGTGTTCTTCATCATTGTTTGTTTGCTCTTTAGTTCTTGTAGGTCCTTGTTAAACATTTCTTGTATTTTCTCCATTCTGTTTCCCAGATTTTGAATCATCTTTACTGTCATTACTCTGAATTCTTTTTCAGGTAGACTGCCTATTTCCTCTTCATTTATTTGGTCTTGTGGGTTTTTACTTTGCTCCTTCATCTGCTGTGTATTTCTTTGTTTTCTCATTTTGCTTAACCTACTGTATTTGGGGTCTCCTTTTGCAGGCTGCAGTTTCGTAGTTCCCATTGTTTTTGGTGTCTGCCCCCAGTGGGTAAGGTTGGTTCAGTGGCTTGTGTAGGCTTCCTGGGACTGGTGCCTATGTTCTGGTGGATGAGGCTTCATCTTGTCTTTCTGGTGGACAGGACCATGTCCAGTTTTGTGTTTTGGGGGTGTCTGTGAACTTATTATTATTTTAGGAAGTCTCTCTGCTAACGGGTGGGTTTGTGTTCCTGTCTTGCTAGCTGTTTGGCATGGGGTGTCTAGCACTGGAGCTTGCTGTTCGTTGAGTGGAGCTGGGTCTTAGCATTGAGATGGAGATCTCTGGGAGAGCTCTCACTGATTGATATTATATGGGACCAGGAGGTCTCTGGTGGTCCAATGTCCTGAACTCGGCTCTCCCACCTCAGAGGCTCAGGCCTGACACTGGCCAGAGCACCAAGACCCTGTCAACCACATGGCTTCTGTCCTGTGTAACTTCTCAATGATAATAGTTTTGCTGGTGATACAAATAGGGCTGGTTTTCCTTGAACCTTCAGGCTTCAGTTTTGCCTTGGTCATAACATGCACGTGAAGAAAACACCCAAGTCCAAGGAAAGAATCAAAGCAGGAATCTTCCCTTTGATCTTTTTTTTTCTTTACTTTTTATTTTGTATTGGTGTATAGCCAATTAACAATGTTGTGATAATTTCAGTTGCACAGCAAAGGGACTCAACCATACATACACATGTATCCACTGATGCAAGCCTGGATCTGCTAGCACCCACCACATGGAGAGAGACTGGGAGTTGAAGAAAATTCACCAGAAAAAAGCAGAACCAAGAGATGGAGAAGGAACAGATCTCTTTAAGCCTCTAAGTCCAATTAATTTTAAAAACTATCCTTGGACATTTCAGCCACTTGAGCAAATAAACTCCCTTATTTCTATTAAGTTTTTTGTAACTGAAACCAGTTTCTGTTAAGATTTTTGTAACTGAAAGAGATGTATCTGATGTACCTAGTCTATACATTGAATTATTTATCCAGTCTAATTCAGTGATATACAAATATTTTTATAAAATATGTAGATAATGAGCCAAATAAAATATGTCAGCATAAAAATAATTTTCTACATTTTTAGTAGGATTTTCTCAACCAATATATAGTAAAGGTACCATTAGAAAATTCTGCAGAGTCGTGGAGAGACCTAGAGAATCATACAGAGTGAAGTAAGTCAGAAAGAGAAAAACAAGTATCGTATAATATCACTCATATGTGGAATCTAGAAAAAATGGTACAGATGAACTCATTTGCAAAGCAGAAATAGAGACACAGATATAGAGAACAAACTTATGGCTACCAAGTGGAGAAGAGGGGTGAAATGAATTGGGAGATTGGGATTGACACATACATATACACTACTATGTCTAAAATAGATAAATAATGTGAACCTACTGTATAGCACAGGGAACTCTACTCAGTGCTCTGTGGTGACCTAAATGGGAAGGAAACCCAAAAAGGAGGGGATATATGTATACGTATGGCTGATTCACTTTTCTGTACAGCAGAAACTAACACAACATTGTAAAGCAACTATACTCCAATAAAAATTTTAAGAAGAAAAAGAAATAAAATTTTGGCCATCCCTTAGGTTCTAAAACTCTATGATGTTTAAAAGTCTTTGCATTACATGCATCAAGGTATAAACTTGTTCATAAATGATATAGGGACATTAGTCCTCCAAGATTAATCAATAAGCAGCTGTGTACATTTGCCCGGTATTGTGAAATGTGAAAACTTTGAGACAATGATGTTACATTGTGGGTTTTGCTGATTAGGGTCATGGAAATAAGGTTGTGGATTCTGAGTAAGACCAAAAAAATTTTTAAATCCAAAAGATGCCTTTTGTTTTGATCTTTCTTTTTGTGCCGGTGGAGATTTCACTCTGGGTAATATAAATCACCAACATGCTAATTAAGCTGTGTTTCTCACTTTAAGGTCTTTTTGTGCTTCCCTCAAAGTGATAACATATGGAACATCATCATTTTCCTTAGATCTGGGATAACAAAGTGTCCACAAGCTATATACAGTTGTAGTGATACAATAGCCAGCAAAAAATAGGCTTTAAATATCACCCACCACAAAACCTGGAATATAAAATGTGAAATTTGCTGAGGCATGACTAATGGGGTGATTTCTATTTTTCCAGCAACTGAACACCCAGTCCATGAACCGTGCACATATAATACTCAGAAAACAGTCTTAGAGAAAACTGACAGATATATGGGGTATTTTATCTTGCATTATGTGATTTGTAGAAGTAATCTCCAGTGGAAGCACTTCAAAGGAAGGCATTAAACAAGTATAAAATAACTAATCTACAAGTATTTATTAAGTGTTTGCTATGTAGCCAGCCAAATCCAAGGTGGCTGAGGAGGAAATAAGGGTGTGAAATCTAAGGACCCTGTTGAGAGTAACCTGCTAACTGTGTCCCCTCTTTCAGCCTCATCCTTCTAAACCACTATACATGTGGCTCCCAGGCTGATTGATTCAAAGCACAGTCTGACTCATTTCACTGTCCAGCTCAAGCACCTTCTGTGGCTCCCCACTGCCGAGTAAATACATTCTGGATATCTCAGGTTGGCACAAGATTAGATATCCTAAACTTTTAGCCTTATCTCCCAGCATTCTCCTTCGGGTGACCTGACACAAATTAGCATTTTTATCTGAGAAGGAATTGGTCCTAGAATGGCTATGACAATGAAGACAACAATGATGATGGAGAAGAAAAGGAGGAGGAAGGAGACTGACATTCTTCGATTGGTTACCACGTGCTGAGTATTAGCTGTTGCACTAAGTATTTAATGTCCATAGTTTCATTATAACCCTATGAAGGGTGTACTATTTTCATGTCCATTTTTTTCTATTGAAGTGAGATTCACATAACACAAAAT
This sequence comes from Lipotes vexillifer, assembly GCF_000442215.2. NCBI lineage: Eukaryota > Metazoa > Chordata > Mammalia > Artiodactyla > Lipotidae > Lipotes > Lipotes vexillifer. The sequence goes on along the minus strand of NW_006796798.1, from coordinate 831,610 downwards.
TAACCATTTTTAAATTTTTTTATTACTTTTTATTGGAGTATAGTTGCTTTACAATGTTGTGTTAATTTCAGCTGTACAGAAAAGTGAATCAGCCATACATATACATATATCCCCTCCTTTTTGGATTTCCTTCCCATTTAGGTCACCACAGAGCATTGAGTAGAGTTCCCTGTGCTATACAGTAGGTTTGCATTATTTATCTATTCTAGACATAGTAGTGTATATATGTCAAGCCCAATCTCCCAATTCATTCCACCCCCCTTCTCCACTTGGTAGCCATAAGTTTGTTCTCTATAACTGTGTCTCTATTTCTGCTTTGCAAATGAATTCATCTGTACCATTTTTTCTAGATTCCACATATGAGCGATATTATACAATATTTGTTTTTCTCTTTCTGACTTACTTCACTCTGTATGACAGTCTCTAGGTCCATCCATGTCTCTGCAAATGGCACAAAAATTAACCATTTTAAAGTGAAAAAGCATTTAGTACATTTACAATGTTGTACAACCACCACCTCTGTCTAGTCTCAAAATATTTTCATCACCCTAAAGGGAAGCTCCATATCCATTAAGCAGTTTCTCCCCCTCCATCCCTCCTCCCAGCCCCTGGAAATCACCAATCTGCATTCTGTCTCTATGTCATCCCCACTTTAAAACTGAGGAAATTCAGTCTTAAAGAGGGGAAGCTACTTGTCCAAATTCTTACTGGTAAGAATAGTAGAGCTGAGATTCTGTCCTCTGTCTTAAAACGATTAAGCTATGAGGCTTTTGAAACATTTACTTGAAGAATAAACTTGCCATGAATACAGGGATTAGAGAGTGGTTGAATGGTGCACCATGGGGAACTAATAACTATAAAATAGACCATGTCCCCCACCCACCCCTAAGACGCCACAGGCAATGGGCCAAAGAAACATCACCGGCAGCTCTCAGCACCATGAAGGCCCCCAGAGGTTCATTTCTAACAAGTATCTGCTCCCACCATTTATGTATTATGTGATACGTATTGAGCACCTACCATGAGCTCAGTGCATAAGTTTCAGCTATAAGCATAGTCTACTTTAAAACTTCCCAGAAGGGACAAGGTTCAAAACAAAATACCTGTAAGCTTGTACATGTCATCCTCCTTAAAATGGGCCATTGTTTTTCTCATGTTGGGATACTAGTTCTTTTGTAGAATATAGTATGAATATTATAAAATACCTTATATAGCAGATGTAAATATCCCAGACTATAATATGATATGCATACCACAATACTATATTTATATAATATTACATATTATGATAATTTAATCCAAATCTAGATATATTATTATACATAAGAAATCATACATATTAACTCAGTATAGTGTTGTAAGATATCTCACTTGACCCTGGTCTAGATGAACCACTACAACAGCTGTCTGACTTGTGCCCCTAATCGCAGCCCTGCTACCTGTATTAGAGCACTCCAGAGAAACAGATCCTGTAGGATGGAGCGGTGGGGGGTGGGGGGGAGTTGGCTGTAGAGAGGCAGATTTTGAGGAACTGGCTCACTTTCTTGTGGGGACTGACAAGTACAAAGTCTTCAGGGCAGGCTAGAGCTGATGTTGCAGCTTGAGTCCAAAGGCAGTCTGGACACAGAATTCCTTCTTCTTCAGGGAACCTCAGTCTTTTTCTTTTAATTTCCTCAACTGATTGAATGAAGCCCATCCATACATTATAGAGGGTAATCTGCTTCACTCAAAGTTTACTGATTTCAATGTTAATAACTACTGAAAAAATACCTTCACTTCAACATCTAGACTGGTGTTTTATCAAACATCCGGCCACTATAGCCTAGCCAAGTTGACACATAAAATTAACCATCATATTAGTTATGGACTAGATTTTGAACCACATCCCCGCCCCACCCCCCCAAATTCATATGTTGAAGCTTTAACTTCCAATGTGACTGTATTTGGAGAATGGGCTTTAAGGAGGTAATTAAGGTTAAATGAAGTCATAAGGGTGGGGCCCTGATCTTATCAAACTAGTGTCCTTATAAAAAGAGGAAGAAACAGCAGAGATCTCTTTCTTCCCCATCCACACAGAGGAAAGACCATGTGAGGACACAGCAAGAAGGCAGCTATGTAAGCCAAGGTGAGAGGCCTGACCAGAAACCAACCTGTTGGCACCTTGATCTTGGACTTCTAGCCTCCAGAAATGTAAGAAAATAAATTTCTATTGTTTCAGCCACCCAGTGGTATTTTACTATGGCAGCCCTAGCAGACTAATACTCTACCCAAATCTCTCCCTGACAGAGTAGTCAGGGACGCACTGAGAACACACATTAAATACTCTCCATCCTTTGCCCAGAACCTTACAAGTACTCCTATTTCCATCAAAGTATCAAAGAAGAAGCCAATGCCATAAAAGGCCTACCCTGTCCTACAGGATCTGTTCACAGAGGTTTCCTCTCTCCCTCAGTGACTTCTTTCCCCTCAGCCATGTCGTTCCAGCCATGTTGGCCCCCTTGCTGCCCCCGGGCCATGCCAGGCCACATCCCAGCTCAGAAATTCTATGCTGGATCTTCCCTCTGCATGGGAGCTTCTTTCCAAATGGAAGGACTGTTTCGACTCTAATCTCCAAGCCAACCCTCACAAGACCCCTACTCCATGAGATGTATGCTGCAACCAGCCCTTGACCTCCACCCCTACCCTCTGCTCCCAGGATCTCTGGTCCCCCTGCCCCTGTTTTACCTCATCAGTCCTCTCAGGAACCCTATGAAGTGCATGCTATTATTACCCCCATTTTACAGATGAAGAAACTGAGGAACAGATGGTTTCATTACCATGCCTTTGCCCATGAATCCCCGAAGTCTGAAGAGACCAGAAGAGACCAGAATTTGAAGCCAGGCTGTCTTACTCTAATTCCAAACCCTTAATCACTCAATTAGACTGTCTCTAGCTGTTTGTGAGGAGAGAAGGAACTGCTATTTTTTCCCAGCTTTACTAAGATATAATTGACATAGAACATTGTGTAATTTTAAGATGTACAGTGTAATGATTTTATACATGTATATATTATATGATGACCACAGAAAATGCTGCTTTCTGAGTGAGCCATGCATTAGGCACAGCCCACAGCCCCACGCCAGTGCACACCCTTAGTACATTGTCTCATTTAACTGCCAAACAATTCTGTGAAGTCAGCATGGTTCCCTTTATACAAATGTGGGCGTGGCTTTTTAGGAGAGAATGGGTAACAGCAAATGAGAGAATTCCAATCTACTCTCCAAAATATGTATCTGCATGCTCCAAGGATCCGGGTTCTCTCCATCTGTCTATTCTGACATCCATGATATCTGCTTCAGTTTCAGGATTCTCTCAGTGCCCCCAAAGCTCCAGGTTCTCCTCTTGTGAATGTAACACAACAGCCAGAATTTCAGACTTCCCTTTTTCACACCACGTGAGAAAGACCAAGCGTCTCCTTTAACTGCTCCAATGGAAGCGATAGAAACCATCTTTAGAAACGCCAACCAATATCTTCCTGCATCCTTTTAGCGCTGTTTGGGTAACGTCCCTTTCCATGCTCCAATCAAGAGTGTCTCGGGAAAAGGATTCTCTTACTGACTTGAACTAACTAGGGCTCGTCTCTGAAGCTAGGGTGGAACCATTCTTGCCAAAATTAGGGGGTTGAAATGGGGACCAAAGGAATTGCTCAGGGGAAATGCAGGACAATGTCAGAAGAAGTAACATATGTCCACTGGGAAAGGGTAAGGTGTAAAACCATTTCAAGTTTTTAATACTTAAGCAGGGTATTGGTGCTTTCACTGATTGTCAGTACAAGCCTGGTACAAGGAAAGAAGAGTGTGCAGGGGGTTAGTCTGTGTGGGAGTTTGGGGGGTTGTGGGATAAAGGGGGTGCATTTCATCTCCTACAGCAGGAAATTGGTAGAGCAAGCAAATGCAAGAACCAGGTCAGACCGAGAGGACCCAGTGCCTTAGGTCAGCCGTGAGCATCAGAATTTACAAGGCAGAGCAAGAACAGGAAGGCAGAAAGGTGAAGGAAAGAGAAAGAGGTTTTGCCTACATGACAATTTTGCCTTCTCTGTGAGGCCTGAGCTATCTATTGGACAGGCAGGCTACCAAACAAGAAAAGATGGACTCTGCAAAAACAAGCATACGTTATAGAAATTCTCAGATGGGATGATCCTCCCGAGAATTCTGTTATGTACTAGCTAATTAGCCAAGTAGATAATTCATTTTACTCTTGAGAATCCAGTTTTCCCTGAGGGGGGAAAATATTCAAGGACTGCAAAAAGAGAGTCCGATATGACTATGAGTGTTGCTAAGTACCGAGCGTTCGTCCTCCAGGCCTGGAACCCAGCAAGGGCAAAGCAAAGGCAAATTATCTGGCTTTGGCAGTAGCCACTCCCCTCATCCTTCCCATCACCCCCTCCCATCTCATTTTCCTGTCCCCTCCCCTAGCATTTAGGCCTGGAGATATCTCATGCCATGGGAATGCAGATCCTGGAGAGAATTCCTCTTGTTACTGCCAAAATATATAGTAGGGAGAAGCACACAGTATGATGTTGGCAGAACACAGGGGGAACAAAAAGCGTACCCAGTGCTCAGTGAGTTAGAAGAGGACCACTGGGTAAACATGGATGAGCAAAGACAGCTGCAGAAATTCTCTTGAGCAACACAGTTCCCCCTTGCCCCCATGCTGGAACAGAACAGGGCTGATCAAAGCCATAATGAAGGTGTGGCTACATCTAAAGACAGAATGCAGCAAGAGAAAAGAGAAGTTTAGCCATGAAAACATAGGAAATTGGGCAGAATTTATCAATATGTGTCCAGCACATCCAGGGATTGGTGCCCTGGGCAACAAGTACAATTTTTGTGCCCCTATGTAGGAATATTATTATAATAGAGGTGAATGCATTAGGCTAAAAGATGATGAGGCTGTTAGTCCTTGCCCTGACATGACCATCTAGGTACATTTTAAGCTCTTCCTATGTTTCACTTATAGCTTTTTTCCAGAAAGAGAATGTGTTAACTAATTGACACAAATACCTTATGTCCTCAACAGTTGTATTTCAAGTCATAAATTAATAAATCGACACTTTGGTTTACATATCAGTGTCTTGCAAGTTGTTAGCTACAAGTCTATTCCATGAGAAACTGCTATACTCTGGAAATGCTGACACTTTAGTTTCTGAACAAGCAAAGCTGAAGAGCATGGCTATGGCCGTCCTCCAAAGGGCCTTGTCCAACTATCTGGCTGGATTCTGTGGGTCTCCTTCCTTTTGTTCATGCCTTTCAAGCTACAATAGCAATGTAAGATCATCAGCAAGGTTGACTTCATCGCAAAGGATTAGCCTCTGCTCTAATTAGAAATATGAGACAGTTTTGTAGGTTGGAATTTTGTGGCCACCTTATTCAAAGCAGCCAAAAGGCAAAACACCCTACAGAATTTAAGAGCTGTAATGAGTCATTTCACAAGTGATGACAAAGAATCTCAAAGAAATCAAATGACCTGTATATGGCCACACATTTTTGGCAAAAACAAAACCGAAGGTTCTTGGTTTAAGTCTAGGGTTTTTTCCATTGCAGCACAACAGTCCCCAAAGACCATCAAGGTTATCACCATATTCACCAAAAACTGTGTTTCTACAACATCATTTGAATTCATAGTTATTCTTGAGTGAATTAAATTTGAAAATATAGCCAATCCCAGTCTATGTCCTCAGTGTAGAAATTTGATTGCATTTCAAAGGTAAAATACTCTGATTAGTTTGTAACCAAATTATAACTGCTCTTATGTCCTCCATTTCCTTACTATAATGATCCTAAGATTTCATATAAAATTTCAACATAGATCAAGGGAAATCTCAATCGCAATACATTGTCAGTTAAACGTGAGTTCTAATTCTTACATACCACACAGTAAGTTACTGATAAAGTCACAGACTGTCAAGTGTTATTTATTTTGTTATCAGGAGATAATACTATTTAGCCTCTTGAAGAACTCACATGCACCCTTCCACTGGGTGAAGAAAACAATGCCGCCCATGGTATTTTTCTTTTCGTCCTGGCTGATAGGTGACTCAGCAAAAAACATAATGCTCAATCACAGGAACTTTGCTAGACCAATGTTTTGGTACATTCATTCCTTTCACTCTAAGCCAGCCATGCTGGGCTCAAGCCACATTCAGGCAGAGCTGCCCAAGAAGAAACTACATAGCGGTCATGAAAAGTGGAGAGTTTAGTGATGGGTCACCTATATTACAGGATGAGCTAACTAACTAAAAATTTAGCAAAATGAAAAGCCAGGGAATTAGAATAGTGTATCAGACTGGAGAGAGAAACTACAGACAATAAAATAGAAGTAAAACATATGGTGCCTAGAGATCATGAAATCTAGAAAAGAAAGGAACTGGTCAGGGCAAAACTCCTGTGAATTCAGCACAAGTGCTCTGCCATCTTCCTTGTGATTATATTGATTGGTTTCCTAGCCCAGCTTAGATCCCTAAAGAGTTACCTTCCTTTAGCTTTTCACTTTTGTTACTAATCTAATTGTATATGTTAATTTTGTTTTAAGCCCTGTCTATTCCTATATGAAAGCAAGCAGCCAAAGTAAATTAGCTATTTTTAAAATCTCTGATGGGGCTTCCCTGGTGGCACAGTGGTTTAGAGTCTGCCTGCTGATGCAGGGGACATGGGTTCGTGCCCAGGTCTGGGAAGATCCCACATACCGCGGAGCGGCTGGGCCCGTGAGCCACGGCCGCTGAGCCTGCGTGTCCGGAGCCTGTGCTCCGCAACGGGAGAAGCCACAACAGTGAGAGGCCCGCGTACCGCAAAAAAAAAAAAAAATAAGCGATCGTGCAATCATTCTGTCATGGGTAAACTGCTCCCTGTCCTCACGGGCCTGCCTCTCTTATTTCCTCAGATTAGGACAAGCCAGAGTTAGGCTCAAGCACAGTACCTAAGAGCATAAGTTTGAGGTTAAGCAGGTATGGGTTCAAACCAATTTTCTATCTTTCAGCTCTCAGACCTTTGACAAGTCATTTTACTCTGCTGAGTTTCAGTTTTCTCATCTATAAAATAGGGTGAATTGTATCAACCACATGAAGTCATTATGAGGACTGAATTATGTCGTATTTGTAGGATATTTAGTTCAGTGTCTGGTACAAAGTAAGTGTTTAAGAAATGGAATTACTTTTACTGACATGTGTTTTCTTGTCCATCTCCTCATCTAGACTGTGGGTTCTCAAAGCCACTGTATCTTGTTCATCTCTGTGTGCATGATGCCTTGACACAGCGTCTCATTTAGCGGCAACTCCCAGCTTCCAATGACTTGAGCTCAGCATCATGGAGTCATTTTTGTCTCCTCTCTTTTTTTTGTGCCCTCTCAACCAATAAGTCTGCAGACACCTAGGTTTAAGCTGTTGCAGCCTCTGTTGTGGCCTCCTCTGTTGCAGCCTCTCCAGTTGCGGAGCACAGGCTCCAGACGCGCAGGCTCAGCGGCCATGGCTCACAGGCCCAGCCACTCCACGGCACGTGGGATCTTCCCGGATCGGGGCACGAACCCGCGTCCCCTGCATCGGTAGGTGGACTCTCAACCACTGCGCCACCAGGGAAGCCCTAGCACGATCGCTTTTAATCCATGAAACAAGAAGGATGGACTCAACGATTTCCACGGTCCCTCTCAGCTCTCAAAGCCTGTAATTTTAAAACATGGTGATGCTTCTTTTCAGTCAAGTGAAAGTCATTTTTATTCCTTAAGATTGAACAGCATATAACACAGTTCTCTTATTTATACAAAGCTATTTCAAGCCGGGTTGAATTGAGCCTCAAACCTTACAGTTTGCCCATTTTGAAGTAGAAAGACTATTAATGGTGAAAGAATAGCAGTAAACACAGAAGGGTAAAGAACAAGACACATCAAGGAAATAAAGGCCTTGTCATAAAATAAGCAAGGGATATAAAAATGAGATTTGGAAAATTGTCATTTTCCAGAAAACTGAAGGACTTTTACAACTTTTATACAGAGATCTTGACTGTGGACTAAAAAGTTCAGTAACAACTAAAAAAGCATCTTGCATGTTAACAGAAACTTTAATTTTCATACTCTTTTTTGCTCCAAATCCTAGTTTGTCATATCACACCTTCAATGTATCACAATAGCAAAATCATATGAACATATTTTCACCCAGAAAGGGCGTAAATCATAAACAGCCGGAAAAAGATAATGCAATATATTTGTTTGCCTTCAGTATGAGATATGTCTGTGAAATTAAACTAAAGTGTGGCCTAGATTTAAGGAATCATAAAATTAACTTTGGGTTTAATCAGGATGTAACAAGCAGCATGTTTTTCTCCATCATGATCATCACTAAATTTATGATTGGCATCCATAATGTAGGTATCCCTGTAGCAGTAGGCAGCTAGGGGGATATGTCACTTGATTTGCTGACAGTGAAGGCAAATGAAATTATAGTAAAATGATACCAAAGTGTTTTATTAGCATAAACAGAATGAAATTATAGTAAAATGATACCAAAGTGTTTTATTAGCATAAACAGAAAAGGAAAGCATTAAACTTTGGTTTTTAAACTATACTTCATGGAACTAGAGTGTCACATCCCACAGGGGAAACTCTCCCTCTCCTCCTCTCTCTCCCTCACTTTATCCTCTTTTGGACACTTTCATATGATGTCATTAATATAATTATATCTTAAAATCTCATTTTGAACTTTAAAATATGTGTAAAACTGCATCTAAGACTATAAAGAATGGATTCAATGTTAAAAAATATATAAAGAAAATTGAAGACTTTACCACATATTTTAAAATCATCATTCTCTACATACTTTCTGGAGACTGCTAGGGGAAATGACAATCAGCTATTATAATGGCTGGTATTTTCTTAAAATATATGCTAAACATGAAAACCACAATAGAATGTTTAGAGGACTTGAACAGAAGCCTTACAGAAGAATTTCAGATAACTAATAAATAAATAAAACATTATCTTCTCTAAAATTAAATAAATGTAAATGAAAAGAGAAACATACATGCAAATGTAAACATCATTTCAAATTATCAGATTGTATGTTGTGTGTATGTGTGCATTTTAAAGACAATATCTACTATTGGTGAAGATGTGGCAAAATGGGTATCCTAATAAGTATTAAGAAAAAATTTAATTTCTGCAAATCAATTTGAAAATATATATTTAAACATTTTTAAAAGTTCATACTTTTTGACAGTAATTTTCCATCTAGAATTATATTTTAAGGACATAAACAGAAGCTGGATCAAAAAAATATTTTCTAATGATTTATCATGATTTTATATAAGCTGTCAATATGAGTACCTAATTCTCCCAATTTCCATATTCCTATAAACATTCTAAAATACACAATAGGTAAAACCTGCATTAATTCTGGAAACCATACAGGATTTTCTCCATTTGCCAAAAAAAAAAAAAATGTAAGTTTTCTGGCTTGTCTGCTGGAGAGAGAGGGCAGATGGCACCAGACTGAAGGAAGAACAGAGGGTAGATGGATGTGGACAAGAAGTAAATACAGAACACCCTTGTGGAAGATAACACCCCAGCAGGAAGACCACAGCCTGAATTCTACCTAAATGAGGAGGAAAACAATTAGACCCTTGAAAAGTTATTGCCTTTCATAAGAAAAGAACTACCCCTAAAAACTATAGAAAATGCTTTACTCTAAAAGAGACTTATTGCAAGAAAAGTACACGTTTAAAACATTTCTGTCCTTTTGTCTCAAAATTATATGAGGGTTTATTGTATCTATGAAATTAAAGTAAGTAGTCATGAGATCAGGAAAGAACACATGGAAAAACTAAATTACTGAAGAACACATGGAGAAAATAAATTACTGAATCAAAAATCACCAGGGTGGTAGAAATCAGATAACCAGGCATAGTCAAAAATTGAATTAGTATGGTGGAAGATACAACTGGAAATCTGCTCAAATCTCACCGAAGGGCAAGAAGATTTAACTATAAGGGAAAAAATAAAAGACATGGAGAACAGATTCAGAAATGCTGACACTCTATCTGTAAAAATTAGAATCTCAATTAGAGGCTACAGTACAGAAAAGACAGACCTAACTCTCAAAGATACAATAGCATAAAATTTTTGAGAGCTTAAGAAAAACCTGAAACTTTTATTGCAATTGGCTTATTGGCAGGCTACATTAATGAAAAGACAGGAATCATGGGTTACATACCTCAAGAAAAAACAGCTATTCTCATAAGCATCCATGCAGATGATTAATCATCTACAAAGAAACACAAATCAATTTACAAACTTCACTTCCACAACAGTAACATCCAGAAGAAAATGGATCAAACTTTTAATTTGAAAAAGAAAGAGCAGAAGGAGAGTTTTAGAGGCATACACATTGCTACTCGTGTGCAAGTGCAATGGAAATGCACTCTCAAACAGATGTCAGAAATGCTCTGAAAACATTACACCTGTATAAAACTCATTCCTGAGTAATTTTCAGAAAGATCCTACCACTTCACAATAGCTCAGCATAAATGAGAACACTGGTCTGAAGTATCTCTTAGAAACTAGATCTTTTTCAATTCTCAGATCCACAGAGAGTCTATGTTCTATGCAAATGATGCTCCACAAATAATACCACGGAAATTTTTAGATTTCTCTTTAATATAAGGAGATCAAAGCCCCTAAATCAGTGATTCTTAGCATTATCTGCACATTAGAGTCTCCGGGGAATTTGTAAAATCCCTAATGTCCAGGCCACACCCCCTGAATTTAAATTAGACTCTCTGTTTCTGCTGTGTATTGCAGCATTATTCACAATAGCTTAGAAATTAAAACAACCTAAGCATCTGTCTACAAATGAATGGATAAAGAAGATGTGGTATAGATATAGATCTCATATATATGTGCATATGTGTATATAATACACTATATATATAGAAAGAATATATATACACACACTATTATATAAATATACATATATATTATACATATAATATATATTATAATATTATTCAGCCGTGAGAAAGAAGAAAATCCTGCCATTTGCAACAACATGGATGGACCTTGAAGGCATTATGCTAAGTGAAATAAGTCAGAGGGAGAAAGACAAATATTGTCAAAATCTCACTTATATGTGGAATCTAAAAAAAGCCTAACTCACAGAAATAGAATGATAGTTGCCAGGGGCAGGGAGGAAGGGGATGGAAGTTTGGTCAAAGGGCACAAACTTCCAGTTATAAGATGAATAAGTTCTGGGGATTTAATGCACAGCATGGTGACTATAGTTAATAACACTGTATTGTATATTTGAAAGTTGCTAAGACAGTAGATCTTAAATGTTCTCACGAAAACACAAAAAAAGGTAATTATATGAGGTGATTGAAGTGTTAAGTAACTCTATTGTGGTAATCATTTTACGATATACATATGTATCTAAACATCACCTTGTACACCTTAAAATTACACAATGTTATAAGTCAATTATATCTCAAAAAATGGGAAAAAAATAAATTATAATCACTGGGATGTGGGGGGGAACCAGGTAGAACTCACTATTTTTGAAATCTCCCCAGGCTATTCCAGTGTGCAGCTGAGATTCAGAAGCAGTGCTCCAAATGTTTGCTCTGTATATAGCAAAAAAGAGAGTAATGTCAGAATATGCAAACTTCTATTTTAATATTTTTAATTTCCCAAATTTTTTACTTTTCCAGCTAAGATCCTTTAAAAATACTTGCATATCATCCTAAATGGAAGCTTTAGGCCCCATTGGCTGATCATTATTAGCCACTCCAAAGCAAAGGCTTGGGAAAGTTGTCTCCATCACACACTCCCTCTGTCCATTACTCACAGCACATTAATCGAAACTACATTGGGAAAACATAATTTTAAACTGGATTAATTTCAAGGTCAAAAAATGGAAAAGAGACACACACAAAGGGACACTCTCCAACAGAGGAAATAACTAGGCCCCCAGACTATATGGCAAAGGAATATTTTTAAAGCCTCCCCAAGTATCTTGCATATTTACTAACACAGTAAGGTAAGCAAACATTAAAGATCTGAGGCTGTAATCTACTCAGTGTCAAAGTGGCTCCCAACTTATAAGTAGCCTAAGGAAGTATGTTCATCTCTTAGGTCACTGTGATAGCATGTGGACCAGTCACTGCAGGAAATATGTTAATCAGATTCTAACACTCCTTTCTGAAGTGTGTAAAAGACAGAAAGTCCAGATCCATGCAACAGCCAAGGTCAGGTCTTTGGCACAGCACAGAGAATTCAGACCAAAATGTTAGGTTGTTAATGTGATATCCAAAGATAACCCCCCAAAACTGTTCCATTCAGACATTTATTTATTAATGTTCTCTAGTGCCCTGAAGGAGGTTTCCAAGTCAAACACGTTGTGATTGATTGAGGCAGACTTGACTTTAAAGAATTAAATGTGCTTACTTATAATTCCATGAACTCTCTGCTTTATAATTCATGTTTTTACCATCAATGAGAATTCCTGAGATCCAATTCTAATGCAAAAATATCTAACCTGACAGAGTTTGATTAAATAAAACCAACACACGTCATCCTGAGCTCGGGATTCATATTAACTTTAAAGACCAGAAGAGATGTGAACCAAAGGAAAGAAACTCACTTTTCATATGCTATAATCTTTCATGTCATGAAAGAAAAGCTACTAGATCTTAATTTTTCCAAAAACTAAAAAGAAATAGTTATGTGAGTTGATAGAGGGTGCTAATTATTGCTACCCTGGCAACTGTAGTACAATATATAAATGTTTCAAATCAATGTGTTGTACACCTTAAATTTACATGATGTTATATGTCACATAGACTTCAATTTTTTAAAAAGAAAAACCAGAAAAGTGAGAGCTTAAATTCAGGGACAATAGTAGGACTTGGCTATATGAAGTGGTTCTCCGAACCATGTTCTTCCCTGCTGGGCATAAGTTTAAGTATTACTGGTAGGTTGGTGGTGTTTTGAGACCTCATAACTTTGGACTGCTCTAATGTGGAATTTGTAAGAATGATATCAGGGCCTTGGCTAAAACTCCCTGAGATTCACAGAATTCAGGATTGGAAGGTGATCACATCTAGACAGCAGCTGTGCCTTATATATTTCTGTATTCCCCACAGAAACAGGCCACCACGGGGACTCAATAAATATTAGGTGATTACACACACTTGTGGAATGACCATCCCACATGGGGCAGACTTCCTCTGAACCACATCTTTGACAGATGGGCATCTGGCATCTGTTTTCATGCCATCTATTGACAGGTATCTAATGAACTCCTGAGGACATCCGTTCCCTTACTCAGTCCCACTAATTGTTAGAAAGCCCTGTCTTATGTTGAATCGAAACTTGCTTTCATGTAATGGGCCCCCATTGGCCTGACCTCTGCCCTCTCCAACAGCACAAAATGGTCTCTTTAGTCTTTTATGTGATAGGTCTTACACAATTTTAACAAAAATTAACAGGCCTCTCCCTATATGAGATTATCCTGGACGTTCTCTTCTGGGTATGATTTAGATTGTTAATATTAACATTAATGCTTAATGGTGCCACAGATAGACGATAATATTCCAGATATAAACTGAGAGTGAGGCTATTACATCTTATAATCAGGAGATTTGACACTGTGAATGAAAATTTTAAATGACTAAAACATGTATGTTTAGTATACATGGAGTATATTCAACAATTTCTATCAAGCTTCTAGATTGACTCCTACCAAGTTTCATTTCTAAACCAGGAATGTGATCATGTCATTTTATTGCCTAACATTCTTTGATGGTTCCCCCAACTTTCTTTCAATCAACAGAAATTTATTAACTTCCTATTATGTGCAAGGAACTATTCTATGTCCTAGGTTGCCAGAAATGAGCAGGGAAGCCCTGTCCCTTCTCTCATCAAGCTTATAGTCTATGAAGATGTGTTAGGAAACTAGTAAACAACAAAGAAGTACAATTTCAGGTAAAGAAAACAGGTAAAAATTGATTGGAAATGGAGGCCATATATTAGTCAGATGCACAGGGAAAAACCTTTGTGAGAAGGTGAAATTTAAGCCAAGACCTATTTGATGAAAAGGAACAAACCATCATAAAAGGAGCAGCAAACATGTTTTTGCTCACTCCTAATGAGATTTTTGTCATCCGCAAATTTGAAATGCATTCCCTCAACTCTTTACCCAAATCATTGGTTAAAATGTTGCATGGGGCAGGGTCAGGAAGTGAGGTGGATGGACCTAGAATCTGTCGTACAGAGTGAATTAAGTCAGAAAGAGAAAAACAAATACCGTATGCTAACACATATATATGGAATTTTAAAAAGCGGTACTGATCAACCCAGCAGCAGGGCAGGAATAAAGATGCAGATGTAGAGAACGGACTTGAGGGCACAGGGTGGGAAGGGGAAGCTGGGATGAAGTGAGAAAGTAGCATTGACATACACACACTACCAAATGTAAAATGGATGGCTAGTGGGAAGCTGCTGCATAGCACAAGGAGATCAACTCGATGCTTTGTGATGACCTAGAGGGATGGGATAGGAAGTGTGGAAGGGAGGCTCAAGAGGGAGAGGTTATGGGGATATATGTATACGTATAGCTGATTCACTTTGTTGTACAGCAGAAACACAACACTGTAAAGCATTTATACTCCAATAAAGTTGTGGGAAAAAAATATGTTCATACTATAGTGTAGTCTAATAAGCATGCAATAGTATTATGTCTGAAAAACAATGTACATACACTTAATTTAAAAATACTTTGTTGCTAAAAGAAAAAAAGAAGAAGAGAGAAGCTTTAGGCACCTCGAAGTTTCCTGTTAGACTGTTTTGTAGCAACATCTAATTACAAGGACTTTGTAAAGCAAATAATACGCTTTCAGGATATCCAAAGCTGGGCGGAATTCCTCCCCTACTAAACTCCCATCAATAATAGAGAACATGGTACTGCCTGTTGTGGGGTTGTTTCCCTCCCCAGGCAAAGCCACCTAGTGAGGACCAAAGGAACTTTAGATTAACGCATTTCAAGGTATTGATACTTGTAGCACCAGCCGCAGTGGGAGGTTCACAGCTTGGTACCTCAGCCTGATACACTTCAAACTTCCTTTCCCAGAGCAAAGGCAGATACGCCTTTCCTGCACAACTTGCCTGCCTTAGTAGCACACTGCTGAGTTAGCAGCTGAAGCCTGGTAAAAGCCTGCACTGTATATGTGTTTACACTGAAGACGCTTGAGGGCAATATTCTAGAAAGGGGGAGATATGCATAACGCCGCCACACATTATCACTTGTCCCGGCCACCAGTCCTCTGTGACCTGGAAAAAGCAAAAGGCTTGTACATCTTCCTTATGTTCTCCATTTGCAACACAGTATCTCCAAAGAAGGTGCAATTTTCCCCAGTCCCCACCTTTAGCTAGAAAGACCTTGAGGAAATACTAAGCACAAATCTTCTATTTAGATTCCAGTTGTAAACTCTTAAGCACACTAACTCACCCAAACTCTACACATCCTACAGATGTTCAACCTATAGCGTCCCCTACATAAAGGACTGCTGTTTATGTTTACGCACGTTGTACTTTGCACAACTCTAGAGATCACCCTTGACATAAAGCCATTGTAGATTTGTTTAGTCTTTGTGACCATTTTCCAGAAAATGTTTTGAGGAAAGGGAGCCTTATTCTAAATGGTACAAAGATACCATGTGGGCTAACCATGGGGCTGCTTCCTAAACTCCCATGTAGGAAATGTCTTTTAAACATATGAGCTACTCAAGGACATTCACTGCAGCACTGTTTGTAAAAGTGAAAAAAAATATCCAACATTTGGACCCAAAGGTCTGTCAGCAAGCAAATGGATACATAAATGTTGTCTGGTTACACATCAGACTATCATAGGGCCATTTTAAAAAATGAATTCAAGCTAAAAGTATTGACATGGATAAATTTTAAACAATGTAATGCTGAAAACAGCTATGTCTACTGTAACACCATTTATATAAATACTAAGATGCACAAAACAATGTACAAATAGGTCCATGCATTTTGTAGCAAAATGTACATCTACTGCACAAGTTGATACCCATCATCTTCAGAAGCAGGGTTATCCCAGGTAAGGGATGGAAGACAGATTTGGGAAGGGCACAAAGCGGTTTCACCTGGGTCAATCACATGTTATTTCTTTTTTTAAAGTAGAATATATGGGGCAAAATATTAACATTTGTTAAATCTGGGTCATAGTTATATGTATATTTGTGTTTTTCTGTATATTTGAAATATTTTTTTAAGTGAAAGAGAAAAGAAGTGAAGCCTCATTTCTGCAAAGGAGCTACTATTTTTTGTTGTTGTTTTTCCTGTTGTTTGGGGGCTTTTTCTGGGAGGGTGTCGAATTTTTATTTTATCTTATTTTTATACAGAAAGTTATTATTAGTTATCTATTTTATGCATATTAGTGTATATATGTCAATCCCAATCTCCCAATTTATTCCCCCACCACCACCGTCCCCACTGCTTTCCATGCTTGGTGTCCATACATTTGTCCTCGACATCTATGTCTCTATTTCTGCCTTGCAAACTGGTTCATCTGTATCATTTTTCTAGATTCCACATATATGCATTAATATACAAAATTTGTTTTCCTCTTTCTGAATTACTTCAATCTGTATGACAGTCTCTAGGTCCATCCACATCTCTACAAATGACCCAATTTCGTTCCCTTTTATGGCTGAGTAATATTCCACTGTATATATGTACCACAACTTCTTTATTCATTTGTCTGTTCATGGGCATTTAGGTTGCCTCCATGACCTGGCTATTGTAAACAGTGCTGCAATGAACATTGGGTGCATGTGTCTTTTTGAATTATGGTTTTCTCTGGGTATGACCAAGAGTGAGACTGCTGGGTCATATGGTAATTCTATTTTTAGTTTTTTTATTTTTTTAAACATCTTTATTAGAGTATAACTGCTGTGCGTTAGTTTCTGCGTTAGTTTCTAATTGGTGCGTTACATTCTGCTTTATAACAAAGTGAATCAGTTATACATATACATATGTCCCCATATCTCTTCCCTCTTGCATCTCCCTCCCTCCCACCCTCCCTATCCCACCCTTCTAGGTAATCACAAAGCACGGAGCTGATCTCCCTGTGCTATGCGGCTACTTCCCACTAGCTATCTATTTTACATATGGTAGTGTACATAAGTCCATGCCCCTCTCTCACTTTGTGCCAGCTTACACTTCCCCCTCCCCATATCCTCAAGTCCATTCTCTAGTAGGTCTGCATCTTTATTCCCATCTTGCCCCTAGGTTCTTCTAACCATTTATTTTATCTGTTTTTGGATTCCATATATATGTGTTAGCATACAGTATTTGTTTTTCTCTTTCAGACTTACTTCACTCTGTATGACACACTCTAGGTCCATCAACCTCACTACAAATAACTCAGGCGTTCTTTCTATGGCTGAGTAATATTCCATTGTATATACGTGCCGTGTCTTTATGCATTCATCTGTTGATGGACACTAGGTTGCTTCCACGTCCTGGCTACTGTAAATAGAGCTGCAATGAACATTTTGTTACATGACGCTTTTGAATTAAGGTTTTCTCAGGGTATGTGCCCAGTAGTGGGATTGCTGGGTCATATGGTAGTTATTTACTTTTTTAAGGAACCTCCATACTATTCTCCATAGTGGCTCTATCAATTTACATTCCCACCAACAGTGCAAGTGGGTTCCCTTTTCTCCACACCCTCTCCAGCATTCACTGTTTGTAGATTTTTTGATGATGGCCATTCTGACTGGTGTGAGATGATATCTCATTGTAGTTTTGATTTGCATTTCTCTAATGATTAATGATGTTGAGCATGTTTTCATGTGTTTGTTGACAATCTGTGTATCTTCTTTGGAGAAATGTCTATTTAGGTCTTCTGCCCATTTTTGGATTGGGTTGTTTGTTTTTTTGATATTGAGCTGCATGAGTTGCTTATATGTTTTGGAGATTAAACCTTTGTCAGTTGCTTCCTTTGCAAACATTTTCTCCCAATCTAACGGTTGTCTTTTCGTCCTGTTTATGGTTTCCTTTGCTGTGCAAAAGCTTTGAAGTTTCATTAGGTCCCATTTGTTTATTTTTGTTTTTATTTCCATTTCTCTAGGAGGTGGGTCAGAAAGGATCTTGCTGTGATTTATGTCCTAGAGTGTTCTGCCTATGTTTTCCTCTAAGAGTTTGATGATGTCTGGCCTTACATTTAGTTCTTTAATCCATTTTGAGTTTATTTTTGTGTATGGTGTTAGGGAGTGATCTAATCTCATACTTTTACATGTACCTGTCCAGTTTTCCCAGCACCACTTATTAAAGAGGCTGTCTTTTCTCCACTGTATATTCTTGCCTCCATTATCAAAGATAAGGTGACCATATATGCGTGGGTTTATCTCTGAGCTTTCTATCCTGTTCCATTGATCTATATTTCTGTTTTTCTGCCAGTACTATACTGTCTTGATTACTGTACCTTTGTAGTATAGCCTGAAGACCAGGAGCCTGATTCCACCAGTTCCGTTTTTCTTTCTCAAGATTGCTTTGGCTATTCGGGGTCTTTGGTGTTTCCATACAAATTGTGAAATTTCTTGTTCTAGTTCTGTGAAAAACGCCAGTGGTAGTTTGTTAGAGACTGCATTGAATCTGTAGATTGCTTTGGGTAGTAGAGTCATTTTCAGAATGTTGATTCTTCCAATCAAAAAGCTCAGTATATCTCTCCATCTATTTGTATCATCTTTAATTTCTTTCATCAGTGTCTTATAATTTTCTGAATACAGGTCTTTTGTCTCCTTAGGTAGGTTTATTCCTAGATATTTTATTCTTTTTGTTGCAATGGTAAATGGGAGTGTTTCCTTAATTTCACTTTCAGATTTTTCATCATTAGTGTATAGGAATGCTAGAGATTTCTGTGCATTAATTTTGTCTCCTGGAACTTTACCAAATTCCTTAATTAGCTGTAGTAGTTTTCTGGTAGCATCTTTAGGATTCTCTATGTATAGTATCATGTCATCTGCAAACAGTGACAGCTTTACTTCTTCTTTTCCTATTTGGATTCCTTTTATTTTTTTTCTTCTCTGATTGCTGTGGCTAAAACTTCCAAAACTCTGTTGAATAACAGTCGTGCGAGTGGGCAACCTTGTCTTATTCCTGATCTTAGTGGAAATGGTTTCAGTGTTTCACCATTGAGGACGATGTTTGGTGTAGGTTTGTCATATATGGCCTTTATTATGATGAGGAAAGTTCCCTGTATGCCTACTTTCTGCACAGTATTTATCATAAATGGGTGTTGAATTTTGTCAAAAGCTTTCTCTGCATCTATTGAGATGATCATATGGTTTTTCTCCTTCAATTTGTTAATATGGTTTATCACGTTGATTGATTTGAGTATATTGCAGAATCCTTGCATTCCCAGGATAAACCCCACTTGATCGTGATGTATGATCCTTTTAATGTGCTGTTGGATTCTGTTTGCTAGTATTTTGTTGAGGATTTTTGCATCTATGTTCATCAGTTATATTGGCCTGTAGATTTCTTTCTTTGGGACATCCTTGTCTGGTTTTGGTATCAAGGTGATGGTGGCCTCGTAGAATGAGTTTGGGAGTGTTCCTCCCTCTGCTATATTTTGGAAGAGTTTGAGAAGAATAGGTGTTAGCTCTTCTCTAAATGTTTGATAGAATTCGCCTGTGAAGCCATCTGGTCCTGGGCTTTTGTTTGTTGGAAGATTTTTAATCACAGTTTCAATTTCAGTGTTTGTGATTGGTCTGTTCATATTTTCTATTTCTTCCTGATTCAGTCTTGGCAGTTTGTGCATTTCTAAGAATTTGTCCATTTCTTCCAGATTGTCCATTTTATTGGCATAGAGTTGCTTGTAGTAATCCCTCATGATTTTTTTTATTTCTGCAGTGTCAGTTGTTACTTCTCCTTTTTCATTTCTGATTCTATTGATTTGAGTCTTCTCCCTTTTTTTCTTGATGAGTCTGGCTAATGGTTTATCTATTTTGTTTATCTTCTCAAAGAACCAGCTTTTAGTTTTATTGATCTTTGCTATTGTTTCCTTCATTTCTTTTTCATTTATTTCTGATCTGATTTTTATGATTTCGGGGGGGGGTTGTTCTTCTTTCTCTAATTGCTTTAGGTGTAAGTTTAGATTGTTTTTTTGAGATGTTTCTTGTTTCTTAAGGTAGGCTTGTAAAGCTATAAACTTCCCTCTTAGAACTGCTTTTGCTGCATCCCATAGGTTTTGGGTCCTTGTGTGTTCACTGTCATTTGTTACTAGGTATTTTTTGATTTCCTCTTTGATTTCTTCAGTGATCTCTTGGTTACTAAGTAGTGTGCTGTTTAGCCTCCATGTGTTTGTATTTCTTACAGATTTTTTCCTGTAATTGATATCTAGTCTCATAGCATTGTGGTCGGAAAAGATACTTGATATGATTTCAATTTTCTTAAATTTACCAAGGCTTGATTTGTGACCCAAGATATGATCTACCCTGGAGAATGTTCCATGAGCCCTAGAGAAGAATGTGTATTCTGTTGGTTTTGGATGGAATGCCCTTAAATATCAATTAAGTCCATCTTTTTTAATGTATCATTTAAAGCTTTTGTTTCCTTATTTATTTTCATTTTGGATGATCTGTCCATTGGTGAAAGTGGGTTGTTAAAGTCACCTACTATGATTGTGTTACTGTCAATTTCCCTTTTATGGCTGTTAGTATTTGCCTTATGTATAGAGATGCTCCTATGTTGGGTGCATAAATATTTACAATTGGTATATCTTCTTCTTGGATTGATCCCTTGATCATTATGTAGTGTCCTTCTTTGTCTCTTGTAGTAGTCTTTGTTTTAAAGTCTATTTTGTCTGATATGAGAATTGCTACTCCAGCTTTCTTTTGATTTCCTTTTGCGTGAAATATCTTTTTCCATCCCCTCACTTTCAGTCTGTATGTGTCCCTAGGTCTGAAGTGGTTCTCTTGCAGACAGCATATATGTTGATCTTGTTTTTGTATCCATTCAGCCAGTCTATGTCTTTTGGTTGGAGCATTTAGTCCATTTACATTTAAGGTAGTTATCGATATATATATTCCCTATTACCATTTTCTGAATTGTTTTCAGTTTGTTATTGTAGGTCTTTTCCTTCTCTTGTGTTTCCAGCCTAGAGAAGTTCCTTTGGCATTTGTTGTAAAGCTGGTTTGGTGGTGCTGAATTCTCTCAGCTTTTGCTTGTCTGTAAACTTTTAATTTCTCCGTCAAATCTGAATGAGATCCTTGCTGGATACAGTAATCCTGGTTGTAGGTTTTTCCTCTTCATCACTTTAAATATGTCCTGCCACTCCCTCTGGCTTGCCGAGTTTCTGCTGAAAGATCAGCTGTTAACCTTATGGGGATTCCCTGATGTGTTATTTGTTGTTTTTCCCTTGCTGCTTTTAATATTTGTTCTTTGTATTTAAATTTTGATAGTTTGATTCATATGTGTCTTGGCATGTTTCTCCTTGGGTTTATCCTGTATGGGACTCTCTCTGCTTCCAGGACTTGATTAACTATCTCATTTCCCATATTAGGGAAATTTTCAACTATAATCTTTTCAAATGTTTTCTCAGTCCCTTTCTTTTTCTCTTCTTCTTCTGGGACCCCTATAATTCGAATGTTTGTGCATTTAATGTTGTCCCAGAGGTCTCTGAGACTGTCCTCAATTCTTTTCATTCTTCTTTCTTTATTCTGCTCTGCAGTAGTTATTTCCTCTATTTTATCTTCCAGGTCACTTATCTGTTCCTCTGCCTCAGTTATTCTGCTATTGATCCCTTCTAGAGAATTTTTAATTTCATTTATTGTGTTGTTCATCACTGTTTGTTTGCTCTTTAGTTCTTCTAGGTCCTTGTTAAACATTTCTTGTATTTTCTCCATTATTTTTCCAAGATTTTGGATCATCTTTACTATCATTATTCTGAATTCTTTTTCAGGTAGACTGCCTACTTCCTCTTCATTTGTTAGGTCTGGTGGGTTTTTGCCTTGCTCCTTCATCTGCTGTGTGTTTCCCTGTCTTCTCATTTGTTTAACTTACTGTGTTTGGGGTCTCCTTTTTGCAGGCTGCAGGTTTGTAGTTTCTGTTGTTTTTGGTGTCTGTCCCCAGTGGCTAAGGTTGGTTTAGTGGGTTGTTTAGGCTTCCTGGTGGAGGGGAGTAGTGCCTGTGTTCTGGTGTATGAGGCCGGATCTTGTCTTTCTGGTGGGCAGGTCCACGTCTGGTGGTGTGTTTTGGGATGTCTGTGGACTTATTATGATTTTAGGCAGCCTCTCTGCTAATGGGTAGGGCTGTGTTCCTGTCTTGCTAGTTGTTTGGCATAGGGTGTCCTGCACTGTAGCTTGCTGGTCGTTGAATGGAGCTGGGTTTTGGCGTTGAGATGGAGATCTCTGGGAGATTTTCGCCGTTTGATATTACATGGAGCTAGGAGGTCTCTTGTGGACCAGGGTCCTGAACTTTGCTCTCCCACCTCACTGGTACAGCCCTGACGCCTGGCTGGAGCACCAAGAGCCTGTCTTCCACACAGCTCAGAATAAAAGGGAGAAAAAAAAAAGTAGAAAGAAAGAAGATAAAATAAAATAAAGTAAAATAAAATAAAGTCATTAAAATAAAAAAATAATAATTGTTAAGAAAAATATTTTTAAGTAAAAAATAAACAGACAGAACCCTAGGACAAATGGTAAAGGCAAAGCTATACAGACAAAATCACACACAGAAGCATATGCATACACACTCATAAAAAGAGATAAAGGGGCAAAAATGTATATATCGCTGCTCCCAAAGTCCACCTCCTCAATATGGGATGATTCGTTGTCTATTCAGTTATTCCACAGATGCAGGGTACATCAAGTTGACTGTGCAGATTTAAACCACCACTCCTGAGACTGCTGGGAGAGATTTCCTTTTCTCTTTGTTCGCACAGCTCCCAGGGTTCAGCTTTGGATTTGGCCCCGCCTCTGCGTGTAGGTCGCCTGAGAGCGTCTGTTCTTTGCTCAGACAGGGGTAAAGGAGCAGCTCAGGGGTAAAGGAGCAGCTGATTTGGGGGCTCTGGCTCACTCAGACCAGGGGCAGGGAGGGGTACGGATGTGAGGCGCGCCTGCGGCGGCAGAGGCCCACATGATGTTGCACCAGCCTGAGGCATGCCGTGCGTTCTCCCGGGGTAGTTGTCTCTGGATCACGGAACCCTGGCAGTGGCGGACGGCACAGGCTTCCGGTGGGCAGGTGTGGATAGTGACCTGTGCTCGCACACAGGCTTCTTTGTGGCTGCAGCAGCAGCTTTAGCGTCCCATGCCCATCTCTGGGATCTGTGCTGACAACCGCAGCTCACACTAGTCTCTGGAGCTCCTTTAAGCAGTGCTCTTAATCCCCTCTCCTCGCGCACCAGGAAGAAAAGAGGCAAGGAAAAGTCTCTTGCCTCTTCGGCAGCTCCAGACTTTTCCCGGACTCCCTCCCTGCTAGCCGTGGTGCACTAACCCCTTCAGGCTGTGTTCACGCCGCCAGTCCTCTCCCTGCGATCCGACCGAAGCCGAGCCTCAGCTCCCAGCCCCAGCCCGTCCCGCCGGGTGAGCAGACAAGCCTCTCAAGCTGGTGAGTGCTGGTTGGCACTGATCCTCTATGGGGGAACCTCTCCACTTTGCCCTCTCCACCCCTGTTGCTGCGCTCTCCTCTGTGCCTCTGAAGCTTCCTCCCTGCCCACCCCCTGTCTCCGCCAGTGAAGGGGCTTCCTAGTGTGTGGAAATCTTTCCTTCTTCTCAGCTCTCTCCTAGAGGTGCAGGTCCCGTCCCTATTCTTTTGTCTCTGTTTTTTTCTTTTGCCCTACCCAGGTACGTGGGGAGTTTCTTGCCTTTTGGGAGGTCTGAGGTCTTCTGCCAGCGTTCAGTAGGTGTTCTGTAGGAGTTGTTCCACATGTAGATGTATTTCTGACGTATTTGTGGGGAGGAAGGTGATCTCCGTGCTTTAGTCTTCTGCCCTCTTGAAGCTCCAAGACTATTTTTAGTTTTTTAAGGAACCTGTATACTGTTCTCCATAGCGACTGTACCAATTTACATTCCCACCAACAGTGCAAGAGGGTTCCCTTTTATGCACACCCTCTCCAGCATTTGTTGTTTGTAGATTTTCTGATGATGCCCATCCTAACTGGTGTGAGGTGATACCTCATTGTAGTTTTGATTGCATTGCTCTAATAAGTAGTGACATTGAGCAGCTTTTCATGTGCCTCTTGGCCATCTGTATCTCTTTGGAGAAATGTCTATTTAGGTCTTCTGCCCATTTTTGGAATGGGTTATTTGTTTTTTTTAATATTGAGCTGCATGAGTTGCTTATATATTTTGGAGATTAATCCTTTGTTGATTCATTTGCAAGTATTTTCTCATATTGTGAGGGTTGTCTTTTCATCTTGTTTATGGTTTCCTTTGCTGTGCAAAAGCTTTTAAGTTTCATTAGGTCCCATTTGTTTATTTTTGTTTTTAGTTCCATTTCTCTAGGAGGTGGGTCAAAAAGGATCTTGCTGTGATTTATTTCATAGAGGGTTCTGCCTATGTTTTCCTCTAAGAGTTTTATAGTGTCTGGCCTTACATTTAGGTCTTTAATCCATTCTGAGTTTATTTTTGTGTATGGTGTTAGGGACTGTTCTAATTTCATTCTTTTACAAGTGGCTATCCAGTTTTCCCAGCACCACTTATTGAAGAGGCTGTCTTTTCTCCATTGTATATTCTTGCCTCCTATGTCATAGATTAGTTGAGCATAGGTGCGTGGGTTTATCTCTGGGCTTTCTATCCTGTTCCATTGATATATATTTCTGTTTTTGTGCCAGTACCATACTGCCTTGATTACTGTAGCTTTGTACTATAATCTGAAGGCAGGGACTCTGATTCCTCCACCTCCATTTTTTCCCCTCAAGATTGCTTTGGCTGTTTGTGCTCCTTTGTGCCTGTAAAAAAATGCCATTGGTAATTTAATAGGGGTTGCATTCAATCTGTAGATTACTTTGGGTAGTATAGTCATTTTCATAGTATTGATTCTTCCAATCCAAGAACATGGTGTATCTCTCCATCTGTTTGTGTCATCTTTGATTTCTTTCATCAGTGTCTTATAGTTTTCTGAGTACAGGTCTTTTACCTCCTTAGGTAGGTTTATTCCTAGGTATTTTATTCTTTTTGTTGCAGTGGTGAATGGGATTGTTTCCTTAATTTCTCTTTCTGATCTTTCATTGTTAGTGTATAGGAATGCAAGAGGTTTCTGTGCATTAACTTGGTATCCTGTAACTTTACCAAATTCATTGATTAATTCTAGTGGTTTTCTGGTGGCATCTTTAGGATTCCCTATGTATAGTATCATGTCATCTGCAAACAGTGACTGTTTTACTTCTTCCTTTCCAATTTGTATTAATTTTATTTCTTTTTCTTCTCTGATTACCATGGCTAGGACTTCCAAAACTATGTTGAATGATAGTGGTAAGAGTGGACATCCTTGTCTTATTCCTGATCTTAGAGAAAATGCTTTCAGTTTTTCACCATTGAGAATGATCTTTGTTGTGGGTTTGTCATATATGGCCTTTATCACGTTGAGATAGGTTACCTCTATGCCCACTTTCTGGAGAGTTTTTGTCATAAATCGGTGTTGAAAATTGTCAAAAGCTTTTTCTGCATCTATTGAGGTTATCATACGGTTTGTATTCTTCAGTTTGTAAACATGGTGTATCACACTGATTGATTTGCATATATTGAAGAATCCTTGCATGCCTGGGATAAATCTCACTTGATCATAGTGTACGATGCTTTTAATGTGTTGTTGGATTCTGTTTGCTAGCATTTTGTTGAGGATTTTTGCATCTATATTCATCAGTGATATTGGCCTGTAGTTTTCTTTTTTTGTAATATCTCTGTCTGGTTTTAGTCTCAGGGTGATGGTGGCCTTGTAGAATGAGTTTGGGAGTGTTCCTTCCTCTGCAATTTTTGGAAGAGAAGGATGGTTGTTAGCTCTTGTCTAAATATTTGATAGAACTCACCTGTGAAGCCATCTTGTCCTGGACTGTTCTTTGTTGGAATATTTTTAATCACAGTTTCAACTTCATTACTTGTTATTGGTCTGTTCATATTTTATATTTCTTCTTGGTTCAGTCTTGGAAGGTTAAACCTTCCTAAGAATCTGTCTGTTTCTTCCATGTTGTCCATTTTATTGGCATAGAGTTGCTTGTAGTAGTCTCTCTGGATTCTTTGTATTTTTTGTGGTGTCTGTTGTAATTTCCTTTTCATTTCTAAAATTATTGATTTGAGTCCTCTCCCTCTTTTTCTTGATGTGTCTGGCTACAGGTTTACAATTTTGTTTATCTTCTCAAAGAACCAGCTTTTAGTTTTATTGATCTTTGCTATTGTTTTCTGTGTTTCTATTTCATTTATTTCTGCTCTGATCCCTATGATTTCCTTCCTTCTACTAATTTTGGGGTTTGTTTGTTCTTCTTTCTCTAGTTCCCTTAGGTGTAAGGTCAGATTGTTTATTTGGGATTTTTCTTGTTTCTTGAGGTAGGATTGTACTGCTATAAACTTCCTTTATAGAACTGCTTTTGCTGCATCCCATAGGTTTTGGATCATCCTGTTTTCATTGTCATTTGTCTCTAGGTATTTTCTGATTTGATTTCTTCAGGGATCTCTTGGTTATTTAGTAATGTATTGTTAAGCCTCCATGTGTTTGTGCTGTTTACATTTTTGCCCTGTAATTGATTTCTAATCTCATAGCTTTGTGGTTGGAAAAGATGCTTGATACGATTTCAGTTTTCTTAAATTTACTGAGGCTTGATTTGTGACCCCAGATGTGATCTATCCTGGAGAATGTTTCATGCACACTTGAGAAAAAAAGTGTAATCTGCTGTTTTTGGATGGAATGTCCTATAAATATCAATTAAATCTATCTGGTCTATTGTGTCATTTAAGGCTTGTATTTCCTTATTCATTTTCTGTCTGGATGATCTGTTCATTGGTGTAAATGAGTTGTTAAAGTCCCCCACTATTACTGTGTTACTGTTGATTTCCCTTTTTATAGCTGTTAGCATTTGCTTTATGTATTGAAGTGCACCTATGTTGGGTACATATATATTCATAATTGTTATATCTTCTTCTTGGTTATTATGTAGTGTCCTTCCTTGTCTCTTGTAACGTTTTTATTTTAAAGTCTATTTTATTTGATATGAGTATTGCTACTCCAGCTTTCTTTTGATTTCCATTTGCATGGAAAATCTTTTTCCATCCTCTCATTTTCAGTCTGTATGTGTCCCTTGGTCTGAAGTTGGTCTCTTGTACACAGCATATATATAGGTCTTGTTTTGTATCCATTCAGTGAGCCTGTGTCTTTTGGTTGGAGCATTTAATCCATTCACATATAAGGTAATTATTGATATGTATGTTCCTATTACCATTTTCTTAATTGTTTTGGGTTTGTTTTTGTAGTTCCTTTTCTTCTCTTGTGTTTTCCATTTAGAGAAGTTCCTTTAGTATTTGTTGTAGAGCTGGTTTGGTGGTGCTGAATTTTCTTAGCTTTTGCTTGTCTGTAAAGCTTTTGATTTCTCCATTGAATCTGAATGAGATTCTTGTCGGGTAATCTTGGTTGTAGGTTCTTCCCTTTCATCACTTTAAATATATCATGCCACTCCCTTCTGGCTTGTAGAGTTTCTGCTGAGAACCTTATGGGAGTTCCCTTGTATGTTGTCATTTTTCCCTTGTTGCTTTTAATAATTTTTCTTTGTCTTTAATTTTTGTCAATTTGATTACTGTCTGTCTCAGCGTGTTTCTCCTTGGGTTTATCCTGCCTGGGACTCTCTGCACTTCCTGGACTTGGGTGGCAGTTTCCTTTCCCATGTTAGGGAAGTTTTCAACTATAATCTCTTCAAATATTTTCTTGGGTCCTTTCTGTTGTCTCCTTCTGGGACCCCTATAATGCGAATGTTGTTGCATTCAATGTTGCCCCAGAGGTCTCTTAGGCTGTCTTCATTTCTTTTCATTCTTTTTTCTTTATTCTGTTCTGCAGCAGTGAATTCCACCATTCTGTCTTCCAGGTCACTTATCCATTCTTCTGCCTCAGTTATTCTGCTATTGATTCCTTCTAGTGTATTTTTCATTTCAGTCATTATATTGTTCATCTCTGTTTGCTTGTTCTTTAATTCTTCTTGGTGTTTGTTCTTTAATTCTTCTAGGTCTTCGTTAAACATTTCTTGCATCTTCTTGATCTTTGCCTCCATTCTTTTCCAAGGTCCTGGATCATCTTCACTATCATTATTCTGAATTCTTTTTCTGGAAGGTTGCCTGTCTCCACTTCATTTAATTGTTTTTCAGGGGTTTTATGCTGTTCCTTCACCATGTACACAGTCCTCTGCCTTTTCATTTTGTCTGTCTTTCTGTGAATATGGTCTTCGTTCCACCAGCTGCAGGACTGTAGTTCTTCTTGCTTCTGCTGTCTGTCCTCTGGTGGGTGAGGCTATCTAAGAGGCTTGTGCAAGTGTCCTGATGGGAGGGACTGGTGGTGGGTAGAGCTGGGTGTTGCTCTGGTGGGCAGAGCTCAGTAAAACTTTAGTCAACTTGTCTGCTAATGGATGGGTCTGAGTTCCCTCCCTGTTGGTTGTTTGGCCTGAGGTAACCCAGCACTGGAGGCTGCAGGGTCTTTTGTGGGGTAGTGGCAGCTTCTGGGAGGGCTCATGCCAAGGAGTACTTGCCAGATCTCCTGCTGCCAGTGTCCTTGTCCCCACGGTGGGCCACAGCCACCCCCTGCCTCTGCAGGAGACCCTCCAACACTAGCAGGTAGGTCTGGTTCAGTTTCCCATGGGGTCACTGCTCCTTCCCCTGGGTCCTGATGCATACACTACTTTGTGTGTGCCCTCCAAGAGTGGCATCTCTGTTTCCCCCAGTCCTGTCAAAGTCTTGCAATCAAATCCTGCTAGCCTTCAAGGTCTGATTCTCTGGAAATTCCTCCTCCCATTGCCAGACCCCCAGGTTGGGAAGCCTTATATGGGGCTCAGAACCTTCACTCCAGTGGGTGGACTTCTGTGGTATAATTTTCCTCCAGTTTGTGAGTCACCCACCCAGTGGTTATGGGATTTGATTTTATTGTGATTGTGCCCCTCCTACCATCTCATTGCAGCTTCTCCTTTGTCTTTAGATGTGGGGTATCTTTTCCAGTGAGTTCCAGTGTCTTCCTATAGATGATTGTTAAGCAGGTAGCTGTGATTCCAGTGCTCTCGCAGAAGGGAGTGAGCACATGACCTTCTACTCCACCATCTTTAACCAATCTGCTACTATGTTTTTTCCCCTCTGATACTTAGTTCCCTATTAGTCAGTGGGTATCCAATTTTTCCTTTTTTAGCAACAGAGTCTTCTTTTCAAATGAAAGTTTTTATGGATTTCTGATATATACAACCAAAGAAAACTGATGTGCCCTGGAGCCCTAATTTCTCACTTTCTCTCGATACAATCTAACAGAGTCCCCAGAGATATCTCCATGGAACCCAAGGCTCCACAGCACACAGTCTGAATACTACTGCTGTAACGAATGGTGCATCCCTTTGCCAGGAAGCTATGTGCCAGTTTTCAAGCTTTCTGTCAACATCTATGGTCAGAACATTTGTATTCTCCCTTTCCCTCCTGGTTCTGGCTTACTAGCTTGTATTTCTTTTCATCAGGAACCTGAATATATAATAAAATGGCCCATCTTCGATAACTGACAAAAATTAATACCTCTCAACAAGTTAAACTGGCATTTAACTGTTCTCCCTACAATTATTCTGAATAAGAGAGATTTAACAGTGTTTGTATTATTCAAAAAATATTTTTAAAAATAGAAATACAAAAAGAAGATGATTTTTTAAAGAAGCAGATCTCTCTTAAATAAAAGGAAAGCAATAAATGACTTAGATTGAATGCAATTACCCCAATTTATAAGAGAATCCAGCATTAGGAATATCAAGAGTTAAAACACAACTTAGACTTATTTGGGGAATCATTTCACAACATATATACAAATACTGAATTATTATATTGTACACTTGAAACTAATATAATGTTATATGTCAATTATATCTCAACAACAACAAAAATTAAGTTAAAGAATAAGAAACTTCATATAAACTTTCCTCAACTACTGGCCAATACAAATATTCAATATGACATTTCTGGCATGTATTGGTACAAAAAACCAGTGAAGAGATTTTTAACTTCAATTTTCTGAACATTCTTAAGTTTTAACATTTTATGTTAACATAAATTCATTTGTTCTGCGAAGGAGCTCTGATTCCATAACTAGGAAAATGTCACATTTTCTTAAAGAAGCCTCCTCAGTAAAAATTGACCATTTTTTTGGTCAATGGTCAATTGATTGCAATTGACGATTCTAATATACCAAAGTTCAAAATCATGGTTCTCAGAAGATTCAGCATAGGCCTATAATGTAAGTATGGTTTGTCAAACATGAAACATGTGTGCAATAGTCAAACAAATATAGGTTTGTTGTGCCTAGAGAAACAGTGATAACATTACCATTGAGTTATTGGTTTTAATATATGTCTATATAAGGAGGAAAAAAATCACTTTGGGGTGAAATTACACACAGTAGTAGTAATAGGTAGCTTACCTTATCAACTGATCTATGGCTACCTAGTGTGTTTAGTCTCAGAGACAGCACAAGGTTAGAGTGCTAACTATTGCTTTCTGGTTAGTCACCCAGGCTCCCTGTCTTCACCTAGCACACACCCAGACATTGCCAAGGAAGACCCCGTATTTTGATAGGAGTATCCTCACAAATCCTGGCTTCATACCAGGACCAACAGTCGCCTGATCTTGGAAAGCAAAATTAACTCTTCACCAGCTACCTGTCCTTGCTCCCCATTTAAAGGAAACCATCACCCTCCTTCTGCAGCCACCAATGTATTCCCTAAGTACTGGGAATGTCAGCTGGGACGTGAAGGATATTATGGAAGAGAAGACTGTTGGTTGGAAGGGGGATTTCAGGGCAAGGCAGAGAGTTAAAGGAAGGCAGCATGAGGCCAGACAGAGAAGGACGGATGAATACTATGTCTTACGGTGGTCAATTAAACTTCCAAAATCAATCTGCTTGCCTGAAAATCCATCTTACTGAGATCACAAAGAAACTATACATCGATACATTTTTAAAGACTATTTCTAACACAAGTCAGTTGTTAAGCCATCTTTTAAAGCAGCATGTGACACTATGTGGGAGACCAGACAAATAGGAGAAACGTGGATAATTCAAAGAAGAACCACAAAAATGATTAAGTGCACAGTGAAGTTTTCATCTAGAAGGTTATGTAGCCTAAAAAGCCCGGTGAAGATGTCTAAAACATGATTGGATAAAACTAAAGGTTGATGAAACACCAAGATAGATTGGGTACTAATGTCGGTTGAGATGTCCATCTCTAGAAATCCATAGGAAAAGAATGGACAAGGCTCAGGGCTAGAAGATTTAGTTACTCATCTGCACAAAATCAGACTGGATGACCAGTATTATGACCTTGTGATCAAAAATATGCAAAGGGCCTTGTGTAGACTCAGACTATTGTTTGAGAATATTTAATGGTTAATTCTAGAATTTCCACCAGGCAATAAAGTCAACACGTTGACTCTGAGAATGGATATAAGGCTGGTGTGAAGTGAACCCACACAGCAAATGCCCAGTTGATCCAGAGGGCAGAGTTTGGGTTCCAGCAATACACAATAAACTCTTTATTAGTCAGATAGTCAGGAAATGGAGTGCTCCAGCTAATCAAATATTTTCTGTTAATTGTTACCACATGCAGAAGGATTACAAATTTTTAAAGAATGAGAATATTAAAATACACTTAACACTGAAACTAAACTGATTATAATTTAATCTTCCTCTAATTATTCAGAATGCATTTCAGGGCCATCAAGAGAAATATAAATTATCAGTGCTTGATGACTGTGCAGGAAGTCACAGTTTTTCTAAAATCCTGGATAATAGATGCTGGGTAACAAAGAATTCACTGCATTTGTTATCATTTGGGGGACTTATGTGCCAAGCATTTTTCTAGGATATGAAGTATATCATTAATCCCCACCAAAAATAACATTTCACAGATGATGAACTGAGACTCATAAAGTTAGGATAACTTGTCCAAGGTTACAAAACAAGACAAGGTGTCAGAGCCAGATTTTGAGGGCAGAACTGTGTCTTTAAGGAATATGTTTCACTATGTCAAACAAGCAAATTCTTGTTATATAAAAGTATTCATAAAATTTTCTGCCTGTCTGTATAAAACTTAAGCACAGTCAGTGGGTCATGCTCTTTGTTTTTTTTCTTTTCTTTTTTGCGGTACGCAGGCCTTTCACTGTTGTGGCCTCTCCCGTTGCGGAGCACAGGCTCTGGATGCGCAGGCTCAGCGGCCATGGCTCACGGGCCCAGCCATTCCGCGGCATGTGGGATCTTCCCGGACCGGGGCACGAACCCGTGTCCCCTGCATCGGCAGGCGGACTCTCGACAACTGTGCCACCAGGGAAGCCCCATACTCTTTGTTTTAACAGACGCTGAAGAATTTTTCTCAGCCATTCTTGAGATTGCTACCATGTATTCACGAGGGCAGCAAACTCTGGGCATGAAATATTTTTGTAAGTTTTTTTTTTTTTTTTTTTTAATAAAAGGCCAACTGCTCATTCAAAGGATGAAGAATATAGCCTGAACATCTTTGGAAGAAAATATTTTAAGAGACTAAATTAGCACAGCCTCAGCCACATAACAAAATGATTTACCAATAAATGTATATACTTAATATACATTCATTTACTCATATTTTATTCAGTGATCTAATTTTTGTGTTAATACACATATCTTTAACTATAAAATACATTGGGTTGGCCAAAAAGTTTGTTAGGGTTTTTCCATAACATCTTACAAAAAAACACAAACGGGCTTTTTGGCCAACCCAATATTTGAATTGCCTCGTAAAAGAACACGGTCATTTAAAATTATTTAAGACTTTAGGCTGGATTTACATCTATAAAAGAAATGAATTCAACTTGTTAGGGGAGAAAAAAAAGTTATTTCATAAACAGGTGTGGTACATTCCTTCTCCCATCATCTACTTTTTAGTCCCAAACTCATTCACAATTTCACCTGAGACATTTATGGCTTCTTGTTCACCTGTATTCACAGCACCAATTAACATTCTTCAAGGCTCAAATGCCTTTTCTTCCTCGACACATAATGGTTTCACTTATCTCTAAAGCAGACAGCGATTCCTATAATGGAATATTACAAACAAGGAGGGAAAGTGGCTAAACTTTAGAAGGGCATGGAATCATCTCCGGCCATGATACTGTTTCATTAGCTAATCTCATTCACACCAAGGAGACGTTGCACTTCCGAGATGACCCTCATCAAAGAGCCTGGCCTTCTTGCTGCATGTAGCATTTCCAGATAAGCCTTAAGAAGCCTTAAAAGGAACTATTTTCATCTCTAGTACCATGCTGATATTTTCATTGTATTGAAGAAAGTGCTACCTAAACAGTAACTTGGGGTCAAAGGAGCCCTGATTAGAGTTATCTCTCTGCTCAAAAATTCAGAATAAAAGAACAGACTTTCCATATATGAAGTCTCTCCCCAGAATTATGGCGGGAAGGTAATTCTGAAATCTGATCCTCCCTTCTAATTCAGGATCTTGCCCAGAGACAAAAGTTTCATGCTCAAGTTAAATTTAAAGAAAGTTAAAATTACTGCACTGCCTAACTGAATTAAATTATGCATTTATGGCAAAGCTTGAAAATCATACTTAACTGTCTTAAAACTTGATAGATTAGGTGGTGCTTGCCATGATCATGTTTTGAAAGGTGATGCTCATGATTGTAACTGCCGTGGAGTTGTTCAATTGAGAATTTTCCTCTAATGCTTTGAACTGATTTGTTCATTCAATTTCCTCTCTGAGATTTTACACTCTCCACAGTAACTTTGTAAAACTTGAATCTGAGGTGACCCTTCTGTTTCTCAACTCCAAGGGATAACCTTCTCAGGGGAAGAAAAGTGAGGTTCATTTTCAATACAAATGAATAAAGGAGGAAACACCCAGATTGAAGGTCAAGAAAATGTTACCTGGAAACTGAATCAATATCAATAGAATCGGTTCATTGGAGAGCAAGGTCTAATTTTATGCCCAGATAAAAAAAGTGTTCACATTTCAAATTAAGTAGCTGGATGAGAAGAATGAAGAAAGTTCTTTTAAAAAGACTATTAATTATAATTCCTTAGACTTAATTTTTTTTTAAATAGCCTAAGAAATTACCAAGAGTTCTAATAAAATATGATCCTTGACATACCTGCTGAGAAAGAATATCTAGAGGGTCACATAATTCTTAAACTGGAAGGATCCCAAAAGAATAGCTAGTTTAAGCCTTTTATTCTTCAAATGAAGAAACTGAGGCACAGAGAGGTTAAGTGCATTTATAGAAAGGTTAAAAAACTTTAGCATAGATTTCAATTATTGTCACAACACACCCAAGTTTAATGTCAAAAGGGTATAATTAGCACTCATGCCTAATCTTGATGCATGAAAATTGTTCTTATAATAGTAAAAACAATCTACCACTTATTTAAATTCTTTTAAAAAGCAAAATCTAATATTCATTGAAATTCTGGAGAGTAATTCAGTTTTCCTGCTAATGTAGGTTCAATCTCCTAGTCACTCATTAAACATTTATTTAGCACTTACTGAATGCTGAGTATAGAACTAAAAACCCCAAAACTGTATTCTGGTTAGAATTTTGTCTGTAAAAAAAATGGTGCATAAAATCTTACTACACACTGCTCTTGCCTGTGAATGCTTATACCTTTTAATAACTTCCATTTTCTCCTAAAAATGTTTTTTTCCCTTCCTTTCAAGGATTATAATGGGCATTGTCTTCAAAAACCAGTGTTCCCCAAGTTCTATCTATTCAGTTGGCTTATTCAACAAGTATTCGACTGTGACAGGGCTGTGGTTGTACAAGGGTCTCATGAATCAGTTTATGGCACAATGTTTAATGTTTTATTCATAATATTGTTGATTTTCTTGTATACAGTTTCAGGCTCAATATTGAAAAAACAATATAGGGTGTAGTTAACCAGGAGTTTACTCAATGACAAGCTTGGGAAAGCTGGCAGAAACAATATTTATGTCACTGTAGAGCAATTGTCCAGCATAAGTAATATCAAAGTTATAAATAGGTAAGATAAGACCACAGAGGGGAAGGCCATAGAACTGGTGAGATTAACACTGCTTAAGGTCTAATTAGCAACGCTGCAAATCCAGAGACTCATTTTCTTAGTGCACCCAGAGCTAATCTCCACTGATGAACTCACAAGACTTTGATTTATAAGACATAATGTCAGTGTAATAATTTATAGTGGGGAATATCCTTTTCCAAGATTTGGAAAACTCCAAGTTTCCTGAGTTTCCTGAGTAGGAATGGCTAACACCTGGCCATCCACTTCTCCCTCATCTTTCCAAGAGCCCACAGCTGTTCAACAGAATCCATCTTAACACAGTTATCCAGGCAATCCCTGCCAATCACACTAAGAGAAATTCTACTAGCCTTGTTCCAAAGCAGGTTCTTAGATAACTGAAAGGCCAGGTAGTAATCAGGTTATTTTGGAGATCAGAAAATAAGAGCTTATGTAGGCAGACAATTGAGGACAACTTCATCTGGGGAAAACCTGAGATGTTCACTTTCTCTCAATTCCAATAGCCCTCTCAACACCTGAATATTCCAGTATTGCTCTCTCCCAAACAGGTGAAAAAAGTCATCATCTCTTCAAACTCCTGTTTCCATTTCCTTTGGGTATATACCCAGAAGTGGATTTTGCTGTATCATATAGTAGTTCTATTTTTAATTTTTTCAGGAACCTCCATACTGTTTTCCATGGTGGCTGAATCAATTTACATTCCTACCAACAGTGTACAAGAGTTCTTTTATCCCCACATCCTCGCCAATAATTATCTCTAGTCTTCTTTATGATAGTCAAGAGATATATGAACTCCTATGTTTACTGCAGCATTATTGACAATAACCAAGATATGGTAACACCCTAAGTGTCCATCAACAAATGATCAACAGATCTATAGATGAATGTATAATAATGAAGTTTTGATATATACATACATACATACACACACACACACAGTGGACTATTATTCTGCCATGAGAAGAAAGAAAAGTAATCCTGCCATTTGCAACAACATGGATGGAACTTGAGGGCATTACGCAAAGTGAAAAGTCAGACAGAAAAATACAAATATTGTATAAAATCACTTATATGTGGAATCTAAGAAAGCCAAACTTGTAAAAACAGAGAGTATAATGGTGGTTACCAGAGGCTGGGGGTGGAGGGAGATGTTGTTTAAGGGTACAAACTATGAACTAATAGATAAATAGGTAAGTTCTGGAGAGCTAATGCACAGTATAGTGATTATAGTCAGCAATACTGTATTATAAACTGCAAAGTTGTAAGAGACTAGATCTTAATTGTTCCTACTGCCAAAAAAAAAAAAAAAGGAAATAATAACTCTGTAACATATTAGAGGTTTTAACTAACACTAAGGTGGTGATATTATAATATATATCATAATATATAAATGTATCAAATCAACATATTGTACACCTTAAACTTATACAATGTTATATCTCAATTATACTTCATTTTAAAAAGCATTATCAAATGCTTATTTTTGCCCCTTTTTCAAGATTCTATTGAGTCTACTCTTTATACTGGAAAAATAGATTTTCTTCAGATAAATTATACTTTGATTATTTTACAGGTCTCTTTTACAGTTATAAAAATACAACTGCACTTCTGTTTGTTGCTACATCAACACAAAAACTACTGGACAGATTGTTCTAAAAATGGAGGATGAGTTTGGAATCATCTAAATAAATTTTTTAAAGGCTGTAGAGTAGTATTAAAATTCACTGGGTCTGATGTGGTGGAGAACCTTAAGTAATTATCCCCTCAAAACAGTTGGAATTGAATTAAAAAGAAGCCCAAGGGAATGTCCATCTATGGAGGCAGAGCATATGTATTAGAATGCTATGGAAATAGAAGATAAAGAATGGTTTCTAATCAGGAAGCACAAGGGCAGATGTGTGATTGAGCTGCTTGTCAAATGGGCAACTCCATGAAACCTGTTCCCAGGAAGCAGATGCACCAGGTTGTGTTTCTAAGAGGGTGTGCCTGTTAAATGGTGTATGTTCCTGATCACATCAGTATGGGCCTCACCTGGATAAGTCTGGTGAAGTAGTTCAACAACAGCAGTGTGTGTGTGTGTGTGTGTGTGTGTGTGTGTGTGTGTGTGTGTGTTTGATTCTGAGCTTTGCCAAGCACCACGCCAGTCACTTCATCATAGAACACGTTCTCTCAAACCCCTAATCTGATCCCACTGTCATAGCCCTTCAGAAACATGCAGGAAAATAAAAACCATAGAATATGAGAATTGTAAATGTTGACAGGATCTGGATAATGGGCACCAAACACCTCCCTTTGCAGTGGAGAACACTAAGGTCCAGATTATGTATTTTTGGCCAGAGTGATGATGTCCTTAAAGGTGTAAAGTAACTATATCAAATATGAGAATAATATCTAACATTTTAAGGTGCTCAGGACATACATACATATAAATTATTTTATTTTCACAACTGACTTTGGGTTACACAGGATGGCAATTAGCATCTGCCCCATTTAACAGGTGAGGAGGTTGACATTCACAGAGTCCTAATGAGAACTTCCCCAAGCCCACACCACCAGGACCCAGGACTTCGTCTTCACTCTTCAGACCCTTCAGACTTTCTACTCTGCCACCCTTCATATGGGAGAATGGAAGACAAAGGTAAGTATGCTACTGAACTTTGGGG
Source organism: Lipotes vexillifer (assembly GCF_000442215.2). Lineage (NCBI taxonomy): Eukaryota > Metazoa > Chordata > Mammalia > Artiodactyla > Lipotidae > Lipotes > Lipotes vexillifer. The sequence continues at coordinate 793,652 of NW_006796798.1, read as the reverse complement.
AGAAGTCGGGGAGAAGTAATAGGGGAAGGTCACCTGGCATATCTCTGCTTAAGGTTTATTCTGTAACCTTTGGCTGCCTGAGTTTATGTGTGGTCTGAGTATGTAGGTTGGTGGGATACAGATATATTGGAAATTGTTTTCTTCATGACTTTTCAAATGCTACAAGTCCATACACTAGCACACACAAAAAATTCTTGTGCACGGCCTTCGAATCTCATTCTTCCTTCTCTATTCCAATCTTGACTCTTCGCTAGCTCCATCCAGTCCAGCCAGGAGCAACAGTATTAAGTGCATCCGACATTCCACCCCACATTGCCAAAGCTGTGAGTTCTCCATGAGCTATGAGATGAACTGCTCCATGGGGCTAGGTTGACAAAGGTTTACTTTGAGAAGCAATAAAACAATAGACATGGAGTGATACTCTATATCCAGGTAACTGAGTCTCTATTCTGAGCTTGCAATGGATTTTTAATAGGTTCATTTTTCCAAAAGGTCAATGTGTCAAACTTTGAGATCTTCCCCTAATTCTTAGGATTTTTTTAATGCACATTTAGAAAAACACAGTTGCTTAACACATTTTGTCCAGTTAAATGGGCCTCTGGTCTGAAACTGACATAGGCAGGTGGCTGCCAGGTCTGCACCACTTTTGGAAATGGATGTATTTCTCCTTTCCTGGTTCTCCATGGGAAGTGAGGGAGCGAGAACGCTGACAGACAACAGCAGGGTGATTCTGCGCTCAGCATCCTGTCTTGGTGGTATACCCAAGCTGCAAGATTTATAACCTTCTTGTTACAGTGCATCAGCTTCAACACTTTCAGTGAAGTCTTCAATAAATTTGATGACATCTTGCTGAGGGGTTTTGTCATTAAAAGCCTAAAGCTGGTCATTAACAAATCTTCTCTGCAATCATCTACTACTGTGCTAACTCAGGCATGGATCTCAATGGAAAGTTGGGCTGGCTCAGAAACTTTCCAGAAGGCTGCATTTTTTTTCCTGTGTGGGGTATATTTCTTTAGGGAAAGAAAATACAGTTCCCAATCATTTCATCATTTATTTCTCATTATCCATTGACTAACTCTTCTCTGATAGACACAACCAAATTCAACAAACATGTGTAGAAAGCTACTACATGACAGAAACGGTGCTCTGGGCTGAAGATATAATTATAAAAAAGACACAGCTCCAAATCTCAGAGGGCTCAGAGATGCCCCCCAAAATTAACCATCATTATGGAATCTTTCTTAATGTACCAGACTCTGTATGTAGGCTTTATATGCATTATTTTGTTCATTTTTCACCATGTTTTAGAAGATAGATATTCTTATTATCCCCATTTTAAAAATTAGATGGCTGAAGTGTTGTTTGCTTAAGACTTTTCCCCAAATTATTGAACTTGTAAGTGGAAGAACTGAATTTCAAACCCATGTCTTGCCTGACTTCAAGCTAGTGGATCTACTCCAAACAGGACTGGGCCAGGAAGAAGGCAAAGACCATGACATTCCAGTTGAGGAAAGATTGGGAACCAAGCCAAGAACAGGCATATATTCAGTAGGTGTGAGGAGCAGGTTGAACCCAACTGGAATCCCCTTTTAGGAGAGTTTAGGTCATGGGTCAAGTATCGCCCATTGAGAGTAACTTCCCCTGATTTCTCACAGTTTCTCACCTGCTCAACAACATTCAGATTTTTGAGGTATCCCTTTGTGTGTGATTACATACAAACTTAAACTTGCCTGCTGGCTCCAGAGCAGCAAGGACTAGTGTAAATTTTATGTATATAATAAAGATTCATATCATGTGAGAAAAGCCTAACTCTTTGAAGATCACTGCTCCCTGAGCTTTTCCAAAAATTCCTGTGGCAGAACAATTCCAGGTACCCAGTTGATTGACAGTTGTTTCTGCTGCAATGGTTTGATTTTTCACCTAATCTAGCAACCTCTCCAAAGGAATAACGAATGGAGGGAGGTCCTGGCTGCTTTGACCTCCACAGGGTTCAATCATAAATAGCCAGAGGGCCAATGTTACAACACTCATTCAGAGGTTTCCCAAAAAGAATGAGGGAGAAAATTGCAGACATGGAGGAATGGTCTGCCATAACTTAGAGACTTGAGGGAGGATGGAATTTTTTTTTAATGTCTTGGTATTCTATTTCTTAAATAATAAGGAAAAGAACTTGGGGTGATAAATATGTTCTTAAAAATGCACATTTTGTAATAATAATAATTATGTTGTCTGTTGAGGGCCTACCATGTGCCAGACAATTGCTTGGGGTGTGTAACACAATAGCTTATTAAACAAAATCTTTTCAACAACTCTGCCAGGGAAAGTGTAATCCCATTTTTATTGCTGAACAAACTGAGAGTTTGGGAGTTTGAACCTTTTGCCCGTCCTTGAATAACTGGAACTGGAATGCAAGCCTAGTTCTATGTTATTTACAGTGTTTTTGTCTCCACTGTGTTGCTTTTCTCTCATCTATATCTGCATTAATTAAAACACAATCTATTTAAAGGCATTTAAATAATGCAATGATTAAAAAGGTGTTAGCTGATTTTTCTTGAAATTACATTTTTCCTCTTTTTTTTTTTTTCTTTCCCAAAAGGAAACAGAAACATTAGGTTTCTTTTTACTGCTCAATTAGTTGTTGTGGGATTTTACCTGAAGAGATTAGTAAGACCTCCAGGCAGACGCCGCCATTGATCCAACTATGGTGTCATTATGTGCCTGTCCGGATGCGTGATGTTGGAGGGAGGGCTTTTTTCATGGGAATCACAAAGCCATAGTCCATCTATGGACTCCCTGGGTTCTGGAGGGCTCCCACCTGCAGCGCTTCCCACAAATGTCTTCCTCAGTCTGTTATTATTTTTAATTGTACACAAGGTGCTTCTTACTAGTAAGGTTCTCACCAACCAAGATCATCCGTGCTACCTTGGAGGAGTCTCAGGAAATCGATCAGTAACTTCAGCTCTGTGCCTCTGACAACAGGCAGGATACAGGGTGTCTGAGTTTTGTCCAAGGTCATAGGACCTGTCGGCTGTTGCAGAAGCAGCATGAAGCACTTTCAAAGAATCTGTGCAAGCCCAGGGCACCAAAGGTGAGGAAAAGTTTGGAGAAGTGTGGTGGGACAAGCAAGCCCTCTGAGTCAGAAAGCCCAATACCAACAGTAGTAGTAATAATAATAATATACACATTCTGCCTTGTTCTAGTAAATATTACTTAGTAACTTTGTGATCTTGAGCAAATGACTTAGCTTCTTTGAAACTCAGTTTGCTCATCTGTAAATTAGGAGCAATGACCTCATCTCACTGTTTTGAAAATAAAATGAGATGATGGCATCAATTAAGACTTACTTTGTTCCAAGTGATAGAAATCCAGTCAGAAGCAGATGAAGCAGAAAGAGCACTTAGTTGTAAGTAAAAGTAATGTTTCTCAAGAACACGCATGCAACTGGCTCTGAAGAAAAACTGGATTTAGAGGTGCAAGTGCCCTCCTGAATCTCTCCCTGTTTCTTGTCTCCATTTCCCTTGGGGCACCTGCAGCTCACCTTTTCACTACCCCTAAGCTTTACATGGCAAGGCATAGCCACCAATGGCCTGCCAAGGTCAATCCAAGCTATGAGACAAACAAACTGATTGGTCCAAGTTTTAAATCCTAGGGCAGAACTGGGATTGGCCCAGCTCATGTCATGTGCCTATATCTAGACCAATCAATTATCTATTGACAAACAGCAGTATTTATTCTACTTACATGGCCCTCGGTATGGTAAGTCTTAAGGATGGGGGGAGGCGGGTATGTCATAGAAAAAAACGGATTCATTACTAGAAAAGAGAGTTTCACTGCAGATGAAAAAATTGTTGTCCACTACAACAACATATGAAAAATAGCTAACACTATACCCAGTCCAGAATATACACTTAATATAGGGTTTTTGGTCAATGTGTACATTTATGCACATTTTTAAAGGCTACATATTTTTTTAAAAATCAAAATAAATACAATATTGTGTGTTAATTACAATGAATATAAATTATCTAATGTTAAGAATCAGAAGAGATTGTAGATGCTGTGAAAAATTAATGGTTTAAGTACGTGATACTTTTTACATCAATTCAAAAGTACAATAGAATTCAACAAGTTCAAAAACAGGATTTTGTTCCTAACCCTATTATTCTCTCCTGTTGCTCACAAACCAAATCTTCTCACATTTTCTACTCTTGCCTTCAGTAACTTTTCTATCTTTAAGTTATCTTAGTTTGAGGGTCTTAAAGATCTAAGGGACTGTATAAAGTACTTGAAACAATTTCAGAGAGCAATGAAATGTCCTTATGTTAGCACTAAACAGAGCACCAAGCTGGGAATGAAGAAAGCCAATTTCTATTTTTTCTCTCTTTTCCCTAACATGCACAGAACAATCTTGGACGAGTCGTTTGTGTTCCCTATGGCATCCATAAATCTGATGATGGTAACTAGCCTACTTGTCTCTTGGGGTGAAGCTGGGAACATCAGTGTATTAACTATGAATAGGGTCATTTATAGGGAGAAGTGGGGAGAATCTCAGAAACCTAGAGATTTCCTTTTCTTATCAGATGGGGAATTCCCACACAGAGGATGAATCCGTTTTGTCTGTAACACAAAAGAATGATTTTGCTTGGATCAATTTGTAGGAATCCAATTGCCCTCTGTCAATAAACTCCAGGCCCAGGTGAGGAACTGAGTCAATATATTTTAGGTTTGGGAAAGAAACCACTTTATGTCACTTTCCAGAATTCCTTCTGTCTGATTCCAGTATGTTACTGATTTATTTTGGAAAGAATCATTCCAGGACCTCTCAAACAGAATGATGAGAAATAACTGTGCTTATCATGGTTAAAAAAAGGAAATTTGAAAATCTAATTTTGCATTGAATTTTGTTGCTATGATATTATTCCTTTATAGGGAGGAGAAATTAAATTTACGAAGCAACAGTGTTCCAAGTGGTAGCTAAAAGGGAGAAATTAACTGGGGTAGAAATGTGTGTTACCAGTTAAAGATTATTCCTTCACATTTGTTTTCAAATATGAAAGGAATCCCATCAGGGAAAAGGAGATACCAGAATAATAATATTGTCTTGAAACAAAATTCACAGATTCTATATGACAAAAAAAAAACTGTTTCTGCTGCTTGGTAACAGTTTAAATGAAACATGCATTGATTGAAGATGCATACCACTTTAAAGTTTATTGAACAAATACTTAATTTTGGTCCTTTAAGAATTCTGTCAATTCATTTCTTGGTAGTTAGGATATTAAAATATGCAAATAAACATGCTCTAGTTGGTCACAGCTGATCTTTTTGCAATAACTGAGGTTCTCTCCCAACAGCCACCACTCCTTCTATTCATGTCACCTTCACCCAGGAGTCTCAAAATGCTGAAGACAGTCGCTTTTTACTTGCTTAAATTTCAGCAGGTTGAAGCTAGACCAAAATCCTCACCTTCCACTTTCCTAAACACTTTTTTTTCTCCCCTCTCTCTTAATTACATGGCTTTACACTGATTTACATGAATTTCAGCTTTCAAAATCATTGGTCTTTCCTGAATGCAAATAGGCACATGGGAAAATTATATTAAGCTTGCACAATTGATCTTTCATCATTTCAAATGGTACCTTTGAACAGTTCCTGAAACGTCTGTCTGAAATACTCCTAGCATTGAGCATCATCAAAAGATGTCGGGTCACCCTGGGGAAACCCATTCTCTGTGATGTAAATTACAGGGTTATTATACATATCCTGGAACAAGAAAGCAGAAGTTTTATTCCAAACAGATGTTTAAAAAAAAAAGCTCATTATATCAGGTGCATTCCCCTCTACCTTCTCTAAACTACAACCCCAAAACTAGTTTTCATCAAATTGCACTGACCCTATTAACTTAATGTTGTGCGTGCTGACCTTTTATAACTAACAATGGAAAAGAAAAACTGTGCAAATATCCATGAAGACAGTCAAATGACTTTTGTTACAATGAGAAGACAGAAGTATCTTTCTTCCATCAGCATCTGCTGATTGTCATTTCTCCTTAACCCCTTGGTCCCTCCCAGCAGCTACAGCCTCTATTCCCCCCACACAGCAGGGATCGTAAAAACTGGTAAAATTTTTAATTTCAGCTACCTGGATGCCATCCAGTGTAACACAGACCCAAAAAGGATCCAGCTATTTCAACCTTTATTATCCCTTTTAGTAATTCCAGTTGTGACCCCAGCCTGAAAAATATGTCCAAGCTACTGTAGCCACAACTGAATTTAATTTAATTTAGGATTTAATTTAATCCTAAGTTTAATAATAGATTTGAAGCCCTTTATCAGCTAGTTAACCTCCACTGACTTAAATCCTAATCATCTCTTCCCAGGCCAACAAATGTATATGCTATTGCCTAAATCATTCTTTGTTCGGGTTCTTATACACACAGACATATGCCCGCCTTCCCATCTTCCCATGTTTGAATACACATGGACGCAAACAAAAGGTGCATTTACCTTAATGTATTTCAGTAGTTTACATATTCCCCATGGCACCACATAGACCAATCCAAACTTATACAAGATGGGTCTGGAAAAACTTCAACTTCCGCATCCTGGAGTAAACCCAGTTCTCCTTTCTTCTTCTCCTGGTACTTGACTCAGCAAGTCGTATAATTCTGCACAGCAAAGAAATCAGCAGTGCCTTTGATCATTTTATTCTCTTCTTCTGTAAATTCTGGAAGCCTGGACGATGGATAAACTTGCTTTTTACTCGTGAGGGCAACCTGCGACTTGACAACTTCAGGATAATCGCCGTCAATAAATATGGGCTTAGCAAAGAAATCCAATTGGAAAGCCATGGCTCTTTTAGCTGCTTCCTGGTCAGACACTGAGTTGGGATCTGCTGGTTCCACCCAGCCAGCAAAAATTGAGAGAGACACCATATCTTTTGCTCTTATCAGAATAAGGATTCATAGCTGTGCCAGGGTCTGGCATGAGCTTTAATCAAATTATGAGCTGCCTGATAAAACTTTAGTTCCAACATAAGGCACTCCAAGAGGAAATGCACCAAACTCATATGCCAGCAGGGCAAAAATATTAGGCTCATTTATAGTGATCCACTGCTTGACTTGATCCCCAAATGTACTGAAGCAAAACCGGGCATACTTGTCGAAGGGTTCAACGATTGCCTCTGACAACCAACCTCCTTGGTCTTCCAAGGCCTGAGGCAAATCAAAGTGATAGAGGGTCACTATGGGCATGACCCCATTTTGTTAACAAATCATCAATGATCTTGTTTTAATAGTCAATTTTTAGGAGAAAAATAAAAGAAAGCATAAGAAAAGTTATTTTTAGTACATTGACAGTAAATAAGGATTGGGAGAGGATCAGGAATAATAATATCCTAAATAACTTTAAACCAAAATAAGGTTCATTACTGTCTACCTATAATCCATTAAAGGCTGGAAACATGAAGAAGTCCAAGGAAGACTGGCTGATCAGAGAGGGAAACGTGATGGGGCAACACGGTTATGGAAGATGTACGTTCTGTAAGGGACTCACTTGGGCAAGTCGGTATCACTTAACTTTGTGTTATTGGCATGCTTATTGATATTATTTTATTTGTGGGGGGAAGGATAAATTAGGAGTTGGGGATTAACATATATACACTACTATATATAAAACAGATAACCAACAAAGACCTACTGTGAAGCACAGAGAACTATACTCAATATTTTATCCTAACCTATAAGGGAAATTAATCTGAAAAAATAGATATATATGTATAACTGAATCACTTTGCTGTGTACCTAACACAACACTGTAAATCTACTTCAATTAAAAATTATAAATTTATATGTTCATATTTTAAAAAATTATTTTTTTGCTTGTTTGTATGTAGGTCAACTCCACTTGAACACAAGCCCCCTGATAATAAGGGCCTTATCTATCTAATTTATCTCTGGATCCCCCAAATCCTGGGACAATCCCGGAAATTTAGTAGAGACTCAATAAATAGTTGTTGAATGAATGAACAGATTTCAAAAGTATTCAAATATAAGTAAAGAAATTGGACCCAATGGCTGCCTTAGTGCTTCTCCAGGACCATCAGTCTCACAAGTCTAGGAAGAGAGACCCACTGATCATGCACAAGGGCTCAGCATCGGTCCCAGAGTATGGGTTACAAGGGCAGTGAGCCAGGGGCGTGGCACATTAAGGAATGCTCAGTTGGGGAGTTTGCTCTAAATTTCTGACATAGTCCATGGGAATACACAGCTACCCTTGGCTCTCAGCTGATTCTCCCAGCACTGCATGTGTGAGAGAGAGAGTTTTTGGATGTGGCAGAGCTCAGAAGAATGTTATTAAGTTGGACATGTTCTGCCTTAGAAACCAATGCCAAGAAGACATTGGGTCTAACCTAACAATGACTGTCAACTTGCAAGAGACTTTCTGAGGAAAGGCTGATATTAGTTCTTCATGTGATTGTATGTCTAAGAGTATGGAGGGAAACTAAGCAAAGAAAAGAGAAGCTGTCCTGTTTTGAGAGGTTGTGAATATAACTAAATTCATATGTAAAATTGTATTGCATTCAAAGTTTGCATAGAAGCAGGGTCCCTTTACCTCTCTTTTTTTTAACTTATTATCTACCAATTTTAAATATAATAATTTAGATTTTTGCATGTGTTTCATTCATTCAATCATTAATTTACTCATTCCTCAAATACATATTTATAGAGAAACTACTATATGCTGGACTTACAAACGTAAGATAAACATTGTCCTTGTCCAAAGAAAACTTAAATTTTAGTCGGGACTACAGACAAATTCATAAGCAATTATCAAACAATGTTATTATTAAAAATAAAGTACAGAATGTTATTTAAACATATGATAAGGAGTCCTTATCCCAAACTGAGGGCATTTGGAAATACATTCTGAAAGCAATGTAGCATAATGGTTTAAAAAGTGAACTATGGTGACAGGCTACCTAAGTTCTATCCCAAGGCCTTCACCCACTAGTTTGGTGACCTCGGGCAAGTTACTTTACCTCTCTGAATTATCTTTCCTGTCTGTAAAATGTGGACAGTAATAGAAATGTATTTCAATAATTGTTGTGAGAACTTAATGAGTTGATAAACCAATATGCTTAGAATAGTTCTTGGCATAGTTAGCTATCATCCTAATAATGATTATTATTGTCACGAGTGACATCTAAGCTGATTCTCAAAAGATGAAAATAAATGACCCACATAAGGCAAGCAGGAGTGATCCAGGAAGAGAAGAAAGGGAAACAAATATGCAAAAGTCCAAAGGAGGAATGGAAATAAACAAAGCCCACCCAAATGTGAGCAGCTTATTTATTCCAAGCTTGTTGTAGCAAGGAGTTGCCATTATCACCTGCATTTGGCAGATAATTAAAGGCTATCAGGGAAGCAGGAAAGCTTTATTATTAAAAAAAAAAAAAATGGGAGAGGATTCAGATACTTTTGATTGAAGGTTGTTGGCACAGGGAGGCTGGAGGTAGGCTAACTAGAACAAGGGCATCCCAGGCAATTGGTTTGGGAAGCACATTTGGCTTTTTCTGGTTGGTTCTAAGTTCAAAGTAGGAGACAGAGGAGCAAAAAATAGAGAAGCTGGCAGTTGTTGACCACATTCTGACTATTCTAGGCCAACTGCTGCAGTGGTTGTCGTTTGGCTTCCTGAGCTTCTCTTGTGGATCAGAGTTTTATTGTCATGTATGGCCTGGCCTTTGTTTGTTTGTGTATTCATTCTCTTCTGGGAACTGCAAGTTCACCATAAGGAGGGTGTATAGCTCAGCAGAAGAGCAATAAGAATAGTTAGTGGTAAGCAGGGTAAGCAGAAACCAAATTATGCAAGGTCATGTGTTGTCTGCCTATCTGTCTGTAAGAGTGGGTAATTTTTAACAACAGCTCACTTATTTTGCAAGCATGAACATAATGTGAATCATGCATAACAACTCCATACTTGGAAGCCCGTTTTGTATGCCATTACTCTCTGGGTGGACATAATAAGCTACCACCCACACTCCAGCCCCACAAGATGTCCATGCAGTAATCCATAGAATATGTGAATATGTTACTTTACTTTTTATGTTACTGCAAAGGGACTTTGCAGATGTAATTCAGGTTAAGGATCTTGAGATGGGAAGATTTCTCTAGATTGTTCAAGTGGGCCCAATCTAGCTGCATGAGTCCTTAGAAGTGAAAGAGGATGGCAAAGAGTGGGTCGAAGAGATGCAGCAACAGAAGAAGAGGCACAAGAGATGGCAGCATGAGAGGGACTCAACCTACTATTGCTGGCTTTGAACTTGGAAGAAGGGAGCTACCAGCCAAGAATGCAGGTAGCCTCTAGAAGCTGAAAATGATCCTCAGCTCACAGTCATCAAAGAAATGGAGACTTCAGTCCTACAACCACAAGAAACTGAATTCTACCAACAAACTAAATAAGCCAAGAAGCAGACTCTCCCTTAGATCTTTGAAAAAGAATTGCAGCCCTGTAAGCACTGTGGTTTCATCCAGGAGAGACCTGTGTCAGACTTCCGACCTACAAAACTCTAAGGTGCCAAGTTTGTATTGTTTTAAGAAAGTAAGCTTGTAATAATTTGTTGCAGCAGCCAAGGAAAACTAGTATACCCACCAAAGTTTATAAAGCTTTTCTTTCCTCTCTCATTAAAAGAGCACTCTGCCATCCCATCTCTGGGCCTCTGCAAGCCCACATTTCCTCACTTGTAAAATGGAATATCCAAAGATATGTATGATGGGATCATCTTGGTACTGGACTGTGTTAAGGTTTTTATAGCCAACGCCTTCCACTGGCTTTGAATATAAAAATAATGTCAGCTTTAATGTTTTGCATTCATACTATATGTACGTAACATCACACATTTTGTTTAATCCCTGCACTAAGCACAAGAGGTGGGCATTTTTAGTCTCAATAAACATATGAAAAAACTGAGATTCAGAGAGTGTGTACCGGACATAAAACGACAATGTTGTCAGATGGCACAGCCAACATTTGAAGCCAGTCTGTCTCACTACAAAGAATGAGCTGTTCCCACTACAACATTCCCCTTCTCACACAAATGTTTCAGATCCAGAAACATGGTGATACTGTTTCCCTAGCCTTAATAATCACCACTTTGGAGCTGATTCATAATATCAGGGTTTTTTATTTTTAATTTCTGGAATAATCAATGATTTATAAGCATCATTAGATACGGCACTATCATTAATGATGGCAATCAATGTAATTCAAACAACATGATGATCTGCAATTGAATTGAACTTAAAAGTTTTTAACTAAAACTTTGTTTTACTCGTCAACATGGCAGAGCAACAAACCATTGCATACTTAACATTTATCATCCCAGAACTAAGCACTTTACTTCTGGTTTGTACAGTTTATTCGGTGTTGTAATGAAACTTTCCCATGAGGCAGTGGAGTGAGGCTTTTAAGAGCAGAGCTCTGGAGTCAGACAATTCAGTCAAGGGATTGTGGACAAATCACGTGGCCTCCCTACACCCACGATTCCTCATCTGTAAAAGAGGAATATTAATAGTGCTACCTCAGGAGTGTTTAAGCTTTGAATGAGAACAATAGAGAGTGCTTTAGCTTTATCAGACTCATACAATTCAGGGTAACTAATTCTATGCATAAACATGTATTTTTAAATGATCATCTGTTACTAATCTAGGGAGAATGAAACCCTGAGAGGTCATTTGGACCCTGTTCTGCATCTGGATATTTAGGACAGGGTTATTTTCAGTATTAAAATCTCCACAGCCTTCTTTCATAGTTACTGTCATCGTCTCTGTTTTAATTAAACCCACTTCTTATTTGATCTTTGAAAATATGAAGCATATTTTAGTTAAAGGTCTTTTGGAAATAGGGAAAAGAAGCTGACTCACATTAACTCAAATGTAAAGGTGACATTAGAGGTAGAAGGCTGGTTAGTATGTGATGCAGGGGGCATTATTTGAAATGAGTGATGTCAGATACCCAATGACAGGAAAAAATCACACTGGAACTTAAAGGAATTAAAGCTGGGAGCTGAGAAAATCTTGCCTCTCAGGAAAGACTGATGTCTCCCATCCCAACTTCTCTCAACACATCTACTCCATTCCTCTCCTGCCCAAAGAACCAGCTTCCTTTGTGCATCCAATTTGCTATGGTCTCAAAATGGCCATCCCATCTGCCAATGTCACCTCATAACCCTAGTGCCTACCACCCACCAACTCAGCCTCTCAGCTCCTCAATTCCAAACATCCCTGAGAGAGGAAGGCAGTTGAGCAGGATTATCTTTTTTAATGAAGTTAAACAAATTATATGTCCCAGGAAAATAAGTCTTTCCCTCATCCAGTCAGCTGTGGCCAAGAGCAGAGCAGGATTATGTAGAACAAAGAAATGGGGAAATTTGCTTAGAAGGGGATGTGGCTGAAACTTGCAAAGATGATGTCTCAGTCCATAAAATAACTACACTGGAATTCTCCTAGACAAACTGTAAATGTCTTAACATAGAATTAATTTTGATCAAGTGCCCACCATGTGTCAAACATATAACTCTCTAGGTTCACACCTTGCTAGATCCACACCACCCATTTCTTTCACTGACCTATCTTCTCTTGACATACTGACCGTGTTAGTTTCCTATTGCTGCTGTAATAAATTACCACAAACGTAATGGCCTAGACCAACACCGAGTTATTATCTTACAGTTCTGGGCATCAGATGTCCAAAATGGCTCACACTGAGCTAAAATCAAGACGCCAGCAGAGCTGTATTCCTCCTGAAGGCTCTCAAGGAGAATCCATTTCCTCACCTTTTCCAGCTTCTAGAGGCTTGTGGCCCCTTCTTCCATCATCAAAGCCAGCACTGAAACACCTTGTCTCCTGTCTGACCTCTGCTTCAGTCCTTATACCTTCTCTCTCTGGCTCTGGCTCTCTCCTCTTTCCTCCCTTTTTTAAGGATCTGTGTGATTACAGTGGTACCACCCAGATAATCCAGGATAATCTTCCCATCTAAAGATCCTTAACTTAATCACATCTGTAAAGTCCCTTTTACCATGTAAGATAATATATTCACAGTTCCTAAGAATTAAGATATGGACACTTTGAGGGGCCATTATTCAGCCTACCTCACTGCCCAACTTAGAGTAGGAGATTAATAAATGTTTCTTTAGTTATTTACTTAACTACCATTCCTGC
>NW_006796798.1:778454-780416 GCF_000442215.2 Lipotes vexillifer | reverse complement strand
ATTCCTGCTAACTGTGCTCATATTTTAAATCTTAAAGTGCAAAAGAAATTCTGCATAACCATTCCTTTTCCTTTTTATTTCCAATACTTGGGTCTTTTGCTAATCACCTGAAACTTACATTTGCGGCAGATATGAAAATGCACTTGAACAGTTGAGAAATACAGAAAAATGTGATTTCAGTTGCCAGCTCAATCTCTTCTTGTTAAACCTCAAAAACTTGACATTTGAAAGAGAAAGACTATGTAACAGTGACATTTTGTAAAATATTCTTCCAGCTTGGGAACAGGATTTTACTTACAAGTTTCTAAATGTCCTCTCATCAAGCTTTAAAATAGGGAGTCAAACACAAAAACAGGAGTTTCTTGGAAAAGATAGTGACAAGGGTTCTCTAATTCTTTACATGCTCTTTGAGAAAAAAGTTTAAACAGAGAAAACAAATGATGGCCTTTCTGATCTAAAACAGTTCCAATTGCTTCAACAGATCACTGCACAGGAGTGAGCAACCACTTATTGAAATTCTGCCTACTGGAAGCACTTCCATTGCCCTTTTGTTCATAGAAAAGTCTGTAATGTTAATCAGCTATGGGCTTTACAAAAGCTGGTGCCAAACGTGAAAAGCTTAGTGCTGGGAGCACGTGATCCCCACATGAGAATTGCACAAGTGAATCCTTCACGTTGTCCAGGTGGCCCCAGTGACTCCAGCCACCACCACCACTACCCTCTAGCTTTTCTGCTGCCCTGCTCTTGCATTTCTGATCTACAGTGAGCTCCATGAACTCCTGTGTATCTTAAGTTGGTGTTAAATAACTGGATATGTTGGCATATTGGTACAGGTCCACAATGCTTTATATGAAAATCTTGGCAGCCATGTGTTCAGAATTTGAGGATTTTTAGAAAAGAAACAGAGTACATATTATGTATTAACACCCCCAATGGGTGTGGGTCAGTATCCCTTAATATTTCTGCAGTAAAATAGATAAATAATCTCACCAAGCAAAATGAACTGAGATGATAAAAAACTTTCCCATCAACTCAGGTCAGCTTTTGCTGCTAAATCTGTTTTAGAAAGCTTACTAACTTACTAAACCTAAACTTACTAAAAAGGATTCAATATTCAGAACCTTTTGGATTTTAGAACTTCACATAAGGGATTATGGACCTATATTACAAGTTGGTGGGGTTTTCTTTTTTAATTTTTATGTTGTTTACCATCCAAATGGAAGCTCAGTTAAAAACTCCAAACTGCTAGAATCATAGGCTAGAACAGTGGAAAGAGTTTTAGTAATTCAGTGCTTCCACCTCACGTTACCAACAGGGAAATTGTAGCACAAAGAATACAAGTGGTTTGGTAAGGTTGTAAATGTCTCTGGATCCTACTTTTTGACATCAGATAGACCTAGGTTGAACTCAGCTCTAACTAAGTTTGTCATCTTGGCAAACTTATGCCCAGACTTACACCCCAGATTACCATGTTTCCCTCTGTTTAGGGAGGGCCCTCTTTCACAGGGCTGTTCGGAGCATTAAATTTGCAAAAGCAGGTGCAGTGCTTCGCATAGTGTGTTGCACATACTACATGCTCAATAAAAGGCAACCATTACTGCCCTTAGAGTGATCTGTATGGTTATTACTGACCTAATTCAATTAAATTCAGTTAAGTGTTTACTGAATTCATCCCTGCAAGACACTGTTCTAGGTCACAGGGGTAAACAAGGCAGAATCATCTCCTTTTTATCCTGTAAAAAATTCCAGGGATTCTCTTATCTTCATTATGAGTATGTAGACAGAGTCCCTGACACACAGTAGACACTTAATATATGTCTGTTGGGTTGAATTAAACTCAAAGTGCTCACAGTCTAGCAGGGGATTTAATAATGCCAAGAGCGAAGAATGTAAGAAAGACCCTAAAAGTTTTTCGAAGTACCATGGGAATTTTTTTTTAAGATTTCTTTTGTCTTGGAATAG
>NW_006796798.1:702927-778444 GCF_000442215.2 Lipotes vexillifer | reverse complement strand
AGGGAAAGACTCTAAAGAAGAGGAAACATTTGTGCTAGCCCTTAACAGTAGAATAAACATTCAGCAGGTATAGTTGGGAGTTTTTGTAAAAGGCCAATCCAGGCAGGAGAAAGAGCTTAAGAAAATTTCTACAAAGGTGGAAAACTGCATAGCATGTTTAGTAAGTAATGGGTTATGTGCTTAGGGCCTTGCATGGAGGAATTGCATGGACCACGTGCATGGGTGATTCAGCCTAGAATGCTTCGGAGGTGAGTTAAGACTAAGTCAAAAACTGGAATGATATATGAAGGAGTTTAAATGACAAAAAAGAACTTTTTAATCTTCCTTTGCTTTAGCAGGAGATGATGCAAGCCACCATGACCTGGGCCAAGCTTTCAGAAAATTGCCGTGGTGGCATTTTGTATGAAGGATTAAAGGACAAAGAAAGAGAGTGAAAGTAGGTATAACTGTCAAGGGTATATCAAAAACATCTAAACCAGGGCAGGGACAGAGAAGAAGGCTAGAAGGGGAGAAGTTAAAAAGGCATAAGAAGAATGGATCATATTTGGCAACCAATTAGATGTAAGAAGCAAAGAAACGAGAAGATTCAGAGATTACTCTTAGTTTTTAATCCTTGAGGGTTATGATGGTGCCAGAGAAAAGACAGGGTACAGATGATGGATTAGAATGGTGGGAAATTATGAGTTAACTTTTAAACTGAATAACAAATTACCGACAGTTCAAAGTCAAAAAATAAAACTGGCAGGTGATGCCAAGAAAGTAGACCTTCAACCAAGAGTGGTTAAAAAAAGAGGCTAATGTCTTTAGAATCAAGTAATGAACCTGCTAATCTTGCATTGTGCTTATCTGGAGGAGGCTACTTTAAGGCCATGTGCTATGGGTGAGTGCATAAATTGTGGTTCCATTTCACAATGCAGAGATTTCTCCACCTTACAGTGCAAGTGCACAAGTCCACCTAGGAACTGTTATCACAGGTTGTTCTTACTAAGTAGGAAATCAGATAACTTACTCAAAAAGAACCCCTCGGGCTTCCCTGGTGGCGCAGTGGTTGAGAGTCCGCCTGCCGATGCAGGGGACGCGGGTTCGTGCCCCGGTCCGGGAAGAGCCCACGTGCCGCGAAGCGGCTAGGCCCGTGAGCCATGGCCACTGAGCCTGCGCATCCGGAGCTTGTGCTCCGCAACGGGAGAGGCCACAGCAGTGAGAGGCCCGCGTACCGCAAAAAAAAAAAAAAAAAGAACCCCTCAATATCTATGCCAGCCCTTTGGGCTGGAGGTGTAGCAAGGCAAGCAGGTGACTTCATGCACAACCTTGCGGTTGTGAGATGCTGAAAGTACATGCCTCTCAAATTTTCCACATTAGGTCTCTCCTTGCCTCACCTAGTCCCAACCCTGGGAGTAATGTGAAATCTTTTCCAGAACAAAGGAGCCATAACGGTTCTTTATTAAGAAGTCTTTAAATTGTGAGGCAGGGGTTACAAAGCTTTTCCTATAAAGGACCACATAGTAAACATTTCAAGCTTTGCATGCTGTACGGTCTTTGCCCCAACTATTCAATTCTACCATTACATTGGGAAAGCAACCAACTATACGTAATGAATGGGCACGGTTGTACTGCAATAAAACTTTATTTAAAAAAAATAGGAATCAGGCCAAGTTTGGCCTCAGGTCATAGTCTGCCAACCCTGTTGTGTGGAAGGAGCTAGCCAGACCTTAGGCTTAAATTCCAGATCCACCAAAAAATACAAATTTACAAAATATCTGGATTTGAACATGCACCTCTGTAAAATGTGATACTTATATCTTCCTCATTGATTTGTGGGGTTTAGAGAAAATGTATGTAAAATGCCTTATAAATAATAGGCTTTCAAATAGGACGGTAGTCTTTTTCATTACAAGGCATAATATGAATAATAACTAACACTTACTGAATGCTTTTACCCTATACCAGCTACTACTGTGTAAAGAACTTTAAAAGATTATTTCATTTAATCTTCCAACAACACTCTGAAGTAGGAGCTATTACAGTATCCCTTTCTACTCATGGGGAAACTGAGGCACCAAGCCATGCCCAGGAGATGCTTACATAGATAGTGTGACGTCGCTGGCACTTAATCCCAAGTAAACAGATTCCAGGGGCTCTGGTGCTAACCTCTGTGTTAGTTAATTAGCTCCACTAATTCAGCTTCAATTGAAATGCTCAGAATCTTCTCAAGTTCCGCAGGGCTCTTCACGACTCATCACAGCATAACACAACTGAACATCATTTATATACAACTTTTGGAAATTCACCTTCAGGTCAACAGTCAAATAACCTCTTGCATAAATAAAACACTTATTCCAACCCCCTTCCTGCCCATCTATTTCCACCCCTCCCAACAAAGATCTCCAGTTGAGGGAAGCCATAATAGTCCTGAGAAAGCTAATGCAAACCTATTTCAAAAAATTTATCCTATAATCACTCTAAAAACTTGCAATCTCAAAGCAACACTGCAGAATAGCATCCTGGATTAATTATGCCAGGCTGTAGCAATAACCTTGAATTAAAGCTGCAACCTTCTATTTTTAAGAAACACTTGCCTTTCTGGTTGATGAAACCTGTCGTCCCATCAGGTAACAGACGTGACCAGGAAAGAGAGAAGCAGTAATGAGTCAATCCAAGCTGTTTGATACATTTCAAATCTTCCTCCCACAGAGTGTAGCTGCCACAAGCTACATCACCAGTCTGGTTCTTGAAAAGTCTGTCTCTTCCCTGATGGGTGAATGTGTCCCAGACACAAGGGCCTTTTCCATCTGTATCCCAGCCTCCTGAGAAAAAGAAGAAAATGAAACAGTTACACTCTTGACATCAAGAGGCATATGTGGAATGTAAATATTTGTCACCCAAAGAACATCCCTCATTAACTCAATGTATCATATTGATAACTTTAAAATATTCCTTTAAAATAACATGCATGAGTGGGTTATGTGTTCAGCTGTCCTTGATCCCTGAAGCTGACTGGTGGCAAATGAAAAATTGTTGCATAATGCCGTGGCATAGCAGTCTTTCACGGTTCATTATCTGAAGATCTCCCAGCTGGTATACAGAGGCAGGGCTCAGCTTATGAGTGTCTGAATTGAAAACATCTCCTCCTTGTGAACATTTCTCCTGGCCATGACTGACATGCCTTGTCCTTGTTGTGCACAAAGCAGTCTCGGGACCTTATCTTTGACCCTTGACACCTGAACCCTATCTTCCTGTCATCTGACCATGGAGCCTGAGATGGTCTAGTCAACTATTGTGGAGAGGAGGTTAGTTTTTGCCATTGTTGGGGTGATATTGGTATCCTACATTCATTCCTTCATACCTCCCTTAATTCAGCAAATGCAATGTGTCAGGCTCTATGCTAAGCACAGTGGCTATCATGGTGAACTCTGCTGCGCTTCGGGTCCTTGGAGAACTTACACGCAATTATAAAACAGCTAATGTAAGGACCGTTGCATGAAAGCCAGGGAGGGGCGTTTATCCAGATGTGGGCAGGAGTCCAAAGTCTCTTAGAGAAATGGCTTCTAGGCTGAAATCTAAAGGAAATGTTGACTCATCAAGGTGAATTTCTCAGAGGTGGGAGTGGGGGGAAAATTTTTAAAAAGAGGAGCCAGGGTCAGAATAAGCCCAGAGGTAAGAGAGAGTATCACACATTAAAGGGACAGAAGGTAAAAAATTACATTAGATTTGAAATCCCTGTTCACATAGAAATTTTGTTTAAAATCGTAGTTAGAATCCATTTTATGGTATAAAGGGGTAATGTTAAAAATCTCATGACTCCCTAATTCTACTTCTAAGGGCATACGTTAGAGGAACGCTCATGTATTTTCACAAAGAGATTATATGAGATTATTGAGGCAGAGTTTTCTATAATAACAAAATCCTGGAAACAACCTATTTCCTATCAACAGTAGAACAGATCATTAATTTTGGGTATATCCATAGAGAGGAAACACTAATCAGCTGTTAAAGTGAATGAATCAGAGCATAGATATCCCTCTGCTCTGGTCTGAATGTCTTCCCCTCAAAAAATCCAGAGGCTGAAATCCTAACACCCAATGTGATGGTATTAGGAAGAGCGGCCTTTGGGAGGTGCTTAAGTCATGAGAGTGGAGCCCTCCTGAATGAGATTAGTGCTCCTAAAAGGAGACCCCACCATGTTCCCTAGCTCCTTTGGCCCCGTGAGCATACAAGAAGTCTGTAATGTGGAAGAGGGACCTCACCTGGCCATGCTGGCACCCTAATCCCCAATATCCAGCATCCAGAACTGTGAAGAATAAATGTTTGTTGCTTATAAACCCCTTAGTTTATGGTATTTTGTTAGATCAGTCCAAATGGACTAAGACATCCTCGAAACTATAATATTAAACAACAACAACAAATCAAGATTCAAAAGAATGTATACAGGAATGAATACATGGAGCACAGGAGATTTTTAAGGAAGTGAAACTATTAAAACTGTATATGGATTTTCCACTGTGCTGTGGGTCTGCTCCCCTAACCCTGACTTGTTCATGGGTGGACTGTATTCTGTATGATACTGTAATAGTGGATACATGACATTATATATTTGTCAAAACCCATAAACTATGAACTTTAATAATAATGTATCAATATTCGCCCATCATTTGTAACCAACGTCCCACACTAATGCTATATGTTAACAGTAGGGGAAATTGGAGGAATGCGATATATGAGAACTCTGTACTTTCTGCTCAATTTTTCTATAAATCTAAAATTGCTCTAAAATATAAAGGTTATTAATTTTAAAAAGAATATATACAGTACTTTTATCATGTTTTATGCAAAATATGTAAAACAAATCATGGATTTTCTGAACATATACATATGAGGTAAACATACAACAGCATGCCTGGGGATGATCAATTCAGGCTGGTGGCTGCCTTTGGGTAGAAAATGGAGGGAAACGGAAACAAGGAGGAGCCTGAGGGCCCTTTGCATCTCTTATGTTTCACTCCTTAAGCTGGCTAACAGGTATATGAGAAGCTGTTGATTACATTATCCACAATCCTTTTTATATACCTAAAATAGTTCGTAATGACTTTCATGTAAGAAAGGAGGTCACAGCTAGAGTAAACAGACTAAAGCAATTATAGAAAAGTTTTTTAGATCCTCATTTAGCATTTACTTACTCATATTTTTTGCACAATTCTAATAGGATTAGATGTAGTCTCCAGACCAACAAAAAGACAACCTGGGCTATAATTTATGGGAGAGAATCATGAGGAGACAGGAGAGGCTGCTAAAAGAAGGAGCTCTGACAAAAGCAAAAACGACAGTTGATATCAAGGTAGGGTACTAAAGATCTATACAAAAAAATCATGAATATTAAAAATTGCACTCTGGGGGCTTCCCTGGTGGCGCAGTGGTTGAGAGTCCGTTTGCCGATGCAGGGGACACGGGTTCGTGCCCTGGTCAGGGAGGATACCACATGCCACGGAGCGGCTGGGCCCGTGGGCCATGGCCGCTGAGCCTGCGCGTCTGGAGCCTGTGCTCTGCAACGGAAGCGCCCACAGCAGTGGGAGGCCACAGCAGTGAGAGGCCCGTGTACCTCAAAAATAAATAAATAAATAAATAAATAAATAATAAATAAATAAATAAATAAATAAATAAATAAATTGTACTCTGGAGCCATGCCAAATAGAGGCAAAAAGTTTTATACATCCCAATGGCTCTCAAGTTATGTCTGTATATAGGGTTTAGAGGGAGGAAGAAAAAGAATACTGGTATTCAATCTTAGAATGAAATAGGTATGAATATTAAAATGCAATCTTGGTCAAGCATGGTGCTTGTAGTTTGGGTTAACAGATTTACAATAAATGAAGAAGCTTAATCTCAGAGAGTAGGCATAGTGTATTGGTAAATATTAACAAGTGGCTATATGTTAAAAATGTATGTACCTGTATGTATATATGTTTATTATAAATTTTATTGAGATAAAGGATGTGTAATACACCATCTCCAAGCAATAATATGCAATGCTCTTTACTGTAAATTCCTTATAGCCAATTGATTCTCATACTATGCTTGTTTAGATTTTTGCCAAACTCTTATATTGGGAGCCAAACTGCAACATACAATCTGACAAATGTGAGTAGTCCTCACATGACTGTTGACTGATATCTTTGCTTAAATTAACAAGCACAATGAAAGGAAAATAACAAAGATGTACCAGAATTTCACTTGTTCATTAGTGACATGAGCAGCTTCTTTGCTGAACTGGATAATAGTTTTCAAACAGCGGAAGAGTATTTCCTTGAATTTTTTGTCCTACTCACAATGTAACAGTTACAGATGACACACAATCATTTACTCTGTATTATTAATATTTTTTTCTATAACTTTCTTAGGTCCAGACAACCAACAAAACAATACATCAAATATTGACTTGTAGCACTTGCCAATATCTGTGGTATAAATACTTACACATGACCAATTTCAAGCAACCAATGTGACAGCACTGAAGGCAGAGTTGCAAAAAGATGAGCAGTGGCACATCATTGTATAGAATTTCTTCTACACAGATACAAGAAATCTAAACAGCTTCAAGGGCATAGCTAATAATAAACATAGTAAATTATTGAGGAGGTAAGGATTTTGAGTATTTACTACCCCTTTTTAATATAAATTATTTACTTATAAGTTTATGTAATTGAATTTTTAATGCTGGCTGTGTTTAAGAATCAGCTCATAAAATTGCTGAAAACTTACCAGTAGGCACTGGTGAGCCAGTACAAGCTGGCTTCGCCACATCACTGATTGTGACTTGCCTAAGATCACACTCTTAGTAAGAAGTAGAACCAAGATGTGTCTCCAGATCTGTCTGATGTTGAAGTCCAAATCCTTCCATTGGACCACACTGCTTTTAGTAATAATGATTGACTAATGAAGGAAGAGTCAACTGATGCCCGTGCTACTCAATTTATGAAGCCTAAGAAATGCATAACATGACTTACACATTTTGGAAAACAGTCCATCTGAAGTGCTTAAAACAAGTTTTGACAATTTCAAGAGGTAAATGTCATTTAGCAGGAAAACGTACATATGTAGAGTAGCTCATTCTAGATGTAAACGAGATGAAGCATATGTAAACAACATTGTTTCTATGAGAACTAGAATATGAATTGCAAATTAACCATTATAAGTGAAATTTTGATTTAAAAATATACAGTGGCCTTTATAAAAATGAAAAATGTATATAGTGGCCAGTACTCATTAGTACTTGAATGTAAATTTTCCTGAATGAATGATATTAATAACTCATTTGCTCATTAGGGATCTTTTCAAGATGTAATTATGCCCACATATTAAAAGTTCATTGTTCTTTATGAGGAACAAGACTACCGTTTCCAGGCAGACTACATACCCTGAGCTATCCTTCAAACAACTACGATTGCCGGATGGAATATGGGAAATGCATTGTTAAATGTGCCATTGATCTGGCAGGATGTTAGGGAACCCAAAATCAAAGTGAGAGGTAATTCAGAAGCATAAGTGAGTAGCGATACAGGCTTTTGCCCTGAGAACATCTGAGAAGCCCAGATGATGTGAGCTTGCATTTTAAGGGCCTGCGGGACAAGGGAGAAAGAGACAAAGTCTAAAGCTCACCAAAATGGGAAGCCTGTGGTAAGATGCTCACATAAGTCTGATGATGCAAGGACTTCACATACAGTGCCAGAATAAACAACAAGCTCTGCCTAAGAAAGAGACAACAAAGCAGCTAGCCTGTGGGAGAGAAATGACTCCTCGATATTTGTAACCACAACTCAGCTCTCAAACCATTAATTAAGTGTGAGAATGGAAAAAGATTTTAGCAGACATACGAGCTCTCACAGGATACTGGGAAAACTTTTTCCTCTCATTGGATATTACTGGAGGATAAATTTCTCCAAAACAATGATGTAAAACAAGAAAGAGAAAGATCCAGGATCCAGGAAATGAGGAATCTAGCAGAAGAAGTCTGTGGAATGACATAGCTGTGCAGCAAACCTAAGGAGTAACCAGTCCATGGGAAACCAGCCTATTTCCCATAGGCTATGGGAAATATTTCTTCAAGAATATTATACTACTAGAATATTTAGTTTGAGTTTTTTCAAATTTTAAAAATCTACTAGAGAACTGTCAACATGCACAATAGTACAGTGAAGCCCCATGTACCCCTGGTTCAGCTTCAGCAGTTTCCAACTTTTGCCAACCTTGTTTCATCTTTATCCCACCCATGCTTCTTCATTTAATCTACACACATTTCAGTATACCCTCTAGCTGACAAGAATATTTCTAATTGGGGTAAAATACACATCACACAAAGCTTACCACCTCAACCATGTTTAAGGGTACAGTTATGTGGCGTTAAGTGCATTCACATTGTTGGGCGATCATCACCATCTATCTCCAGAACCCTTTTCATTGTGCAAAACAAACTTTGTAACAACTTAGCAATTATTCCCATTCTAATTGTGCATGGGGGTGATGAAAGTGGGAAGGGAGAGGGAGAAAAAGTGGACAAATGGGTAAATCTTCATCTTTCACAGGGAAAAGTCAATAGATTATGCCTACAACAGGAAAAAACACTCAAAAACTAGTAATATAAGCATGATATTTAAGATATAGAAGTCAATGCCAAAAGGATTAACCAAAAGAATTAAAAGGGATTTCCTCTAGAGAGAGGAACATGGAAGAGAACAAGGGATTGATGGTTTCTGAAAGTCTTGTTTTAACTCTTTAAATTATTTTGCTATATTAACTTTAGTTAGCATGAAGATGAATTTAAGAAATTATATTAAACATTAGAAAAGATGGCATAGAAAATAGATATTAAATATGTGGATAATCTAAACAAGCTATTAAAGTATAAAACAATAATAAAATGTCTGTTTTGTGAGAATTAAAAAGAATAACTAGATAGAACTAAAATGCTGGGCCCCCCAAAAAAGAAATATATATATATATATATATATATATATATATATAAGCACCAAGGTAAGAAATCAGAGTTAAAGTGTTCTCAGATTCATATACTCTCTAGAAGGGGACTAAAGATATTGATTAACATTTTACTTTGTTATATTTTATATTCAGGTTAAAATTTCTAGGGTAAGCACTTAAAGAAAAAAATGTAATTTCTTTTTAAAGACAAGTCCAACACATATATAGCAAGTCTGTGCCAGGCTCTGTTCTAAGCATTTTATATTGATGCTTCGCAACAATATTATGAGTAACTGCAATTATTATCCCCATTTTTGGGTAAGGAAACTGAGAAATGAAGAGGTTAAATTAATTTGCCTAGATCAGTTTGTGATAAAGCTGAGATTCTAACTCAGACAGTTGAATTCCAGAGCCCATGCTCTTAACCATTATGCTAAATGAGGAAAACTAAATACATATAAAAGAGGGCAGGAAAATAATAAAAAGTAAACAAAGAAATAAGAAAAATAAAAGCATAAAATAAGATGGTATGACAAGATATATAACCACTTATAACAATATGTCAATGGGCTATACTCCCCAGATAGAAGACAGAGATTGTCAGACTATATATATTTTTAAAATTCAGTGATATACTGTTAACCAACGCACCTAAGACATAAGAAACATTGAAAGTCAAAATATAGAGAAAGATATCCACCCCCCAAAAAAGCAAAGGACTTCAAGGAGGGGAAAAAAAGCACTGGAGATAAGGTGCTGTTTTAAATATGTATGCATCTAAGAATCTGGTTTCAAAACATGTGAAGCAAAATTGACACAACTGAAATGTAAAGTTGACAAATCCACCTCCATAACCCAAAACTCCACCTTGGGTTTTAATCAACCCAAGTTCTAGCAAACATTTAAAGAACAAAACCAATAAACTCTACTCTTTCATGAATTATTCCAAAAAATAAGAAAGAATTCCTCAACTCATTTCACATGGTTAGAATAACCTTGATACTAAAACCTCTCTCAGCAGCTGAAACAAGAGAGAATAAGTATAGCATTTATTAACAAACTTGACCTAATTGATATATATGACACTGCACAATAATGAATGCTACAATTGAAAAATATATGTTGTTTTCATTCAAACAAAAACATCATGAAAGCTGAGCACAAATTGGTCCATAAATAAAGTTGCCATAAATTTCAAAAAGCTGGAGAAATAAAGATGGCAATCTCTGACCAATAATATTAGAATTCAATAACTAAAGAATATTACCTTTTTCTTTCAAAAATCTGAAAAGGAACATCAGAATAGCTTAAAAGCAAAGACGGCATAATAGAGACTTCCCTGGTGGTCCAGTGGTTAAGACTTCACACTTCCACTGCAAGGGGCATGGATTCAATCCCTGGTCCAGGAACTAAGATCCCGCGTGCTGTGTGGCAAAGCCAAAAAAAATTTTTTCTTAAATGCTAGGTCATGCTAACACACGTATATGGAATCTAAAAAAAAAAAAAGAAATGGTTCTGATGAACCTAGAGGCAGGACAGGAATAAAGACGCAGACATAGAGAATGGACCTGAGGACACGGGGAAGGGGAAAGGTAAGCTGGGACAAAGTAAGAGAGTAGCACTGACATATATACACTACCAAATGTGAAATAGATAGCTAGTGGGAAGCAGCTGCATAGCACAGGGAGATCAGCTCGGTGCTTTGTGACCACCTAGAGGGGTGGGATAGGGAGGGTGGGAGGGAGATACAAGAGGGAGGGGACATGGGGATATATGTATACGTATAGCTGATTCACTTTGTCATACAGCAGAAGCTAACACAACATTGTAAAGCAATTATACTCCAATAAAGATGTTTAAATAAATAAATAAAATGTAAAAAAAATGCTAGGGCTAAAATAATTAAAAATTAATTAATTAAAAAATAAAGAAGGCATAATAGTGGTCAACAAAAAATACTAAAAACTAAATCACAAAAAATAGTAAAACATTGTGGTATCTAGTTAATGCATGCATTAGAAAACAAACAAGACTTATAGCTAAAAAATTAATAAAAGAATTATAGCTAAAAGCCAAAAGAATATATAATGGAATTATAAAAAAATCTGAAAAAGAGATAAAAAGAGGGGAAAGAGAATAAAGACAGATGAAACAAATAGAAAACAAATAGCAAGATGGTAGATTTAAACCTAACCATATAAATAATATCACTGAAGATGAATGAATCTAAACAACCCAATTGAAAGGCAGAGATTATCAGATCGGTTAAAACACCAGACTCAGCTATATACTGCCTATAAGAAACCCACTTTAAATATAAAGACAAAAGAAGGTTAAAAGTGACAGGATTAAAAAGATATACCATGCTAACACTAATCAAAGAAAACTGGAGTAGCTATATTAATACCAGGGTAGATTTCAGAGCAAGAATATTACCAGGTATAAGGAAAGCCATTTAATAATATTAAAAGGGGTCAATATATTCAGGGGATTTACAATCCTAAATGTTTATTCACCTAATAACAGAGATTCAGAATCCATGAAGCAAATACTGATTGAACTGCAAAGACAGACAGATCCACATTTGTATTTGGATAGTTCAATTAAAAAGACCAATAAGATTATTAAAAAATGGACAAAAGATGTGAATAGTTCCTTCACAGAATGAGAAACACATGGCTAGTAAACATTTAAAAACACATAGGAGATCATTAAAAAACAGGGAAATGCAAATGAAAACCACAATGAGATACTCTTCTACAACCACACAGTTGGCACAATTTAAAAGTTGGGCAATATCAAGCATTAGAGAGATTGTTGCAAAGCAAGAATGTTTATACAATGCTGGTAGGAGAACAATACAGAAATATCTAGTAGAGTTGAAGAAGCATATATCCCAAAACCCCATAATTCACATACCACCATATATCCTGTTTCTACAAATGTAGACCAGGAGACATATATAACCATGATTGCAAAGCAGCAACAAAAACCATCACTGGAAACAGCCCAAATTTCCTTTGTCAGGACAACAAATCAATGAATGAATGAATAAACTATGGAATAGTCATACAATGAAAGACTATACAGGGGTAAGAGTGAATGAACCATATCTGTATCAACATGCATAAATTTCCCAAATATAATATTGAGAGGGAAGAAGCAAAAAATACACACAATGTATTTCCATTTATACAATGTCCAAAACATGTAAAGCTAAACAAGAAATTGTTCAGCTATATAGTCTCCCATGATAAAATCATAAAGAAAAGCAAGGAATGAGTAAATGCAAAACTCATCTTAGTGGGTACCTCTGGGAAAAGGGGTAGGAGAAAGTACTGAAGAGGGGGTCCTAGAAATATGGTGAGTATGTGGATATCAGTTTTATTTTTGATTCTATACACATAAATTATAAATGTTTTTTGCTATTGTTTTTTGGGAAAAGTTTTCAGTTAGCAATAATCGTGCCTCGGATAAATATCATTGGCTACGATACTGCCACTGCACAAAGCCTGCTATTGTTTTTTGAACAAACAAATCTTATAATACATTTCATTGTTCATAATAAGGGCCATTTACTGAGCCTTAGCTTTCTATCACTCCTATATCAAAAACTTACATCGGCCATCTCATTCTTCCCCTCATGACAACCCTTAGAAGACGTACTACTATTACTAATAAGAACAAAAGTATAAAGAATGAGTAACTTTCCAATATCATATAGCTAATAGCTGTGACTATCAAAACATGATACCCTAGTCCTACCCTTACTGACATCAACAGTTTAAACTCCTTCATTACTTATAACTTAGGTGAGTCTTAGACAAAATGAAATCTTTCTTTGTGAATTAATGTTTCGTTCCACCTCTACACATTTCCCAAATAATAAATGCAATATCTAACTTCCTTTGAGGATCTCACAGTCTAGTTGATATCAGACAAATAAAGTCTTAGACTACATTAAGGTAAGAGCTATATTAAAATCACGTAAAAGCACTATGGGAGAACCAAGAAGCAAGCACTCAAGAGTTACTTCCGTCATTGGGAGGCAGGTAGATTTGCCCACGAGAAAACATTTTATGGCAGGTGCTGAAAGATGAGTAGGAGTTATAACAGTGGCTCTGATAAGGGAAAAGCAAACGCGTAATTCAGTGGCAATGGCGGGGGTGAATTGCAGAAAGAAGACACTAGAAGCCCAAAGACCAGTTAGCAGATTGTTGCAATATTTTTGGCAAAAATGACAAATTCCTGTATTTTGTTTTTTAGTAATTTGGAAGAAAATAAAATTGTCTCTGAAATTCTTACCATACGAGGACATAGAAAGGACTCCCACAAAAAAAATGTAAAATATTGACATTACCTACAAATAAAAATATCAAAAACTTTCAAGGCTGCAAAGGATTATGGAAAGAGCACAGGCTCTAAAGCTGGCATAGAGGAGTTTCAGCTCCATCTCTACTTGATTTCTCTGTATATGAAGTGAGAGGATAATATCCATTTTGTAGGGTTCTCATAAAGATCAACTGAGCCAAAGCCAAAGTGTCTACAGGGCGTGTGGCAGATTGTATGTGTCCAGCAAGTGTTAGTTTTCTAGTCTTCTAGACTCAATGCAATAAATACTAACTAAAAATTTACACAAAAAGTGACCATTTGCTCTTTTTTCTTCTTTCTGTGGCCAGCTCTTGATGCCAGAGTACACAGGTAGGAAGCACTGTAACTCATATTTGCAAACTTGCCTCTGATGAAGATTCAGTGTCTGGACCTGCATGACTGGGTCTGCGGGGTCCTCGGCTACCTGGTTTAGAAGCCGTCATTACAAATGGTGTCATGTCACTTTCACTTTTTCCATGACAATGCCGTTTGTGAGGACATAGATCTATACAGACCTCAGTCCTCTGCACAAAGGAAATCACGTCAAGCAAAAACTAAATAAGTGTCTGACTTGTGTGTGTGTATATATACTTTTCCTTCAAAACCCCCAAATGACATTACTTTACAACCTCTTCTCAAGAGCATTCTCTAACTCTTCATGATCACACCCTCATCAGGGTACACACTGGACAAATAACAGATAGTGTCGAGTCAACATTAAAAACATCTTTTGCCTCCTTTGCACTTTGAGCTCTGTCAAGGCAGGGTCCAGGTGTCATTCACTTATTTTTGTTTCTCCAGTAGCAAGAATGGCATATGGGAACAGTGTGTGCTTAGGAAAATGCTTTTTGTGTGGCATGCTTAACATAAAATAGGAATATTGATGTTTGCTATGTCATTGCTTCACAGAAATGTGGAAAAGCTGTCTCCATGTTTGTAAGTGATTGCAAATTCTTTACTTGAAAGAGGAAATATAGGACTTCCCTGGTGGCACAGTGGTTAAGAATCCACCTGTCAGTGCAGGGGACATGGGTTCTAGCCCTGGTCCGGGAAGATCCCACATGCCACAGAGCAACTAAGCCCGTGAGTCACAACTACCAGGCCTGTGCTCCAGAGCCTGCAAGCCACAACTACTGAGCCTACATGCCACAACTACTGAAGTCCGCGCTCATAGAGTCCGTGCTTCACAACAAGAGAAGCCACCGCAATGAGAAGCCCACACACGGCAACAAAGAGTAGCCCTGGCTCGCCACAACTAGAGAACGCCTGCACACAGCAGCAAAGACCCAACGCGGCTGAAAATAAATAAATTAATTTTTTTAAAAAAGAGGAGACATAGTTAAAAATTCAAGTAATTGCCATTCAAAAATTGTGACCTGATGTACTTTCAAATGAAAACATTTATATATTTTTACAACTAACATTCATTAAGAATATTAGACATAACTATTCTATGTGAAACTTTGAGGTTGTGGAGAGCA
Organism: Lipotes vexillifer; assembly: GCF_000442215.2. NCBI lineage: Eukaryota > Metazoa > Chordata > Mammalia > Artiodactyla > Lipotidae > Lipotes > Lipotes vexillifer. Next base: position 763,625 of record NW_006796798.1, on the reverse strand, counting down.
AAGATTCCCTGATCTAGAAACAGTGCCCTGTGCCTGAAGCTAATTCAGAAGGGATGAGGGCCCCAAAAGTGATAAGAAAAACCACCATACCAAGTAGAAACGCATTTCACTATCACGGCACAGGAGGATGGAGGGTTCCAGAAGGATGTCTCCAAGAAAATAAAAACAAAAGAAACGGATGAAGTATGTGATGTGTATGAACATGTCAAGAAGTAATTTACATTTCTGGCAGACAGTGTGGGGGTGAATTAGTGAAAGAATCACAGAACAGGAAGCCAACAACAACAAAGTATTAACTCTCAGGCAAAAATAAAAACCGTACAAGAAAAGAAAGTCATAGGATGTTAGGCTCACTTGCACACAATATTTACATAAAACTGTGATGCAAAAACTAAATGATAATTTAACCAAATTTGTTTAATTCCCAAATACTCACATTAGAAAATGGAGAAGAGAAAGTTTGCTTTGTGAGCAGATACTGTAAGCAGGCCTAAAAAAAAAAAATCTAATCTGACATAATAGGAAGTCAATATGTTATATTTTCAACTAGAACATCAAATAATAGCTGTATAGGCATGCTCTTTATTTTTTTTTATTTTTTTATTTTTTATTTATTTATTTTTTCATGGTTAATCCAAAGGTGTCCTAAGACTGTCATCACAGCAAGGCATGCTCTTTAGAAACATAAAGTAAATCCTAGTAAAAGTGAAAAGACTCAAAAGCATTGGCTTTGAGGAAAATAAATAAGAAGCAGAGAGGAGTGACATAAAAGACCTTTTTTGTTGTTGGGTATTATAACTCTCACAGTACTATCTGAGTTTTTAAACTATGCACGTATGTTACTAAGATAAAACTAAAAGTTAAGTTAGAAAAATAAAGATAATAAAGAGAAGGAAAATGGTAGACCTAGGTCCCAAACTAGTCAGCACGTGTTTGCAGGTAGGAGGGCATGCCACGGAAGGAGGCATGTGGAAACATGCACGTGTGCTTTTGACTGTGCCAGTGACTAGGATGCTGCTAATATTTAGTGACAGGGCCATTAAGAGGTCCTGCTAAGTACAGAGCAGCCACACACAGCAGGGAATGGCCAGAACAACTGCCAGAGGCACCTCCACTGGAAAACACTGCAGGAGATGGGAAAAAGAGTAAAGAAACATACAATGAGAAGGGAAAAAGGACAGAAGAGAGGGAGGACAAAGCAAAAGGAAACTATCACATTAGAAGATATAAAATAATAAAATGGCAGATAAAATTTGAGCCATATTGGTAATCATAAAAATTATAAATCCATTAAACAGTCCTGTTTCATCAAAGGTAAAGATTAAGAGGAAAAAAATATTTATATGGAAGTACTGATAAAAGTAAAGTAGATTTAGTAATATTAATATGATATAAAAATGAATACAAGGAAAAAGCATCAAATAAGACAAAGAATAATGAGCTCATATTAATAAAGCTTATAGCCCACCAGAACTATAGAGTAATCATGAACTTTTGTGCATCTAACAACGGAGTTTTGAAATATACAAGAAAAAATCTGCTATAAATGCTGGGATATATTGAAAACTTAATTAAGACAGTAAGAAACTCTCTCAGAAATTGAAAAAGTAAGAAAGAATTTGGTTAATATAGTTTATAAGCTTATTCTCTTATGGATAGAAGTCTATGTATGACTTTACACATATAGGTAAATATAGGTAAATATGTATGTGTGTGTATATATACATATGAAACACACACATGAACGAGAGAAACAAAGATTGGTAATCAGCAATAGAAAATTATTTTCAAACACGCTTGAAGTATTCACAAATATTAGAACTCATGCAGGCTACATTCTCTGACAATTAAACAAAAAAGAAGAAAAGAAGGAAGGAAGGGAGGAAGGGAGGAAGATTTTTAACAACCAAAGAATAAGCCAATCTATCCACTTGGATTTTATTTAAAATTCTAACTAAATCTTAGAGTAAACAGAAAATAAAGCAGAATGGTTTTTGAGGAAAAATGTGTAATTAAAATTATCTTAAGAAACGGAAAAAACCTGAAAACAAACATCTTTAATGCAGCTAAATGCTTCTATAGAACAGACTTTTCCTCAATAGATGGGAGCTGAGGCTGAATAGAGAAAGTGATGGGCTGGGGGAGATATGCATTTGTGGTACTCAGATACTGCCTGGTACTCAGATACTGGGGAGGTCTCTGGAAGCCACAGATGTGTCCATGAGAAAAAGAATCATCTAAATATCTGTCAAAATCGGATGTTGTGAAGCCAACCTAAGAACTTTCCTTTTCATTACGTGCCTTCCACCAGGTCAACCAGGTTTAACTAGGTCAGAAGCTGTGATGAACAATTGGAAATCAGAGAAGCAGGGAAAAAAAGAAGATGAACACACCCTCTCCTCCAATAGAACTAAGAAAGGAACTTAACCTTAAATCCCATTTGGAGTTTTAACTATTTCATAGATTAATTATTCTAAATACCAAAATGAGACTATGTGTTGCAACTGAAGTGGCCATATGTATCAGCCAGGGTCCCAGCAGGAAACAGATGGCACTCAAACTGGGTAATTGAGGAGAGTTTTATACAGGGACATTTTACTATGGTGTGAGCAGGGTCTGAGGAAAGCAACATGGATGGCGCAGAACCTCCAGGCTTGCAGCAGCAGGAAGTCAACAGCACCACAGAAGGTGCTGGGGCAGAATGGGCTTCCAAAGCCTGCAGAGAGTAGTGGCTTGCTGAGGGCTGCCTGGCAGGAGAGGAGTTCTTTAGTAGAGCCAACCCACTGCAATCCAGTAGATGGGGGAACAGGAAGAATAAATACTTTGTCTTCTCCCTCCTCCTACCCAGACTCTACCATCTCCTGCTAATGCTTCCTGATGATAAGTGTAAACTGAAGCCAAAGGACAATGCCATCCATATAGGTCTTCTCCCAGGGCCAAGAGCAGGGAAAGGTGGAAAGTGGATCCCAATGGACACATAGAAAATATCCAGTACAATAGATAAGCAACAAGGTCCTGCTGTAGAGCACAGGGAACTATATTCAATATCTTGTAGTAAACTGTAATGGAAAAGAATATGAAAAAGAAGGTATATATATATATATATATACTCCCAGACATAGAAAACAAACTTATGGTTAACAAAGAGGAAAGGAGCGGGCGGTGGGGGGGAGATACATTAGGAGTTTGGGATTAGTAGATACACACTACAATATATAAACGAGATAAACAACAAGGTCCTACTGTATAGCACAGGGAACTATATTCAATACCCTGTATTAAACCAGAATGGAAAAGAATGTGTATATATATATATATATATATATATATATATATGTAGAACTGAATCACTTCACTGTACACCAGAAACTAACACAACGCTGTAAATTACCTACACTTCAATTTAAAAAATATATCCAGTACACAATAAGACTTAAGGCCACCAGACAAACAGAGCCCACCTGTGTTTTCTTCTAAAGAGAAGGGAAGAACTACCCCCACTAGGTAAATGTAAAGGTACAGTGGGGAAAATTAAGAAGTTACTTTTATGAGCGTGCCCTGAGTGTTGTACTCGTGGACTGTACAAATATAATGTATAACAGAACATGATTATAAGTTAATTACTGACTTAATAATTCAGGGAAGTGATAAATTCTTCTAGGAATAAGTAGTGAGAGGAAATTTAATCCTGGTTCTGGGACTTGACTTTCTGGGCTCCAACGCTGTACTTGTGCTGTTTGTTTTCTGATAATCGTAATGCCTTCAGCTACAAAGACTCCTGACTCCCTCTTCATTTACTGTAGTCCTGTTTAACACTTGTCCTGTTTAACACTTGTCCTTTTTGTCGTAACTGCTTTTGCCTCTGCTATTCTACTGCAATTATTCTTTTATCTTTCAGTTAAGTGTCTTTGCATTCAGGCATTTATGCACAGAATTCCTCCATCTACTGAAAGACACTTTTCTCGCCTTTGAAAGAAAACCTCTCTTCTTTTCATCCATCAGAGCACTGCATTCCTCTAGGCTGGCTTCAGCCTCTGATTGTCACTATGCTAATGTGAGCCCCATTTGGGAGGACGGAATAGTATACTGGAAAAAGCATCATGATTATGATAATAGCTACTATGTATTAAGCCCTCAGCAGGGGGTAGGCACTTTGCTAAGCACTTTACATGTGTAGGGTAAAAAACTTTCCTTGACCCTCTAAGGGTCCCTGGCTGGGCCTGAAAATTAAACTGACAAAGACAGATTAACAAGAGAAAAGCATGCAAAGTTATGTGATATAAGTTTTACATGACATGGGCGACTTCGTAAGGAAATGAAGACCAGAAAAAATAGTTAAACCTGAGTACTTTTATGCTGGGTTTGATGAAGAGTAGACAGTTGTGGAGGAATATGATAGGTCAAGGAGTATGTGCTAACTTGGGGGAAACTTAGCAAGGCCTGCTTATTCAGATTCTTCTCAATGTCCCTCTGTCTTCTGAGATAAGAATGCGCCTTTCCTCCAGGTATAGGGAGAACACTTCTCACATGAATGTTTTATGACCTGTTTCAGGGGCTGAGGATCAGAGAGACCTTCCTGTTTCTGCCACTTTCTCAAACTCCTTCAGTTTCCAAAGTGCTATGTTTTGGGAGAGCGAGAACTTGTCCTGAACCCCATCACATGCTTTCTGCCTTCTGATTCTACCCCTTTTAGCCATGAAGAATCTGAGGTTTCCTTGAGTTTAAGAAGATCACAGAGCTGGTAAGTAGTGAACCTAAAATTGTAAGCTGGTGTAACTGATCCAAGACTGTGCTCTGACTACGCTCAATGGTCTTTCAATTCATATTTTCTTTATGTTAATTTATCTCTACACCTCGCTACCTTTGTGACCTTAGAGAATTCACTCAACCTTTCTATGCCTCAGTTTCCTTATCTGCAAAATGAGGATGATAATAAACCTGGGTCTTCCTGTTTGGCAGTGTTGTTGAGAACATTTCTTGGATGTTTATGGGAGTTGAGGCATTTAAAACTGACTTGCTGGGAGGCAGTGTTTCATTGTTGTTGTTGATAAACAGTATTTGTACCTACGACTCCAGGCTACACTCTCTCCTAAGAAGAGATCTCAAAGTAAAAAGTCCTTTTAGGAACCCACATTGACTCCCTGCCCTCCTTGATGACTACAGGGCTGGTTCTCTTTTCTGGAGATGCATTTCAGCATCATCTAGCCTCTCAGTACCGTGAGAAGGACATTCATCCTGTTCCAGAACTTTGGGGCAGGGGGCAATGGCTCCTGGACAAAATGCACTATGAAAGCTCTTCCCCTAGACGCAAGCATTTTTTCCAGCGGCCTTTTTCTGTTTCCCTTTTAAAAATAATAATAATAAAGTTCTCTTACTACATAACTATGGGACAAGGGATCAAACAGTGCTTAAAATGTGCCCTACATTCAAAGTGCTGTTGCCCAGAAGAAACACCCTTTGCAAGACTTAAATAAACCCTTTAACTCTTACCTACCTCTGATGCATGAAAATTACAAAGAGCACCATGCCTTTATCTGTTATTTCCCAGTGACATCACGTAATACGCAAAATACCACAACTCCTGGAATTCTGGCCTAATTCTAGAAACCCAAGAATTTTTTAAATCAACCCAAGAATTTTTTAAATCAACCCAAGAATTTTTTAAACACTCATTTGATTTTCATTATTTTCTTATCAAACACAAATTACAGATTTTCACTGTCCAACATAACTAAGCAAAATAATGGGCTCCCTAAATATATTCCGAGAATTAGGCCTAGTAAATCAATTGTCAGTTAAATTCAAGTGTCTTATTTTAATTAATTCCATTTTGATATATGCTTTTAAATACCTATTTAAAACTGGCACTCATGAAAATGGGCTAATGGCATCCTTTTTTTTTTTAAGTTTTATTGAAATATAGTTGATTTACGATATTGTGTAAGTTTCAGGTATACAGCAAAATGATTCAGTTATACATATATATAAATATATATATATATATTCTTTTACTTTTTTTAAAAAAAAAACTTTATTGGAGTATAATTGCTTTACAGTGGTATGTTTCTGCTTTATAACAAAGTGAATCAGCTATACATATACACATATCCCCATATCTCTTCCCTCTTGCGTCTCCCTCCCACCCACCCTATCCCACCCCTCTAGGTGGTCACAAAGCACCAAGCTGATCTCCCTGTGCTATGCGGCTGCTTCCCACTAGCTATCTATTTTACATTTGGTAGTGTATATATGTCAATGCCACTCTCTCACTTCGTTCCAGCTTACCTTTCGCCCTGCCCGTGTCCTCAAGTCCATTCTCTATGTCTGTGTCTTTATTCCTGTCCTGCCCTAGGTTCTTCAGTAGCTTTTTTTTTTTTTTTAGATTCCATATATGTGTGTTAGCATATGGTATTTGTTTTTCTCTTTCTGACTTACTTCACTCGGTATGACAGACTCTAGGTCCATCCACCTCACTGCAAATAATCCAATTTCGTTTCTTTTTATGGTGGAGTAATATTCCATTCTATATATGTGCCACATCTTCTTTATCCATTCATCTGTCAATGGACACTTAGGTTGCTTCCATGCCCTGGCTATTGTAAATAGTGCTGCAATGAACATTGTGGTACACGACTCTTTTTGAATTATGGTTTCCTCAGGGTATATGCCCAATAGAGGGATGGCTGGATCATATGGTAGTTCTATATTTAGGATTTTAAAGAACCTCCATACTATTCTCCATAGTGGCTATATCAATTTACATTCCCACCAACAGTGCAAGAGGGTTACCTTTTCTCCACACCCTTTCCAGCATTTATTGTTTGTAGATTTTTTGATGATGGCCATTCTGACTAGTGTGAGGTGATACCTCACGGTAGTTTTGATTTGCATTTATCTAATAATTAGTGATGTTGAGCATCCTTTCATGTGTTTGTTGGCAATCTGTATATCTTCTATGGAAAAATGTCTATTTAGGTCTTCTGCCCATTTTTGGATTGGGCTGTTTGTTTTTTTGATATTGAGCTGAATGAACTGCTTGTAAATTTTGGAGATTAATCCTTTGTCAGTTGCTTCATTTGCAAATATTTTCTCCCAATCTGACGGTTGTCTTTTCATCTTGTTTATGGTTTCCTTTGTTGTGCAAAAGCTTTTAAGATTCATTAGGTCCCATTTGTTTACTTTTGTTTTTATTTCCATTTCTCTAGGAGGTGGGTTAAAAAGGAACTTGCTGTGATTTATGTCACAGAGTGTTCTGCCTATGTTTACCTCTAAGAGTTTTATAGTGTCTGGTCTTACATTTAGGTCCTTAATCCATTTTGAGTTTATATTTGTGTATGGTGTTAGGGAGTGTTCTAATTTCACTTTTTACATGTAGCTGTCCAGTTTTCCCAGCACCACTTATTGAAGAGGCTGCCTTTTCTCCATTGTATATTCTTGCCTCCTTTATCAAAAATAAGGTCACCATTTGTGCATGGGTTTATCTCTGAGCTTTCTATCCTGTTCCATTGACCTATACCTCTGTTTTTGTGCCAGTACCATAATGTCTTGATTACTGCAGCTTTCTAGTAGAGTCTGAAGTCTGGGAGCCTGATTCCTCCAGCTCTGTTTTCTTTCTCAAGATTGCTTTGGCTATTTGGGGTCTTTTGTGCTTCCATACAAATTGTGGAATTTTTTGTTCTAGTTCTGTGAAAAACGCCATTGGTAGTTTGATCAGGATTGCATTGAATCTGTAGATTGCTTTGGGTAGTATAATCATTTTCACAATCTTGATTTTTCCAATCGAAGAACATGGCATATCTCTCCATCTGTTTGTATCATCTTTAATTTCTTTCATCAGTGTCTTATAGTTTTCTGCATACATGACTTTTGTCTCCTTAGGTAGGTTTATTCCTAGGTATTTTATTCTTTTTCTTGCAATGGTAAATGGGATTGTTTCCTTAATTTCTCTTTCAGATTTTTCATCATTAGTGTATAGGAATGCAAGAGATTTCTGTGCATTAATTTTGTATAATGCAACTTTACCAGATTCATTGATTAGCTCTAGTAGTTTTCTGGTGGCATCTCTAGGATTCTCTATGTATAGTATGTCATCTACAAACAATGACAGCTTGACTTCTTCTTTTCCAATTTGGATTCCTTTTATTTCTTGTTCTTCTTTGATTGCTGTGGCTAAAACTTCCAAAACTATGTTGAATAATAGTGGTGAGAGTGACAACCTTGTCTTGTTCCTGATCTTAGAGGAAATGGTTTCTGTTTTTCACCATTGAGAACAATGTTGGCTGTGGGTTTGTCATATATGGCCTTTATTATGTTGAGGTAAATTCCCTCTATGCCTACTTTCTGGAGGGTTTCTATCATAAATGGGTGTTGAATTTTGTCGAAAGCTTTTTCTGCATCTATTGAGATGATCATATGGTTTTTCTCCTTCAATATGTTAAAATGGTGTATCACATTGGTTGATTTGCGGATATTGAAGAATCCTTGCATTCCTGTTCCACATGTAGATGTATTTCTGATGTATTTGTGGGGAGGAAGGTGATCTCCACATCTTACTCCCCCACCATCTTGAAGGTCTCTCTTGGCATCCTTTTGTAACGAGTAAAAAAATCACAAACTTCAGAGTCAGCTGGATCTTTTTTTGACCATATCAGCAAATATTTATGAATCATACAATGCTTCAGATAGTGAGGCACGACTCTGGGCTTTCTTTCTTAGTTCTCATTTCCCAGGAGAAGAGAGAAGAGCTGGGGGTAGGTAGACTTAGAGAGCTAGACCTGAAGAAAGGTGGGTCATATCCAGATATTAGCACTTGCAAATCCTAATGTTAAAACTAACCAGAGAGAAAAGTCAGGCTGTCTCAAAAGAAACAATAATTAGACTAATAACAGACTTTTAATCGCAGCACTAGAGGTTAAGGAATTACTGAGAAAAATTAAATTCCAATTTAGAATTCTATATCCAGCTATGCTAAAATTCACAAGGGAGAAATAAAGAATTTACTACTCTCAGACATACTTGCTGAAAAACTACTGAAGGATTCATTTATTTTATTTACATAAGAAATACTTTTATAAGGCTTAGTATGTGCCTGGCACTATTTTAATCATTATACAAATATTAATTCATTTGATCCTAATAACAACCCCATGAAGTAAATAATACTATCATCTCTCTTTTACAGATGGAGAAATTGAAGCACAGAGAAATTAAGTACTCTGCCCAGGGTCACATAGCTAGAGATCTACAGAGCCAGATATCAAACCCAGGAGGCTGACTGCAGAGCTGGTGCTTTTAACCACGATACAAGCTGCAACTGCTCTGGGAGGCTGAGGAAATGGAACTCAGAAGGAAGGAGGAAATGCAAGAACCAGTGGTAAGAAACTGGTAAATGTCTCAGTTAATCCAAACTTGTGTTGGCTATTTACAACATATAATAATAGTGATAAATCTGGGGTGTGTTAAAAACATGATGAAATTAAAACCATGTATTGATACAACAATAACATGTAACATGAGAGGAGGAGTAGAGTTAGTGTTCTGTTCTATCTTGTTAAGGAGGGGCTTAATTTAACAGTTATGCAAGTTAACATAAAACAAAAGGAGATAAAATGCAAATACTAATCTTGTAGAGGAAAATAAAGGGATAATAAAGAAAACATAATCCAATGGAAAGAATGAAATGAGAGAAAAAGAAACAAAACTCCCAAAATCCCAATCCAACTGATTTTTTCAAAAATTTTAGCAAGCTGATCCTACAATTTATATGAAAGAATAAAGGGTTTTAAATAGCTAAGACAGTTACTATAAGGCTATATTACTCAAAAATGTGTTACTGGCACAGGGATATACAAATAATCTATTGAAAAGAATACCTGTCTGATAGCTTAGAACATGATAGAAGTTGAAATCCATGACTTTGTTCTAAAACATCAGCATAAAAAAATATCAAAACTGTAATGTTTGGTGAATCAAGCAAATTGCAAAAAGATAATATACAAGATGATGTTACCTATGTAAAAATTTAAGATACCATGGACATACAGGTAATAAAAAAACCAAAAACATACAGAGGAACAACACATAGCAACTAAAGCATAATGGTTACCTCTGAGCAGAGTTGAGAGAATAGAGCATGAGGCTTTAGTAGTATCTGTTGCTTTTTTTTTCATACCAAAAAATAAAAAACACCTGAAGCTCTTATGGCAAAAAATTTAATATCTACTTAATCTCAGTTGAGAAAATAGCCATTACATTTTCTGAACTTTTCTGTATGTCTGAAATATTTTGTACTTAAAATATTTTTTAAATCTAAAAACACAGAGAAAGAAAATAAAAGGGAAGAGACAGAGAGGAAAAAGAAAGGAAGAAGGAAAAGAAACTAATATAAAACCTCAGTGTTGTGAGAGTTTTATTAATACCTTCATTCAGTGGTATTTGGCTGCCATCACAGTCCTCAGGGATACCAATCCCCTTTCCCAACGTAGGCCAGTGGTCCCTGGACAGCTCAACTGGCAGTCCTCCTAAAGAGCCCCAAAGCCTTTCTAACCCCCAAATATTTGGCTGTTTAGCGGGGATGCAGAAAAACACATTGCTCTTAGGTGAAGGACTCAGTGGAAATGTTGACCAACTTTCTCTGTTCCCTACCCAGATTTAGAGATGACACTGGGTCACTGACCTTTTCATAACCTCCACTGGTCCAGGTCTTCCCTTTTCATTGCCAGACCCCCAGGCTGTTCTCTAGTTAATTTATGCCTCCTAAAGGGGGTCAAGCTTATTATTGCTTGATCCTTCCTTCTATTGGAGGGATAATGGTCCTGCCTGACTTGGGCCACGTGGGGAAATGATGGGGCATAGAGTTGCCTTCCAAGGCCCCTCACAGCAGCTCTTCCACCTCTGGCCCCAACTTGCCCTGATGCCACTGGGGTCCATCTCTACCCACTACAGACCACACTGTGGTTAGCATAGATCTCCAAGGAGAGCCCTGTACTGGTGGTCGAGACATTTGCTGGAGACTTAGGAGAAGGCTTGGGGCTTCCCACCCCCATGAACCCCCCCAACAGTCCCCCCAGGCACTGTTCTTTTCCTTTTTCTTCTAACCATTCCCTACCATTTCAGACTTGCTTTCCTCTCCTCTAACTGCCCTCTGTAAACCCTGACCCAGCCCCCTTTTTTTAAAGCTATCTCTTCTATAGATACTTACCCTGAAGATGCCTCACCTGGGAATTTCTACAATCCATGGTGCAAAGCTCCCAGCAGCCTGAAGATATGATGGGCAGGGAGACAGTCAGGGCCAGGAGGCTTCCAGCCTAGAAGGGCACTTTGCCAGGTAAGGGGCATCTCTCTCAAAAGGAAGACCTTGTTAATCCTTGGCCCTGGATAACTCATTGGTTATGTCTAACATAAACCTCTTTGAGATGAAATATAAAACAAAAGAAGAGCTACTGCTACCAGATTCTGGTGGAGTCCACCTTATGCAGAGGTGGTCAGTCCAGAGCCTGACACATAACTTCATTAGGGTATACACAGGATTTTTTTTTCCCAAATAGATACACATTTTAATGTATGAGTTTTGACTAAAGTATTTTCACAGCTGATACAGTTTTGGGGGTGTGGATTCTTATGCTGAAGACATGTATTTTTAAATTTACTACACCGATTTAATAATTTGATCATTTATCTCTAAGTCCATTAGTATAATCATCAGGTTCACAGGATTTCTCTCCTGCAGGGATTAACTCATGACAAAACCCATGATCTGACTGTGAACACACGTTCTAAAAAGGCTTCAACATGTTGACCATGAAGTCCTTACCCCACTATCACACAAACAGGGGTTCTCTCCCACATGGATTCTCATTCAACAAATATTTACTAGGTGGTTACTCCTGCCAGGCACTGTGCCAGGAGCTGGGGACACAATGGCGAGCAAAGCACATGCAGCTGCCCTCTCTTGGAGCTGCCAGAATCGTGGTAGAAACAGGATCTCCAGGGAAGGGGGAGATATGCACACACCTACACCTGCACGGTTTTCTCCCACGTGGAGTCAGATGGATGTGAAGGCCTGACTCGCTTCTCACACGCACAGGGTCTCTACCGCGCATGGACTCTCATGTGCATGAAGGTTTGTGCTGTAACGGAAGCCCCAACCACAGACACTGAAAGCAATGGTTTCTCCCCTGCATAGACGCTCTGCAGAGAAGCTCTGTGTTCTAAAGAGACCCTTTACCACACTTGTACATTTGTAACATTGCTCTCCTGTGAGGACTTATGGAACTCAAGGTTAGTGCTCTTTCCAAAGCCCTTACTACACTTAGCACATATAAATGGGTTTTCTCCTGTATTAATTCTTAGATAAACTCGAAGATCTAAGCTCTAACTGAAGAAACCCTTATCACACACCCATCACATTTGCAGTTTCATTCTCTGGAGAACGTGAAGATTCACTGTGATCGAAATCCTTCCCACTCTCCTCACACCTACAGGTTTCTCTCCTGTGTGGACTTTCTGATGAGCACGGAAGCTTGTACTTTAAGGGTTTCACATTGAAATGGTTTCTCTTGTGTGGACCCTCTGATGCTCTTGGAGGTCTACGTTCTGTCTGAAGCTCTCACAACACTCCTCACATCTGTACGGTTTTGCTCCAGTGTGGACTCTCCAGTGGATGCGAAGGTTGGGGCTCTGATGGAAGCCCTTGCCACACTCCTCACACTTAAAAGGTTTCTCTCCTGTGTGGACCCTCTGATGCACGCAAAGATTCGTGTTATAACTGAAGCCTTTGCCGCATGTATCGCACACAAAAGGTTTCTTTCTTGTGTGGACTCTCTGGTGGATGTGAAGGTCTGTGCTCTGACTGAAGCTCTTGCCACACTCGGCACAGTCATAAGGTTTCTTTCCCACTAAGACCAGGTTGCCATAGATCTCCAGCATCACCTCTTTGTACAGGGCCCTTTGTGCAGGGTCCAGCTGCCCCCACTCCTCCTTGGTGAAGTCCACGGCCACATCCTTGAACGTAACAGGTTCCTGGGAACTGGTTATCTCTTCTTCCTCAGCAAGGTCAAGGAGTTAAGGGGGCAAAGCCGAGCCTTGCTGAGGAACGTCCACAGCCCCAGCAGCTCCATAACCACTTCCTCCTCCAGACCCCGGTCTTGGCTAGTAGTTTTGGCAGGAAGCCTCAGGTCACAGGTGTATCCTCTCAAGATGGGGTCCAGCTGCCTGAGGAGTTGCGGTCTTCTTTCCTACCAGCATGGCTTGTTCCTGGCTCAAGCCAGGTCTCGGGTCTCTGGTCTCCCGGCCCGGGGCCAAGCCCGCTGGGGCTGTACTCTGTCCTTATTTTTTAAAAGGGAAAGATTATATAGGAAACGTGTTAAATGTCTGGCATGGTGGCAAACAGTATTTGTTTTAAAAAGGCACATTATTATTGCTATTGCTATTATTCCCGTCATTCCCATGATAGCAAGTTCTTTCTATGTGATTTTTATGTTTTCAAATATCTCATTAAACTTGCAAATGTATATTTAGCTCCATGCAATATTTCCAAGTGCATTTAATGACAGGCTGTGTCATAAGGTAACTCTGCTGTGGTTTTTGTCTTTTAGAAAAATGCAGTTCAGAATCAATGTATCATAGAAATTAAAAGCCCAACTTGAGGTAAAATTGAGTCATAGTCCGTTGCCTTAGGCGAGCAGAACCATCCATCCCCCACAGACAGGTCTACACTTGGTACTGACGGGTCTTACTGAATCTTTACATAATCTAAGTTTTGTTATACTTGAAATGGTTAATTAAAAGAGGTAGGGGAGTCTGAAATGTCACAGCAAGTTCCTCTTGGCCCACTGCCACGTTTCATGAATTCTTGTGCTGAACCCATTTGGATTAAGCAGTGACCCAATCCAAATAAATTGCTTCTGTGCCTCTTATCTCCTATTACCTATTTATGTCCCAATACATCTGCATTGCGTGGCTCAGTAAGATCCATTAAGTCCTTGGGCAGTGTTTACAGCTAATTTTTTTTTTCTTTAAGGCTCAGATTTATCACAATAAAGTGACAATACTGTGCAGACAGTGAGTCAAACCCTTTTTAAAAGAAAGGAAAGAAAAGAAGTATAAGATATGCAATTTCAGTCTGTGAATTCTCAGAGCAACTCTGTGGGTGAGAGACAATCATTTCTTGTAGGTTTTAGGTAAAGATATAATTTACCTTTATTTGCAGACACAAAATTCTGAGAAAACATTACTTGCATCAATTCCTCTGGCTTTAAAAATATTTATGAAATTGAAATAGTTACCTGGAGGAAGACATTTCATTCAGTGTCAAAGGTCAGGCACACTGACTAACACCCCAGATACTACTGATGTACTTTCAAAATTTAAAATAATGTTTATACCATTTATTTATTCATTCACATATAGAGCACCCATCCTGAAGTATCTGGGACACTGAACAAGGTTTACATAAATCTGACTGTTTTTTCCTCTGGGCCATTTGGCTCAGTCTGGTAGACCATAAATATTCAATAATACTTTACAATGACAAAGCATCTTTTATGCAAACATCTCTAAGTACATTATTCACCAATATTACAATCTCCTTTTTAACCTACCGGTAAAGTCACAGAAACTAATTGACTTTCTTCAAGGTCCCATCACAAATTGTTTATTTAATAGAGTCCAGGTGTCCTGAGCCTAGCTATAACTAAAGGGAGAAAAACACAAACACATTTTTTTAGGTGCTTAAGCTGATGACCTACACTAAATATTTCTAAATTGAATCAATTAGGCAAAACGTCCTCCTTAAAGATGTTAAATGTTGTGATGCATCCAATTGAATTTTACAACTTTTCTTCCAATTTGCTCAAGGCCAGTTACCATTTTCAGAGCCCCAAGAATGACCTATTTTAATTGAATCCTATTACAAACACTTAAACTTTCACTCTTTAATCAAATCAGTTTTCTAAATAGAAATTAAAGTTGAAGCAGAAAAATAAAACTTTTCATGGAAAGATCCAGGTGAAGTAATAACATAACTGTACCGAAATATTCAAGCAAAGTCAAAGCTTGGAATTACTGTGAGATTTGGGTAAGTCTAAAAGAGTTCAGGTTACCCAAGAAAAAGGAAATATTTTAAATTCTTTATTTTACCTCTTCTACCAAATGTTACAGTAATGCAGGTTAAATATAAAATATTAATAAAATACCCCCAAAATGGGAAGATTGTTTAAATCACTCACAACTGTGACTGCCATAATAGCACATTTTGAAAACCCGCAACTCCAAGGAGTGTAATTGACTGAGGGCCCCAGCTACTGAGCCCTGAAATCCATCACATGTGCTGGAGTTGGCACTAAGGCCCACTTCCCAGGGTTGGTCCCAGCCAATGATGAGCATGGCAAGGTTATGACAATCCTGGACCTGGAAGATGTGGGACTCCTCTGACAGGAGACCTTGCATCAAGGACTCCCCAAAGACCTGGTGAAATTTCTTTGAACTTCACTTACGTCTAAATGCTTCACTCAAACTTCTTTCTTTCTTCCCTTCCTCCTTCACTCATCAGACCTGCATCCCAGCCTCTCCTGGCTCCCACTCCAGTTTCTCTCATGGGTGTTTCACCTAATAAATTTCTTGCATGTTCGATACCATCCTGGCATCTGCTTCTTGGAGGACCCAGACTAACACATCATCTGATGGTGATGGTGATGGTAATGAATGATGATAAGGACTAACAATGATGATAAGGACTAACATTTAATGAGTTCTTTAAAAAATGTCAGGCCCTGGGCTTCCCTGGTGGCGCAGTGGTTGAGAGTCCGCCTGCCGATGCAGGGGACACGGGTTCGTGCCCCAGGTCCAGGAAGATCCCACGTGCCGCGGAGCGGCTGGGCCCGTGAGCCATGGCCGCTGAGCCTGCGCATCCGGAGCCTGTGCTCCGCAACAGGAGAGGCCACAACAGTGAGAGGCCCGTGTACCGCAAAAAAAAAAAAAAATGTCAGGCCCTGTGCTAAGAGATTGCCTAAATTATTTCATGTACTCTTCCCAATAACCTCCAAAAGGTAGATATTACTCACCTGAGGGAAGTAAGTCTTAAAAGGTTAAGTAACAAAAACAAGACTACATTGCTTGTGAAAGTCTAATTTGAATGCTTGTTTTTCCTAAGCCAGTGAAGTGTAGAGGCACTGGTGCCAGTAACTAGCACATTATATCACTTCTCTGTATTACTATTCTGCAGTACAATCTTCTAGTCCTTTTTCTGGATAGTTATTACACAGTTATAATTATACTCAAAATAATAAATGTAATAAGTTAAACTTTTTTTGTAAGAAATTGTATTTTTACTTGAACTTTCTAATTCCTCTAAAATTTTCAGTTAGTCTGCTTCACTTTGGTTACATAGACCTGATCCAATCATTCAAATACTGCTAGTTAACATATTCAAATATTTTCCATATTTGTATCACATATATGTAGAGCCACTATATCAACTCTGTGTAGTGGGGAATTTTTCCCAAGCCATTAAAACAAAGGCCAAGCAAATGAGCCAAGGCCAAGTAACTTAGACAATCAGAACTATAAAAACATCCAAAATAACAATACCCAGTCTCCAATTTTACAATTTACTAACAGTATTAAATAGACCACTTTAAATAACAAACTAATAGGCTTTTTCTAAACAAAACAATTGGTACAATAAAATGCACTTACAAGGATTTATATCCCATAAGTGTCTTTCTAAGAAAAGACAGCAGCTTGGAACTTGTAGCAGCTTGCTAATTCCAGAACAGAAATTTCCGATAGCAGCAAGTGTCATTTAGAATAATTTGAGCTTCCTTTGACTCATAAACAAATTGACTTTCCTCAAGGTCCCCTAGGAAACACTGGGTCAGTCTTCAGTCTTGGCAGATTTCAACTGATACTGCAAAACAACTCCCTGAATACAGAGTATTCTAGAGCTTTCATGTGAAAGAATGATTGTAGCTGCTACAAATAGTTTCTACTATATGCCAGTTGGCAGTATAAAGGGGTGTTCCATCAGCAACCTTCCAAAAGAGTCTTCTTAAATAAACATGCATTCTAATAAGAAAAGCATACTTGCCTTGCAAATAGAACTTTAAGGCAAGTTATCAAGATTTCGCCTCCCAACTAGGTTGTCCTCCCAAAGACCATCCTTCATGAAAGGAAAGCTACTACTGCCCTTCACTTCTCATCCCATCATTAAAGTTTCACTTCTACTGGAATTTGGATGGGGTCTGGGCTATAAGTGTGATGCAATGTCTATGATGGGCAGAGCTAAAGAAACTGAATCCCTGAATGCTTGCTTTTTTAAAAAAATATATTTACTTATTTATTTATTTGTGGCTGCATTGGGTCTTTGTTGCTGTGCATGGGCTTTCTCTAGTTGCTGCTTCTCTTGTTGTGGAGCACGGGCTCTAGGCACGCAGGCTTCAGTAGTTGTGGCACGCGGGCTCAGTGGTTGTGGCTCGTGGGCTCTAGAGCGTAGGCTCAGTAGTTGTGGCACACGGGCTTAGTTGCTCCAAGGCATGTGGGATCTTCCCGGACCAGGGCTTGAACCCGTGTCCCCTGCATTGACAGGCGGATTCTTAACCACTGTGCCTCCAGGGAAGTCCCCTGAATGTTTTCTTAGCCTCTCAAAATCTACCACCTCTGCAACTCCTTCCCATAATATTATAACTCAGAATGTTAACCCCCCATTCCTTGAAACAATGTACTGTCTTCACCACTGGACTGGTTCCCTTTTGTTGCTGTGTTTCTTGTGGGTTTTATCACATTGTGTTCCCCCTCAATCACTAATGAGTTTCATGACATTGATCATGTAATCCATCATCCAGCCTCTATAAAATAAAGGACACACATCTATGTTTTAAAAACCATGTTCCCTGGAGAGGAGTCAGGAGTTGACAAGAGGGGAAGAAGCAGTAAAGAAGGGAACACTGGGTGGATAGGCACATGTTCTCCCACTCTTCTCTTCAACCAGAGATGCTCCATCTGTATCTGCTTTATTAAAGTCCTGAGTTAGAGTTTCCTTGAAAACCGAGTTCTGCTGCATTAAAAAAATGTTTTAACACCACTGGACTGGAAGTTTCCTCATGTTCTTTCTAGTCATCCTCATATTCTGGAAGAATGTCATGTTCTTATGGGCTCTTCTGAGTCTTTTAATTTCTTCCACAGCACATAATCCAGACTTTGCAACCTGCTCCTTTTCTGTTTCCCTCTATAACCCTATTTCAAGAATTCTCTTCCTTTATGACTTGAACTATCAGTTACACACTGATAACTAAGAGCAAATAGAATCCGAAATGGAAGTATCAATCTCCAGTGACTTCCCAGGCATTTCCCTTTAAATACACTAAGGGACTCTCAAATCCAAATTGAACCTATTATATATCTTCCAGACAAATTCCAAACCTGCTCCTTCCCCAGTGTATTTTATTTCTATTCATAGCATCATCAGCCAGAAAGTTACCTAAACTGTTATCACAAGAGTCACCTTAGTCTTCCTCCTACTTCCTTCATGCCCTACATCGTACTTAGGAACATATGCTTTTGGTTCTCCCTCAGTGATGTCTCTTTCTGCTTTTTCTCCATTCTGTCCCCTCCACCCAAACTCAGGACTTCATCATCATCTACCTCATCTATTGCAATAGCCTAACAACTGTTCCTTTGCTTCCACGCCTCCTTCCTTCAGTTCATCCTCCACACTGCAGTCAAAACTCTTCTAATATACAGACTTGATCATAATACTCCCTGTGCTTAAGAATATGTTGTAGGTCCCAAGAACCTAGAGCACATGATCCTAACACCACCTCCTTAGCCTGGTACCTTATGTGCATCAAGACATGGACCTATCTACCTCTCTGGCTTCAGGTCCTACCATTCACCCTGTTATCAGAAAACAGAGCCTGTGGCAGAATTTCTCAAGGCATGAGCCATCCACAACATAATCACACAGAGAACTCACTAAAAAATGTAAATTCCTGGGCCCCATCTGTAAATACCACTATTATATAACCTGGTACTAGGCCCCCAAAACTACACTGTAACAAGAACTCCAGGTGATTCTAATACATTCTAAAGTATTAGAATTCTAAACCCCTTACCTACTTTGCTAAACGTGACTATATTATTCCCCAAATATAACATAAGCATTCATACTTCTGATCCTTGACTCAAAATATTTTCTCTGCTAATATGCCCTTCCTTATGTCTTTCCCTGAAAAACAAAACAAAACAAACTTCCCCTTAAAAGCTCAATTTAGATGGCATACCATCTTCCCCAGTTTTATTCTTGTATTCCCCACTCTTCCCACCTATACTCCAACATCATTTTGTTTCTTCTACTGCTATCACATGATATCATAGTCATTTATATGACGCTCGACCTCACTAGAATGTTGGATTCAAATGATCATTCTATTTACCTTTTACACCTCCAGACTCTAGTACCCACAGTAAACAAATACCTAATTGGGAAGAACTACATAGTAATAATTCAAATAAATATCTATTCAATTTAACTTTAATTACTAATTCATGCCAGGGGACCCAGGTCTCCAGGTACAACATGGAGACAGAACTTCTCTGAATGTTCTTGCATAATTTCTCTCCAATTATTTCTTGGAGAAAAGAAATCTCTAACAAGAGAAAAGTCATCATCTAACAACAAGCCAACTGTATCATAGGTTTAGTATAGTTGTGCCTGGTCTTTCTTTGAGCCACAGAGAGTGTATTGAGATGACCCTGGAGGATGTTTGGCCCAGCTATATAGTTTCTATGCTGAGAACTCTTCCGTTTTCCCTTCATCAAATCAACTGGGCAACAAGAAAGTATTATGTGCCTACGTTTGCCAAGTTCTTGGCACTACAAAGAACCAGAGGATACACTAGAGCCCTTACCATCTCCATCCCCATGTCTTGTTCTTCACACAAGCACAATAAGCAATGGCCAAAGCCACTTTGTAATATTTCACCTTTCGAAAGAACCTTAGTCTCTTAGCCTTAGTGCACTCTGGTGCTGAGTGGCTGTCGTGCATCCTTAACCTGTGCCTGCCACCTAGACCTGGATGATAATTTATAAGATATATGAAGGAATGGACCATCAAGAGAAAATGTTGCTGTTTCAAAGATCCCCAAGTATGCATCTGTATGAAGGACTACAATGACTCCAAAGGAAGAATATTGTCTTTAAATGATGCACTCTTTTCCCCAAGTCTCAAAGCCTGTATTTAAATGATTATTCACGGGAGCTATGGGAGACTTTAAGCCTTAGCTTGGCAATTCCCAACATAAAAATGGATAACGTTTCAAAAACCTTGTTTATGAGTCACCTGCCCAGAAACTCACCATTGCCTCTTACATTATGTTCTGAATTCCCAGGCCAACTCCCAAAACCTATTTATCTCATTGTACACCTGAAAGTCATTCAGTGACACCAATCCCTATTTACAACATTGCTCCTTTGAGAACATGTCCTCTAAATTCCCAGTCAAGTAACATGTAAATGCATTTCTCCCTGCATGCAGGGATGCACTGGGAAAAAGGAAAGGATGAAAATGAGAAGGAGGTGAGATTATATATTTCCAGAAATCAGAATCCTGTTAATCTTACACAAACATTCAAGAAATGCCCTTCTCCACATGGTTATTGCTCACTAGGGACAAAGAATTATAGCCTCCACTTTCAAGAGAGAGATTTTCAGAATTTGAAGTAATTCCCACCCACTCCTTGCTACCTAGTTGAAACATAAACATGGTTATAAGAGAATTTGACATTGAATCTGGAACTGTCCAACCTCTTGCCTATATTTTCAATTTTTCCCCTAACTCCGTTAAGTACATGCTGTGGTCAGTATGCATTTTAAACTAGTGCATCATAGGAAATAGTCTCCTATTTTGAATCAATTTAAAACCAAATATATTTACTGTTACAAAATATAAAATAGGCTCTTTTAGATTAAAAAAGAAGAATATCTAGCTTGTTTTTTTTTTCTATTATCAAAACATAAAGGATTTTTAAAATCTCATTTATTTTGTCAATTGGTTCTGCTTGGCACTCTTTAGCTTGGTCCATTCTCAATTATCCATGGTAAGGAAGGGGGATCAGTGGCCTGGATAATCTAAAACAGCAGACAATTTTAAAAGCCCTTGTATTTGGCCCGGGCATACTTTACAATCAAACTCTGCTTATCCACACTAATGAAAGGAAGAGCAGGCACCTTGAGAAAGATCCAAAGCCAATACAGATCTGCTCAGCTGGTTTAGGGCACCTCAAGGCAGAGGCCCACATAGCAGAATCGAAGGAAGATAACAGGGGCCCAGCTGCTCCCTTGCCATGTGAAATACAAACACTTAGCTATAATATCCATCTTAATACCATTATCAATCCATATCAATACCTCTCATGATAGTAGTCATCCTTAAAAGCATGGAGCTATGTCCAAATGCCCCCAGGTAAAAGACATATTATCCATGTTGTTCCAAATAGTTAATAAGAGAATAGATTGTTCATAGGTACTAAAAACTTCTTTGGGGGGTTTCCTTTGCCACACCCGACTCCCAGCCCCTTACTATCTCTACCATGCTCACATAACACACTTAGAAGAGTAGCATAAAGGATGACGATGAAAGAGGCAGTATGCTGCAGTAGGAAGAGATCCAGCCTGGAAGTTAGGAAGCCTGGATCGGTGTCCTCTGTTGGTCTCTGCTCATGCCAGCAGTCAGGTATGCACTCAAGCAGAGGGAACAGTGCGTGCAACAGTACATGAAGGTCATGGCACATTTAAAGAATTATTTGTGCTTCATTTTGGTCAAAGAATAAGATACAAATGAAGAAGAAACAAGGGATAAAACTGGGGAAGTAGTCAGAGGTAAAATTACCTAAAAAGGTTTTTTTTATGCCATGCAGGATGTTCAGAAATAATTCTGTAGAAGGTAAGAGGAAAATAAAAAATTTTAAATAATTGTTAAAATTTATTGAACACATACAGTGTGCCCAGTACAAATGTTCTAAGCATTCGATGTTCATAAACACATTTAATATTTACAACAACCCTGAGATAGACACCCTTACTGTTCCCATTTTACAAATGATGAAAAAAGGTATGCAAAGCTTAGCTATCTCCCAAGGTCACACAACTGGTAAGCAGTGGAGTCGGGGTTCAAACCTAGTCTGTTTGATTTCAGAGCTCATGCTATCTCTCAAGAAATGGAATGGTGTGGTCGGAAGTTTAAAAGACCATGCTGGAGCAATGTGCCAAAGAGACTGTAGGAGAGGGGAGGGGAGGGAAGGAGAATTTAAGAGGCGGTGAGTTCTGGAACTAAAAGAAAGCAAGTAGCAATGGGGAAGAGGGGTGTAACCAAGAGGCATAGAGGAGACAGAACAAAAAATAATTGATTAAATAAAGGAGAGATTAAGAGGAAGGGTCTACCATGGGTCCCATACTGTCTGGGACACTGTGTGATGACCTAATAATTATTGAAGAATCACTTAAGCTTTGCACCAGTGAACTTACCTGGAAAGCAACCCCTACCAGATGGGCAGGCCCAGGAAGGAACAGCATAAATAATGCCTTTTTTCAGTACCATGTTGGCACACATTCATCCAAATAAACAAATGTTCTATCCTAACTGATGAATTTAGTGGTGACAAAATAATTTATGTACAGATTTGTAGGACAATATATAGAACCCTACTCCAAACAAATGTTTGAAATGCAGCAAATTATCTCTTATTTTTCAAAGATACATATATTTACTCACATTTAGCTTTCTATGTAACATCCGTGTGTATAGAAAGATAGAGAAGGAAGAAAGGGCACCAGAAGAGGAGAAAAGAGGCAGATGTGTTATAGCCTATCAGGATATTTGTAAGGGTATAACAGAAACCAAAACCATTTACAGAACGTACCTATTAGGATGAACAGAAGTGCATGAAAGTCTGTGAATGTATAGAAAAAGTACATACTCAAAATCTGAAAATACCTCTCTGGCTGATTTTTTATTTTGCTTTTTTTTTTTCTTGTTTGTATATTTTAAATATTCTACAATTATTTTTTAATACATCCATAGTACAAATAAAAATATTTTTCCTAAACATATGTGATAAGCATCCATTCTGTACCTAGAACTTCGCCTATAGAAAAGAATACACATGCAGGCAGACTGTTATCAATAAATAATCCACATGTACCAACAGTGATGGCAGCAGATACATTTCAGTACTGCCCATGAAGCCAGTGGAGGTACCCGGAAACTTGGTACATGGAGAATCTGTGTGTCCAGGATAAAGGGAGGTAAGAAATGATGAAAAATGCAAATGGCTTAGAGCCCCTGACCCCAGAGGCAGGCACCTAGCTAGACATATGGCCTTTCTTGGTCATAGTACCCCTCCTCTGCTATGGCTTTCCTCACCCTGTCTCAATATTTCACTTCCTCTCGTTACATTGTCTAAAATGCCATCAATACCATGTTATCTCATCCTCTTTCTAAAAAGCATAGGACTAGAAAATTTCCAGAGGTTGGATGTGTTAGAGACAGAGGAGGATAAGGGTAAGAAGAAGACAGGGAAATTCACTTGTTAACTTTGAATAAAACTGCATGGTTTATAAGGCACTTATAAACACATATTAATAAGCACTTCCAGTTCAAGATGGGGAGTACAGTGGACATACTTAATTCCTCTCCCTCTCACAACCCCATTGAAATGACAGTAAAATTTTTTTTAAAAAAAGTTCCACAACAGAGCTGAAAACAAAAAAGCCCCCAAAGAATATCACATTGACTAAAGTATTTCTGGCAAATGGAAAGAAACTAGGGCTGAATTGCCTGAGAAACTAAAGCAAAGGATTGCAACATACACTCACACACTGAAGAAGGCTGGTAAGGATTCAGAGGGGTTGCTCTAGAGAATCTGCAGGTCAGCCACTGCGGAGAGCACAGCAGGCTCAGAGCAGTCATCACGTTAATTAATTAAAGGATTATCTAATGTACTATTGGCCTGACTGGTTCCTCTCCCCCATAAACAGAGCAGTTAGTGCTGCCTTCACCCCAGGTGGAAGTTCCAAGAAATGATTAATAAAAGGGAGAGATGTGACGGGACAAGATAGCCCTTGCTATCAAGGGCACTAAGACAGTAAAGAAAAGTAGAATAAACTCTAGAACTAAATGTGAACTTGAAGGGTAGTGTAGATGGGAAACAAAAGTCAAAAGCAAACAGAGAAAGACAAATACTGTATGACCTCACTTACATATGGAATCTAAGAAAACAGAAAAACCAAATTTATAGAAAAAGACATCAGATTTGTGCCTTTCAGAGATGGGAGGTGGGGGGAGGGGGAATTGAATGAAGGTGGTCAGAAGGTTTAAACTTTTAGCTTATAAGATAAATAAGTACTGAGGATGTAATATAAAACATGATGACTACAGCGAAAGCTGTTGCATGCTATATTTGAAAGTTGCTGACAGAGTAGATCCTAACATTTTGCATCAAAAGTAAAAATCTGTTTTCTTTTTTTCTTTTTGTATCTAAAGGAGATAATGGATGTTAACTAAGCTTATTGTGGTAATCAACTGACAATATATGTGTCAAGTCATTATGCTGTACACTTTAAACTTATAAGGTGCTATATGTCAATTATATCTCAGTTAAACTGAAGAAATAGACTTAACGAAAACACTTTTAAAAAGCAAGGGACTTCCCTGGTGGTCCAGTGGATAAGACTCCATGTTCCCAATGCAGGGGGCCTGAGTTCGATCCCTGGTCGGGGAACTAGATCCCACATGCATACCACAACTAAGAGTTCACATGCCACAACTAAAGAGTCCGCATGCCCCAACTGAGAAGCCCACATGCTGCAACTAAGAGTCCACATGCCACAACTAAGATCCCTCGTGCCGCAACTAAGACCAGGCACGAATTGGGAGATTGGGATTAACATATATACACTCACTATTGATACTAGGTATAAAATAGATAACTAATGAGAACCTATTGTATAGCACAGGGAACTCTACTCAGTGCTCTGTGGTGACCTAAATGGGAAGGAAATCCAAAAGAGAGGGGATATGTATATACATACTGCTGATTGACTTTACTGTGCAGTAGAAACTAACACAATATTGTAAAGCAACTAAACTCCAATAAAAATTTTAAAAAATAAGAAAGAAAGAAATGCTAAGTAAAATATTGGAAAAAAATAAGTATAAATAAATAAATATGTTTTTAAAACTACACAAGTGGTAGTCTCTCTCAAAGGTTGTTAAAAATTAATAAATAAAAAGCAAACAAAACATTCTTTCTTAAAGACCCCATTATCTGGCAATTATTGAGATCTAAATCTTGGTTCCCTTACTTCATACACATAGTCCATTATGAGAAGCCTGACTGTCAACAGGCCCCACCCTTACACAGAACCCTGCTTCTTATAGGGTCAGCACTGTTTCAGTTCAACAGAGTTACTTAACTTCAAAGGAAGCCTAACTCAGTTACTACTATAAACATATTCTTTCATTCAAAAACATAAACGGGTATTCAAGGATCACCAGCCATTTGACAAAAACAAATAGCTTAAAAGATATGGACCCAAATAAACAAATAATCCAAAGATTTCAAATTGATATAAAAAGAAAGAAAGAAAAAGAAAAAGAAAGACTTAATTTTTTTAACTAGCATTCTTAAAAAGATTTGAGGGTGATTACATCTGAAAAAACAAATTGACTTCCGGGAAATTAGGCAATCAAAGAATAAGAATGTGTTCCTATAACTTAAAAATATGATCGCCATAATTAAATATTCCATAGAGGGACTGAAAAATAGAATGAACAAAGCTAACATCCAAATTAATAATCTGGAAGAAAAAGTTGAGGAATTCACCTCAGATCCAAAGAAGTACAAAACATAAGAAAAAGCTCTCCAACACTTATCCAATGAAATTTCAAGAAAAGAGGTGAGCATTAGGAATTTTGCGGGTGAGAAATCTGAGGCTAGAAGAAATTAAGTGATTTGACTCTCTAGTAGTTCACAAAGAGTCTGATATATTCCAGCTGTGTCCCACTCATAAGCCTAAAGCTAAAATTCAGTCAGTTCATGGAAGTGTGTCCCCAGTGGTTGATTACAGCTGGCACCCACTCTGATTAGTTAATGTGGGTGCCAGGCTAGTCAAATCAGTTGTTGACAGCTGGCCACTACTCTTAATGGTCAATGAAGATGCTAATGCTGGTCTGTTCCATACCAGTTGTTTAAAGCTGGCATCTACTCTCAGTTAAGGCAGGTGCCAGTCCAGTCTACACTTGTTGTTTACAGTTAACATTGGATTGGCCAGTGTATCAGCTGATGAATATCTGAATATCATCCCTGCCAAAGCCCATACTCGTTCAATGATAACTACATAATTTCATGGTACATTCAAAAAAAGGGGCAACTTTGAGTTTTTGTGAATCTCAAATTTGAAACTGGGGGAAAGAAATAAGGGTCCTTTGTCATCTCAACTTTAATCTGTGAGAAATATTATGAATAAAGTCTCACCTCTCTTCTTCCTTTTTCCTTACACATCAAGAAATAAATGACCATGCTTTTAAGCCTGCTCCCACTCCTTTCTTAGGTGGTCCACACAAAGGGCAGACCAATCTGGTGAGCTCCATTCTAGAAAACTACCAAGGGCAGCCAAGAGATTAAGTCCCAGACTGGAATATTTCCTCCAAAGAGTTTAGTAGGAACTAGGAACCAAGACACACTGCCAAAATTGGTTGAGTAGAGAAAGCAAACAGGAAGCAATCTAAAGAAATATGCGGCTTGTGCTGACATCTATAGCAGGTAGATAAAACGTGTCTCTAGCTCAGGTTTGAATGGACCACTTCAGTTTTTAAAAGGTACAGGAAGAAACAGCCTGGATAGAATCACTACAAACCATACCTAAAATGAAGGAATTCAGCTGCTTTGTTTATTCTCCCACTTGTGTAAGTGCAAAAGTAACCCCAAGCTTCTCAACTATAGCATTCCATCTTTGACACACCAAGACAAACAAATGGCTAAAGTTTGAGGCCAGCCTCAATATCTGCCAACATAAAGTCAAAGTCCAAGTTAAATCAAAGTTCAGCATGCAGGGGTGATAATAGCATTCATAAAACTGAGGCCTTTGCCTCCTTAAAAACCACAAACTCAGGGTTCAAGATGGCAGAGTAGAAGGACATGTGTTCACTCCCTCTTGTGAGAGCACCGGAAACACAACTAGCTGCTGAACAATCATCGACAGGAAGACACTGGAACTCACCAAAAAAGATGCTCCACATCCAGTGACAAGGGAGAAGCTGCAGTGAGACAGTAGGAGGGGCACAATCACAATAAAATCAAATCCCATGGCCGATGGATGTGTGACTCACCAACTGCAGAACAATTACACCACAGAGGTCCACCAACTGGAGTGAAAGTTCTGAGCCCGACCTGGGGGTCCGGCAAAGTGAGGAGGAATTCCTAGAGAATCAGACTTTGAAGGCCAGTGCGGTTTGACTGCGGGACTTCAACAGGACGGGGGAAGTGGAGACTCCACTCTTGGAGGGCACGCACAAAGTAGTGTGCACATCAGGACGCAGGAGAGGGAGCGGTGAACCCAAGAGAGGCTGAACCAGACCTACCTGCTAGTGTTGAAGGGTCTCCTGCAGAGGCGGGGGGCAGCTGTGGCTCATGGTGGGGACAAGGACACTGGCAGCAGAAGTTCTGGGAAGTACTCCTTGGTGTGAGCCCTCCCAGAGTCTGTCATTAGCCCCACCAAAGAGCCGGGTAGGCTCCAGTGCTGGGTCACCTCAGGCCAAACAACCAACAGGGAGGGAACCCAGCCCCACTCATCAGCAGACAAGCAGATTAAAGTTTTACTGAGTTCTGCCCAGGAGAGCACCACCCAGTTCTACCCACCACAATTCTCTCCCATCAGGAAGCTTGCACAAGCCTCTTAGATAGCCTCATCCACCAGAGCACAGAGAGCAGAAGCAAGAAGAACTACAATCCTTCAGCCTGTGGAACGAAAACCACATTCACAGAAAGACAGACAAAATGAAAAGGCAGAGGACTATGTACCACATGAAGGAACAAGATAAAACCCCACAAAACCTACTAAATGAAGTGGAGATAGGCAACCTTCCAGAAAAAGAATTCAGAATAATGATAGTGAAGATGATCCAGGACCTCGGAAAAAGAATCGAGGCAAAGATTAAGAAAATGCAAGAAATGTTTAACAAAGACCTACAAGAATTAAAGAACAAACAAACAGAGATGAACAATACAATGACTGAAATGAAAAATGCCCTTGAAGGAATCAATAGCAGAATTACTGAGGCAGAAGAACAGATAAGTGACCTGGAAGACAGAATGGTGGAATTCACAGCTGTGGAGTAGAATAAAGAAAAAAGAAGGAAAAGAAATGAAAACAGCCTAAGAGACCTCTAGGACAACATTAAATGCACCAACATTTGCATTATTGGGGGGGGTTCAAAGAAGTAGAAGAGAGAGAGAGAGGACACAAGAAAATATTTCAAGAGACTATAGTCAAAAACTTCCCTCACAAGGGAAAGGAAATAGCCACCCAAGTCCAGGAAGCACAGAGTCCAAGGCAGGATAAACTCAAGGAGAAACACACCGAGACAAAGAGTAATCAAATTGACAAAAATTAAAGACAAAGAAAAATTATTAAAAGCAACAGGGGAGGGCTTCCCTGGTGGCGCAGTGGTTGAGAGTCCGCCTGCCGATGCAGGGGACACGGGTTCGTGCCCCGGTCCGGGAAGATCCCACATGCCGCAGAGCGGCTGGGCCCGTGAGCCATGGCTGCTGAGCCTGCGCGTCCGGAGCCTGTTGCTCCGCAACGGGAGAGGCCACAACAGTGAGAGGCCCGCGTATCGCAAAAAAAAAAAAAAAGGCAACAGGGGAAAAATGACAAATAACACACAAGGGAACTCCCATAAGGTTAACAGCTGATTTCTCAGCAGAAACTACAGAAGACAGAAGGGAGTGGCAGGACATATTTAAAGTGATGAAAGGGAAGAAACTACAACCAAGATTAATCTACCCTGCAAGAATCTCATTCAGATTTGACAGAGAAATAAAAAGTTCTACAGACAAGCAAAAGCTAAGAGAATTCAGCACCAACAAACCAGCTCTACAACAAATGCTAAAGGAACTTCTCTAAGTGGGAAACACAAGAGAAGAAAAGGAACTACAAAAACAAACCCAAAACAATTAAGAAAATGGTAATAGGAACATACATATCAATAATTACCTTAAATGTGAATGAATTAAATGCTCCAACCAAAAGACACAAGCTTGCTGAATGGATATAAAAACAAGATCCATATATATGCTGTCTACAAGAGACCCACTTCAGACCTAGGGACACATACAGACTGAAAGTGACAGGATGGAAAAATATATTCCATCCAAATGGAAATCAAAAGAAAGCTGGAGTAGCAATACTCATATCAGATAAAACAGACTTTAAAATAAAGAATGTTACAAAGGACAAGGAAAAACACTACATAATGATAAAGGGATCAATCTAAGAAGAAGATATAACAATTATAAATATATATGCACCCAAAATAGGAGCACCTCAATACATAGGGCCAATGCTAACAGCTATAAAACAGGAAATCGCCAGTAGCACAATAATAGTGGGGACTTTAACACCTCACTTACAACAATGGACAGATCATCCAGATGGAAAATTAATAAGGAAACACAAGCTTTAAATAACACAGTACACCAGATAGATTTAATTGATATTTATAGGACATTCCATCCAAAAACAGCAGATTACACTTTCTTCTCAAGTGCACATGGAACATTCTCCAGGATAGATCACATCTTGGGTCAAAAATCAAGCCTTGGTAAATTTAAGAAAATTGAAATCATATCAAGCATCTTTTCCAACCATAAGGCTGCGAGATTAGAAACAAATTACAGGGGAAAAAACGTAAAAAACACAAACACATGGAGGGTAAACAATACCTTATTAAAAAACCAACAGATTACTGAAGAAATCAAAGAGGAAATAAAAAAATACCTAGAAACAACTGACAATGAAAACATGACGACCCAAAAGCTATGGGATGCCGCAAAACTAGTTCTAAGAGGGGAGTATATAACAATACAATTCTACCTCAAGATACAAGAAAAATCTCCAATATACAACCTAACCTTACATCTAAACCAATTAGAGAAAGAAGAACAAAAAAACCCCAAAGTTAGCAGAAGGAAAGAAATCATAAAGATCAGATAAGAAATAAATGAAAAAGAAATGAAGGAAATGAGAGCAAAGATCAATAAAACTAAAAGGTGGCTCTTTAGAACATAAAGAAAATTGATAAACCATTAGCCAGACTCCTCAAGAAAAAAAGGGAGAGGACTCAAATCAACAGATATAGAAATGAAAAAGGAGAAGTAAAAACTGACAATTCAGAACCACAAAGGATCATGAGAGACTACTACAAGCAACTATACGCCAATAAAATGGACAACCTGGAAGAAATGGATGAATTCTTAGAAAAGCAGAGCCTTCTAAGACTGAACCAGGAAGAAATAGAAAATATGAAAAGACCACTCACAAGCACTGAAAATGAAACCATGATTAAAAAATCTTCCAACAAATAAAAGCCCTGGGCCAAATGGATTCCCCGGCCAAATCTATCAAACATTTAGTGAAGAGCTAACACCATTCCTTCTCAAACTCTTCCAAAATAGAGCAGAGGGAGGAACACTCCCAAACTCATTCTACGAGGCCACCATCACTCTGATACCAAAACCAGAAAAAGATGTCACAAAAAAGGAAAACTACAGACCAATATCACTGATGAACATAGGTGCAAAAATCCTCGACAAAATACTAGAAAACAGAATCCAGCAGTACCTAAAAAGGATCATACACCATGATCAAGTGGGGTTTATCCCAGGAATGCAAGGATTCTTCAATATATGCAAATCAATCATTGTGATACACCATATTAACAAATTCAAGGATAAAATCCATATGATAATCTCAATACACACAGAAAAAGCTTTTGACAAAATTCACCACCCATTTATGATAAAAACTCTCCAGAAAGTGGGCATAGAGGGAATTTACCTCAACATAAAAAGGCCATATATGACAAACCCACAGCCAACACCATTCTCAATGTTGAAAAACTGAAACCATTTCCACTAAGATCAGGAAAAACACTGGGTTTCCCACTCTCACCAGTATTATTCAACACAGTTTTGGAAGTTTTGGCCACAGAAACAAGAGAAGAAAAAGAAATAAAAGGAATCACCAAATCGGAAAAGAAGAAGTAAAACTGTGACTGTTTGCAGATGACATGATAATCTACATAGAGAATCCTAAAGATGCTAGCAGAAAACTACTAAAGCTAATCAATGAATTTGGTAAAGTAGCAAGATACAAAGTTAAGGCACAGAAAACTCTTGCATTCCTAAAAACTAATGATGAAAAATCTAAAACAGAAATTAAAGAAACACTCCATTTATCATTGCAAAAAAAGACTAAAATACCTAGGAATAAACCTACCTAAGGAGACAAAAGACCTGTATGCAGAAACTATAGAACACTGATAAAAGAAATTAAAGATGAAACAAACAGATGGAGAGATATACCATGTTCTTGGGTTGGAAGAATCCACATTGTGAAAATGACTATACTATCGAAAGCAATCTACAGATTCAATGCAATCCCTATCAAACTAACAATGGCATTTTTTCACAGAACTAGAACAAAAAATTTTACAATTTGTATGAAAACACAAAAGATCCCAAATAGGCAAAGCAATATTGAGGAAGTAAAATGAAGTTGGAGGAATCAGGCTCCTGACTTCAGATTACACTACAGAGCTACAGTAATGGTACTGGCAGAAAAACAGAAATATACATCAGTGGAACAGAATACAAACCCCAGAGAAAAACACATATGGTCACCACATCTTTGATAAACGAGGCAAGAATATACAATGGAGAAAAGACAGCCTCTTCAATAAGTGGTGCTGGGAATACTGGTCAGCTACATGTTAAAGAATGAAATTAGAACACTCCATAACATCATACATAAAAATAAACTCCAAATGGATTAAAGACCTAAATGTAAGGCAGACGCTATAAAACTGTTAGAGGAAAACATAGGCAGAACACTCTGTGATATGAATCACAGCAAGATCCTTTTTGACCCACCTCCTAGAGAAATGGAAATAAAAACAAAAATAAACAAATAGGACCTAATGAAACTTAAAAGTTTTTGCCCAGCAAAGGTAACCATAAACAAGTCAAAAAGACAACCCTCAAAATGGGAGAAAATATTTGCAAATGAAGCAACTGACAAAGGATTTATCTCCAAAATATACAAGCAGCTCATGCAGCTCAACATCAAAAAAAAAAAAAAAAATCTAAAAATGGGCAGAAGACCCAAATAGACATTTCTCCAAAGAACATATACAGATTGCCAACAAACACATGAAAGGATGCTCAACATCACTAATCATTAGAGAAACGCAAATCAAAACTACAATGAGGTATCACCTCACACCAGTCAGAATGACCATCATCAAAAAATCTAGAAACAATAAATGCTGGAGAGGGTGTGGAGAAAAGGGAGCGCTCTTGCACTGTTGGTGGGAATGTAAATTGATACAGTCACTATGGAGAACAGTATGGAGGTTCCTTAAAAACCTAAAAATAGAACTACCATATGACCCAGCAATCCCACTACTGGGCATATACCCTGAGAAAACCATAATTCAAAAATAGTCATGTACACATTGCAGCACTATTTACGATAACCAGGACATGGAAGCAACCTAAGTGTCCATCAACAGATGAATGGATAAAGAAGATGTGGCCCATATATACAATGGAATATTACTCAGCCCATATATACAATGGAATATTACTCTAAGAAAAAAAAAAAGGTTCTTATGAATCTAGGGGCAGGACAGGAATAAAGACACAGATGTAGAGAATGGATTTGAGGACACCAGGAGGGGGCAGGGTAAGCTGGGATGAAGTGAGAGAGTGGCATGGACATATATACACTACCAAATGTAAAACAGAGAGCTAGTGGGAAGCAGCCATATAGCACAGGGAGATCAGCTCAGTGCTTTGTAACCACCTAGAAGGGTGGGATAGGGAGGATGGGAGGGAGATACAAAAGGGAGGGGATATGCAGATATATGTATACGTATAGCTGATTCACTGTGTTATACAGCAGAAACTAACAACAATGTAAAGCAATTATACTCCTATAAAGATATTTAAAAAAAAAACTATCTAACCTTACACCTAAAGGAGCTAGAGAAAGAAGAACATACAAAACCCAAAGTTAGTAGAAGGAAAGAAATCATAGAGATCAGAGCAGAAATAAATGAAATAAAAAGAAAGAAAACAGTAGCAAAGATCAATAAAACTAAAAGCTGGTTCTTTGAGAAGATAAACAAAATTGATAAACCTTTAGCCAGTCTCATCAAGAAAAAGAGGGAGAGGACTCAAATCAATAAAATGAGAAATGAAAAAGGAGAAGTTAAAATGGACACTGCAGAAATAAAAAGCATCCTTAGAGACTACTACAAGCAACTCTATGCCAATAAAATGGACAACCTGGAAGAAATGGACAAATTTTTAGAAAGGTTTAACCTTCCAAGACTGAACCAGGAAGAAACAGAAAATATGAACAGATAAATTACAGGTAATGAAATTGAAACTGTGATTAAAAATCTTCCAACAAACAAAAGTCCAGGACCAGATGGCTTCACAGGCGAATTCTATCAAACATTTAGAGAAGAGCTAACACTCATCCTTCTCAAACTCCTCCAAAAAATTGCAGAGGGAGGAACATTCCCAAACTCATTCTATGAAGCCACCATCACCCTGATACCAAAATCAGACAGAGATACTACAAATAAAGAAAATTACCGACAAATGTCATTGACGAATACAGATGCAAAAATCCTCCATAGAATACTAGCAAACAGAATCCAACAACACATTAAAAGGATCATAAACCATGATCAAGTTGAATTTATCCCAGGGATGCAAGGATTTTTCAATATCTGCAGATCAGTCAATGTGATACACCATATTAACAAATTGAAGAATAAAAAACACATGATTGGGGCTTCCCTGGTGGCACAGTGGTTGAGAGTCCGCCTGCCTATGCAGGGGACACGGGTTCGTGCCCCTGTCTGGGAAGATCCCACATGCTGTGGAGTGGCTAGGCCTGTGAGCCATGGCCAATGAGCCTGCACGTCTGGAGCCTGTGCTCTGCAAAGGGAGAGGCCACAACAGTGAGAGGCCCGCGTACCGCAAAAAAAAAAAAAAAAAAAAAAAAACCACATGATCATCTCAATAGATGCAGAAAAAGCTTTTGACAAAATTCAACACCCATTTATGATAAAAACTCTCCAGAAAGTGGGCATAGAGGGAACCTACCTCAACATAATAAAGGCCACATATGACAAACCCACAGCAAACATCATTCTCAATGGTGAAAAACTGAAATCATTTCCTCTAAGATCAAGAACAAGACAGGGTGTCCACTCTCACCACTATTATTCAAACTAGTTTTGGAAGTCCTAGCCATGGCAATCAGAGAAGAAAAAGAAATAAAAGGAAGCCAAATTGGAAAAGAAGTAAAACTGTCACTGTTTGCAGATGACATGATACTATAAATAGAGAATCCTAAAGATGCCACCAGAAAACTACTAGACCTAATCAATGAAGTTGGTAAAGTTACAGAATACAAAATTAGTGCCCCCAAATCTCTTGCATTCCTATACACTAACAATGAAAGATCAGAAAGAGAAATTAAGGAAACAATCCCATTCACCATTGCAACAAAAAGAATAAAATACCTAGGAATAAACCTACCTAAGGAGGTAAAAGGCCTGTACTCAGAAAATTATAAGACACTGATGAAAGAAATCAAAGATGACACAAACAGATGCAGAGATATACCATGTTCTAGAATTGGAAGAATCAATATTCTGAAAATGACTATACCCAAAGCAATCTACAGATTCAATGCAAGTCCTATCAAATTACTAATGGCATTTTTTATAGAACTAGAACAAAAAATTTTAAAATATGTATGGAGACACAAAAGACCCCAAATAGCCAAAGCAACCTTGATGGAAAAAAATGGAGGTGGAGGAATCAGACTCCCTGACTTCAGAATATACTACAAAGGTACAGTAATTAAAACAATATGGTACTGGCACAAAAACAAACATACTGATCAATGGAACAGGTTAGAAAGCCCAGAGATAAACTCACACACCTATGGTCAACTAATCTATGACAAAGGAGGCAAGGATATAGAATGGAGAAAAGACAGTCTCTTCAATAAGTGGTGCTGGGAAAACTGGACAGTTACATGTAAAAGAATGAAATTAGAACACTCCCTAACACCATACACAAAAATAAACTCAAAATGGATTAAAGACCTAAATGTAAGGCCAGACACTATAAAACTCTTAGAGGAAAACATAGGAAGAACACTCTTTGACATAAATCACAGCAAGATCTTTGTTGACCCACTTGCTAGAGTAATGGAAATATAAACAAAAATAAACAGATGGGACCTAATGAAACTTAAAAGCTTTTGCATAGCAAAGGAAACTATAACCAAGATGAAAAGACAACCCCCAGAATGGGAGAAAATATTTGCAAACGAATCAACGGACAAAAGATTAATCTCCAAAATATATAAACAGTTCATGCAGCTCAATATTAAAAGAACAAACAACCCAATCAAAAAATGGGCAGAAGATCTAAACAGACATTTCTCCAAAGAAGACATACAGATGGCCAAGAGGCCAACATCACTACTGCTCAACATCACTGTTTATTAGAGAAACACAAATCAAAACTACAATGAGGAATCACCTCACACAGGTTAGAATGGGCATCATCAGAAAATCTACAAACAATAAGTGCTGAGAGGGTGTGGAGCAAAGGGAACCCTCTTGCACTGTTGGTGGGAATGTAAATTGATACAGCCACTATGGAGAACAGTATGGAGGTTCCTTAAAAACCTAAAAATAGAATTACCATATGACCCAGCTATCTCACTACTGGGCATATACCCTGAGAAAACCATAATTCAAAAAGGCACATACAGGGCTTCCCTGGTGGCACAGTGGTTGAGAGTCCGCCTGCCAATGCAGGGGACACGGGTTTGTGCCCCGGTCCGGGAAGATCCCACATGCTGTGGAGCGGCTGGGCCCGTGAGCCATGGCCGCTGAGCCTGCGCATCCAGAGCCTGTGCTCTGCAATGGGAGAGGCCACAACAGTGAGAGGCCCGCGTACCGCAAAAAAAAAAAAAAAAAAAAGGCACATACATCCCAATGTTCATTGCAGCTCTATTTACAATAACCAGGTCATGGAAGCAATCTAAGTTGTGGTAC
The DNA here is from genome assembly GCF_000442215.2 of Lipotes vexillifer. Taxonomy (NCBI): domain Eukaryota; kingdom Metazoa; phylum Chordata; class Mammalia; order Artiodactyla; family Lipotidae; genus Lipotes; species Lipotes vexillifer. Next base: position 727,195 of record NW_006796798.1, on the reverse strand, counting down.
ATATATACAATGGAGTATTACTCAGCCATAAAAAGAAACGAAATTGGGTAATTTGTAGAGATGTGGATAGACCTAGAGACTGTCATACAGAATGAAGTAAGTCAGAAAGAGAAAAACAAATAACGTATATTATCGCATATATGTGGAATCTAGAAAAATGGTACAGATGAACCAGTTTGCAAGGCAGGAATAGAGACACAGATGTAGAGAACAAATGTATGGACACCAAGGGGGGAGAGGGGGGAATGAATTGGGACATTCGGATTGACATATATACACTAATATGTATAAGATAGATAACTAATAAGAACCTGCTGTATAAAAAATAAATTAATTTAATTTAATTAAAAAAAATAAAAGACAAAGGAAAAAAAGAAACCCACAAACTCAGATCACACCAGGAGGCCTTAATGGAGTAGTCTGGACTTTGCTGATGATTCGTGGGATTTTGTAGAGCACATTCACCCCTTAAGAGATCCTCCATGAAATCACTGGGAGGTCCAAGCTCATAAGAGCTATAGAATCAAGTCCTAAATGTTATTTTCATAGCCCCTCCGTGGCCTACTGAGGAAGTAAACAAAATGCCACTGAGCTACCTGCTGTTTTAGGCCTCACATTCCCTGCAGCCAAAAGCAGAGTCAGTTTCATAAAGGGTTAAAAATCATGGGAATTTTTCTGTACTTTAAAATATTGCATGAAACTCACTTCTGTACGAATAATGATCATCTGCATTTTCTTCCCTGCCTCTTCATCTAACAAATACATTTTTACAGGTTTTACAATATTCTTTACAGCTCACGTAAAACACATAATTTTCCTCCTGTTTATATCACTTGTTTATTATTTATTTATTAGATTTATATGGCGCTTTCCTCCAAAAGGCACTACACAGCCAACTCTGATGTAATAAACATTACATTAAACTCTTCTTAAAAACCATAGTCAGGGAAGTGGCCAGCATGAAGGCCCAAGAGACATACATAGGAAGAATGAAGAGCCATGGGTCTGGTGAAATATGCAAGCAAGTAGTCAGTATATTAGGAGGCCCAGTGACCAGAAGGCCTGTCCTGCATTTTCTGGTCACTCTACCTGCAAAGACCCTGAGAGTGCCTTTGATTAAAAGTGACAGACCCCAAATATCTCTATTTCTGTGTGGGAGTGGGCATGGGTCTGTAGGGGAGTGGGGAGGGGGTGGAGTATTATAGCTATATCTCTGGGCTCCGGAGAGGATGTCTGAAAACAAAGATACTTACACAGGGCTTCCCTGGTGGCGCAGTGGTTGGGAGTCCGCCTGCCGATGCAGGGGACGCGGGTTCGTGCCCCGGTCCGGGAGGATCCCACATGCCGCGGAGCGGCTGGGCCCGTGAGCCATGGCCGCTGGGGCCGGGCGTCTGGAGCCTGTGCTCCGCAACGGGAGGGGCCACAACAGTGAGAAGCCCGCGTACCGCAAAAAAAAAAAAAAAAAAAAGATACTTACACAGACAATGTGTTTTGAAAATCTCTGGAAAAAGATACATAGTGATGTTTTATAACAAATCACCGAGATAGATTTTTTCTGTATAAATACAATTCACGCTCAATCCTCAGTTCTGCTGAGTGTCCATGACTTCCAAAGGCTCTGTAGACGTTCAAAGGCCAGGGAAGCTCAAAAGTGCAAAGATTCTCAAAATCGAAAAGCGACAAGGTAACTTCAGCTTTTAAATTCTGGGCCACATTGATTTGACAAAGCCACGTGTTGACGTCCTGCATATGCGATCCTCGCAGTGGTGGAAGGATTAGCTAAACAGTAACTCTCCCAGGCGCTGCTGGAAGATCAGGACAAGAATGAGCAAGAAGGGAGTATATTCTTACTTGTGGTCCAAAGAAGAAAGGACCATTCCCAGTAAATGGAGCAGATGATGTAGCTCTCCTATCAGTACAGAGAGTGGGAGAGAATCCAGCCAGGAGAAAGAATAACATCATCATCATCATTATTATTATTACTAGTAGTAGTAGCAGTAGTGTTGTTGTTATTGTTATTTCGTGGATATTATGACCCAGGCACTCTTGTGCTCCAGTCATATATGCTGACCTCTTTAATCCCCAGAACAAACCTACAGAGTGGGCATGACCGTTTTCCTAGTTTTACAAATAAGGAACCTGAGACTTAAATAAGTTATTTGCCCAAAGTCACTCAGCTAGTAAGTGCTTGAGCTAGGATTCAAACCCAGCACAAAAGGATAGGTAAGAAAACCAAGGAAACATATAAAAGGCATCTGTCCATTGACAAAAAGAGAAGGGAAGATCAATTTCCCTTCTGAAAGCTGTTGGTAGAGAGCTAACAGCACAATAGCAGGTTAGGAACAACAAATAAAGACCTTACGGATAAGGCAGCAGCAAGCCCAGTGCAGACAGAAGAGGTACAGCAATGCAGAGACCCTGTGATGAGAGGAGCTCAGAAAGGACCAGTAATCTTATCCCCAGGGCTGAGTGAGCAGGAGCTGGGAGCTGGGAACTGAAACACACTGTGTTGTCTTGTATAACTGACTGTGTGCTTCAGCCAAGTTCACTGTGGAGTTCTAAAGTGATTCATTCTCAGTAGCCCGTTTGTGATCCTCCCCCACCTAAATATAAATACGATGCATTCAGCACTTACTGAGCATCAAGCATTTAACACACGTCATCTTATTTAAACCTCACAGCAGCACTATAAAGTAGATACCATAATCACCCCCATCTTACCAACAAGGAGGCACAGAGAAGTTGAGTAAATTGCTCAAAGTCATACAGAGTTAGAAAAAGGTAGAGATGGACCCCCAGTCTAGCAAGTCTGGCCCCAGAACCCAACTTCCTAGTTTCCATGCTGTGCACCTTCTAGAAACTGATTCTGTGCACTGCAACCCCCTCTCAGTTCTGTCTGACCTCTCTTCTGAGAAGGAAACTAGCCAACATCCTGTCTCTTGTTTTCACTTCTAGAAGGCCAGCTTCCTCAAGTCACCCACTCTGACCAAGTGAAAATTATCTGGGAACAAATGTAGAACATACCATAGAGAGAGAAAAAACTGACGTGGAATCCCTATTAGCCTGTACATTCCCAGACATTCTTTTGAAAGTGCTTTGTATCACAGAGCATATATGTGTCATAACATACATAGTCCCCATGGAAGATGCCTTCTACATGGCAGTTGTTGCAATTATCATAGCAGAGATTCCTCATTCTCATTTCTGGAGGTCTGGGAAATGGCAACTGAAGCTGGGAATCATAAGCATCATAAGCAACATGGATTATGCCAGGATCAACCTGCACTCTGTCTAGAAAAACCTTCACCATCTTCAAATGGCTCCCTTCTTCTCGTCCTTAAAGTTTTAGATTAAATGACAGTAATTCACAGAGATCCTCCTAAATCAAAACCTGGTATCACCCTAGCACTTACCATAAGCAGTAATTATATCTTTTATTAATTTACTTGTTTTTGTTGATGTATTTGTTTTCTAGGGCTGCCATAATAAAGTACCACAAAAAGGGTGGCCTAAACAACATAAACTTATTCTCTCTCATTTCTAGAGCTTAGAAGTCCAAATTCAAGGTTTCAGCGGGGTCATATTCCCTCTGAGACTCTTGCTAGAACCCTTCCTTGCCTCTTCTAGCTTGCAGAAGTGGCCATCGGCCCTTGGTGTTCTTTGGTTTACAGCTGCATCACTTGAGTCTCTGCCTCTATTGTCACATGACATTCTCCACATGTGTTGCTGTGTCCAAATTTCCCTCTTCTTATACGGACACCAGTCATATTGGATTAAAGCCCCACTCCACTCCAGTATGAGCTTACCTTATCTTAGCTAATGACATCTTCAGATGGCTAGTTCTGGCCCCCCAAAGTGTGAGAGAATACATTTCTGTGTTTAAGCCTCCCAGTTTATGGTCATTTGCTACAGCAGTTCTAGGAAAATGCTGCCAGAAATTCTCATAGCTTTATTTAACCCTGGGTTTCCACATTTATTTGACCAACTAAATATTTTCCCATGATAGCTATTAACAATCCCTAATTCCTTAGGTGGAAAATATAAATAGGAAAAAGCTAATCTAATCTTCCTATTTTACATAGGAAGAAACTGAGACTCAAGGAGGAGACCAGATTCACAAGCTCATGCCTGGCAGGATGGAGACCAGAACTCAGACCTCCAACTCCACTCGGTGCGCTTTGCCATCTCACAGTTAATTCTCAGCCACCCAGGAAATGGGGGTGCCTTGAAATAAAACAGGGAACCTCTCCCAACTGAAGAACATCCTTCAGTGATGTCTCCTGGACTCCTTGAAGGTATTTAGTCAATATTTTTCTAACCAATAGGAGAAATTGTTATCATTTTTAGGGAGGTTACGGAAATGTGTTCAAGAAACCAGTGATGAAAGCAGCTGGTCCAGTGTACACTGATGTTTCAGATGAGCTGAAACGGACAAAAATTACAGCCGCAGAGGGGTCTTCAGCCCCTCGTCACCACCACCCTTGTGCCTAAGGAAAGGGACATGGGAAGCAAGCGTCTTCTATGTGAAAAGGGATATAGCTTCATTTATGCAGTTATGGGCTCTTCAGTCCTTTTGCTTCTCTTCTTTTTGCCCCCTCACCCGACCTTCTTCCTCAAACACACAGAATCCATGAGAAGTAAAGCCATCCCAGCTCTGGAGAAGGGGAAGAAGCTTGTCCTACCTTCCACTTGATAAGCTGAGGTGACTACCCACCATCCAAATCCTGCAGGAAAATCCATGCTTTCAGAAGACGGCCGACCAGAACACTCAGGCAACAGAGCTGCACCCTTCAGGCAGGGGAGTCCAGCAGCTGTGCAAACAGTAAGTGAACCCTCACCCTGACCGAAGTCTCAGAATGCAAACGAGTACGCAAACAAGAAGGGAACCTGATTAAAGCATCCCACTTGACTGGCCACAGCCTTGATTTGAAGCCAAGACACTTGGTTCAGGGGGACCATTTATACTGTTCTTCTCTGGACACTCCCCGATTTTTAACAGAGTTGGGCCAGCCTGGGGACAGACCAGGTCCCTGCTTTGGCAGGGCACCCATTCATCTAATCTTTTCCCTTTTAATGAAACACATGGACATTGTTTTTAAAAGTCACATAATCCTACTAGAACTTTCCCTTGGTCAATTCCTCCCAATTCCTTATCCCCACTCCCTAGAGGCCACCATTTTCAACTGTTTCTTCTGATATTTATTCCCCTGTTGTCAAATAATAGGCTGAGATTGGTGCCTCTTAATTTGTTTTTCAATTTTAGATAATAACTATTGACTTCTGGATATAAGGGTGGAAGATCCTAGCATGTGTGCTCTCTCTCTCTCTCCCCTTGCTCCATCGACCCGATGTGGTTAGATTACCTCTTCTGTTTAAATAAATATTCGATATTTACATGAATTTGACTGCGTATGGCTCAAAGCTGAGCTGTGTAGTATACCATGCTTACAGGCAACTTTTCATTTTCTCCAGGGTTCAACTGTCTGGATTTTATATTTAAATTCCTCTATTCTTATCACTAATTTATCCCCAAACAGTCTGACAGGACTATGAATCTATGTTTAAACACCTCTGTTTGCTTGCTCCACTCTGCACTGTTTGTTTCTTAGGCAGCCACAGAGCTGTGTAGTCTTTAACTTCCCTCAGCAGTCTCCTGGGCTTTCTCCCTCTTTTTTTCCTTTCCCTATTTAGAGAAACAAATCCTTGAATAACTTTCTGATAAAATGGGCATGGGAGACACGTTTTTTGAAACCCTGTAGTTCTACAATTATCTTTATTCTAATGTCACACTTGATATGTAGTTTGGCTACTATGGGATTTTATGGTAGAAATAATTTTCATTCAGAATTTTGAAAGCATCGGTTTATAGTTTTCTAGCTTCCAGTGTGGCAACTGAGAAGTCTGATGACAATCCAAGTCCTAGTCTTTCATATGTCACCTGTTTTGTGCCCCAGCCCACCCTCCCTGCTCCCCAAGCTTCTGTTTCTGAAATTTCACAGTCACATGTTTGACGTGGAATTTCTCATCCACTGTGCCAGACACACAGCCTGTGGACCGTAGTGATGCAGGATGTTGACAATAGGGGAAGCTGGGAGAGGATACACGGGAATACTCGGTACTATCTTTGCAACGTTTCTGTGCATCTAAAATTGATCCAAAATTAAGGGTTTTTTTTAATGTCTGTGAAAAGAGGAGCTAGGAAAAATCAAAGTGAGGAGAGTTACTGATTCAGTTCCCCTAAGACAGCAGTAATTCATCCTACACTGTGTAATGACAGGAACACAAGATTGGAATGAGGTATAACTAGGTTGAAATCCTACCCTCTCCAGTTATCCTAATCCTAAGAAGAAAGAAGAGGTTAACTATCAAAGGAAATGAGGGAAGATATTTAAAGGGTATGTGTTTGGTGAAATAAAGGGTATGTGTTTGGTGAAATAAACATTAAAAATACAGGGCGGAGGAGCTTCAAGATGGCGGAGGAGTAAGACGCGGAGATCCCCTTCCTCCCCACAGATACACCAGAAATACATCTACATGTGGAACAACTCCTACAGAACACCTACTGAACGCGGGCAGAAGACCTCAGACCTCCCAAAAGGCAAGAAACCCCCCACGTACCTGGGTAGGGCAAAAGAAAAAAGAAAAAACAGAGACAGAAGAATAGGAATGGGACCTGCACCAGTGGGAGGGAGCTGTGAAGGAGGAAATGTCTCCACACACTACGAAGCCCCTTCACTTGCGGAGACTGCGGGTGGCAGAGGCGTAAAGCGGAGAGATTCCCGCACAGAGGATCGGTGCCGACCGGCACTCACCAGCCCGAGAGGCCTCTCTGCTCACCCGCCGGGGCGGGCGGGGCTGGGAGCTGAGGCTCGGGCTTCGGTCGGATCTCAGGGAGCGGACTGGGATTGGCGCGTGAACACAGCCTGAAGGGGTTAGTGCGCCACGGCTAGCCGGGAGGGAGTCCGGGAAAAGGTCTGGAGCTGCCGAAGAGGCAAGAGGCTTTTTCTTACCTCTTTGTTTCCTGGTGCGCGAGGAGAGGGGATTCAGAGCGCTGCTTAAAGGAGCTCCAGAGACGGGCGCGAGCCGCGGCTACGAGCGCGGACCCCAGAGACGAGCATGAGACGCTAAGGCTGCTGCTGCCGCCACCAAGAAGCCTGTGTGCGAGCACAGGTCACTATCCACACCTCCCTTCAGGGGAGCCTGTGCAGCCCGCCACTGCCAGGGTCCCGGGATCCAGGGACAAATTCCCCGGGAGAACGCACGGCGTGCCTCAGGCTGCTGCAACGTCACGCCGACTTCTGCCGCCGCAGGCCCGCCCCGCACTCCGTGCCCCTCCCTCCCCCCCGGACCTGAGTGAGCCAGAGGGCCCGAATCAGCGGCTCCTTTAAGCCCGTCCTGTCTGAGCGAAGAACAGACGCCCTCCGGCGACCTACACACAGAGGCGGGGCCAAATCCAAAGCTGAACCCCTGGAGCTGTGCGAACAAAGAAGAGAAAGGGAAATCTGTCCCAGCAGCCTCAGAAGCAGCAGATTAAATCTCTGCAATCAACTTGATGTACCCTGCGTCTGTGGAATTCCTGAATAGACAACGAATCATCCCAAATTGAGGAGGTGGACTTTGGGAGCAATGATATTTCTTTTTTTCCCCCCTTTTTCTCTTTTTGTGAGAGTGTATGTGTATGTTTCTGTGTGTGATTTTGTCTGTATAGCTTTGTTTTTACCATTTGTTCTAAGGTTCTGTCTGGTTTTTTTGTTTGTTTTTTTATTACTTAAAAACAATTTTTTTCTTAAAATTATTTTTTATTTTAATAACTTTATTTTATTTTACTTTATTTTATTTTATCTTCCTCGTTCTTTCTTTTTTTCTTTCCTTTTATTCTGAGACGTATGAAGGACAGGCTCTTGGTGCTCCAGCCAGGCATCAGGGCTGTACCACTGAGGTGGGAGAGCAAAGTTCAGTACACTGGTCCGCAAGAGACCTCCCAGCTCCACGTAATATCAAACGGCAAAAATCTCCCAGAGACCTCCATCTCAAAGCCAAGACCCAGCTCCACTCAATGACCAGCAAGCTACAGTGCTGAACACCCTATGCCAAACAACTAGCAAGACAGGAACACAACCCCATCCATAAGCACAGAGGCTGCCTAAAATCATAATAAGGCCACAGACACCCCAAAACACACCAACAGACGTGGACCTTCCCACCAGAAAGACAAGATCCAGCCTCATACACCAGAACACAGGCACTAGCCACCTCCACCAGGAAGTCTACACAACCCACTAAACCAACCTTAGCCACTGGTGACAAACACCAAAAACAACGGGAACTACGAACCTGCAGCCTATGAAAAGGAGACCCCAAACACAGTAAGTTAAGCAAAATGAGAAGACAGAGAAACACAGCAGATGAAGGAGCAAGATAAAAACCCACCAGACCTAACAAATGAAGAGGAAATAGGCAGTCTACATGAAAAAGAATTCAGAATAATGATAGTAAGAATGATCCAAAATCTTGGCAAAAGAATGGAGAAAATACAAGAAAGGTTTAACAAGGACCTAGAAGAACTAAAGAGAAAACAAACAGTGATGAACAACACAATAAATGAAATTAAAAATTCTCTAGAAGGGATCAATAGCAGAATAACTGAGGCAGAAACACGGATAAGTAACCTGGAAGATAAAATAGTGGAAATAACTACTGCAGAGCAAAATAAAGAAAAATGAATCAAAATAACTGAGGACAGTCTCAGAGACCTCTGGGACAACATTAAACACACCAACATTCAAATTATAGGGGTCCCAGAAGAAGAAGAGAAAAAGAAAGGGACTGAGAAAATATTTGAAGAGGTTATAATTGAAAATTTCCCTAATATGGGAAAGGAAATAGTTAATCAAGTCCAGGAAGCACAGAGAGTCCTTTACATTATAAATCCAAGGAGAAACATGCCAAGACACATATTAATCAAACTATCAAAAATTAAATACAAAGAACAAACATTAAAAGCAGCAAGGGAAAAACAACAAATAACACATCAGGGAATCCCCATAAGGTTAACAGCTGATCTTTCAGCAGAAACTCTGCAAGCCAGAAGGGACTGGCAGGACATACTGAAAGTGATGAAGGAGAAAAACCTGCAACCAAGATTACTCTAACCAGCAGGATCTCATTCAGATTTGACAGAAAGATTAAAACCTTTACAGACAAGCAAAAGCTGAGAGAATTCAGCACCACCAAACCAGCTTTACAACAAACGCTAAAGGCACTTCTCTAGGCAAGAAACACAAGAGAAGGAAAAGACCTCCTATAACAAACCCAAAACAATTAAGAAAATGGTAATAGGAACATACAGATCAATAGTTACCTTAAATGTAAATGGAATAAATGCTCCAAACAGAAGACATATATTGGCTGAATGGATACAAAAACAAGACCAACATATATGCTGTCTACAAGAGACCCACTTCAGACCTAGAGACACATACAGACTGAAAGTGAGGGGATGGAAAAAGATATTCCATGCAAATGGAAATCAAAAGAAAGCTGGAGTAGCAATTCTCATATCAGACAAAGTAGACTTTAAAATAAAGACTATTACAAGAGACAAAGAAGGACACTACATAATGATCAAGGGATTGATCCAAGAAGAAGATATAACAATTGTAAATATTTATGCACCCAACATAGGAGTACCTCAATACATAAGGCAAATGCTAACAGCCATAAAAGGGGAAATCGACAGTAACACAATGAGAGTAGGGGACTTTAACACCCCAATGTCACCAATGGACAGATCATCCAAACTGAGAATAAATAAGGAAACACAAGCTTTAAATGATACATTAAACAAGATGGACTTAATTGATATTTATAGGATATTATATCCAAAAGCAACAGAATACACATTCTTCACAAGTGCTCATGGAACATTCTCCAGGATAGATCATATCTTGGGTCACAAATCAAGGATTGGTAAACTTAAGAAAACTGAAATCATATCAAGTATCTTTTCTGACCACAACACTATGAGACTAGATATCAATTACAGGAAAAAATCTGTAAGAAATACAAGCACATGGAGGCTAAACAACACACTGCTTAATAACCAAGAGATCACTGAAGAAATCAAAGAGGAAATCAAAAAACACCTAGAAACAAATGACAATGAAAACACGACCACCCAAAACGTATGGGATGCAGCAAAAGCAGTTCTAAGAAGGAAGTTTATAGCAATACAATCCTACCTTAAGAAACAAGAAACATATCAAATAAACAACCTAACCTTACAACTAAAGCAATTAGAGAAAGAAGAACCAAAAAACCATAAAGTTAGCAGAAGGAAAGAAATCATAAATATCAGATCAGAAATAAATGATAAAGAAATGAAGGAAATGATAGCAAAGATCAATAAAACTAAAACTAGTTCTTTGAGAAAATAAACAAAATTGGTAAACCATTAGCCAGACTTATCAAGAAAAAAGGGGAGAAGACTCAAATCAATAGAATTAGAAATTAAAAAGGAGAAGTAACAACTGACACCGTAAAAATACAAAGGATCATGAGAGATTACTACAAGCAACTCTATGCCAATAAAATAGACAACCTGGAAGAAATGGACAAATTCTTAGAAATGCACAACCTTCTGAAACTGAACCAGGAAGAAATAGAAAATATGAACAGACCAATCACAAGCATTGAAATTAAAACTGTGATAAAAAAATCTTCCAACAAACAAAATCCCAGGACCACATGGCTTCAGAGGCGAATTCTATCAAACATCTAGAGAAGAACTAACACCTATTCTTCTCAAACTCTTCCAAAATATAACAGAGGGAGGAACACTCCCAAACACATTCTACGAGGCCACCATCACTCTGATACCAAAACCAGACAAAGATGTCCCAAAGAAAGAAAACTACAGGCCAATTTCACTGATGAACATAGATGCAAAAATCCTCAACAAAATACTAGCAAACAGAATCCAACAGCACATTAAAAGGATCATACACTATGATCAAGTGGGGTTTATCCCAGGAATGCAAGGATTTTTCAATATACACAAATCAATCAACGTGATACACCATATTAACAAATTGAAGGAGAAAAACTACATGATCATCTCAATAGATGCAGAAAAAGCTTTCGACAAAATTCAACACCAATTTATGATAAAATCCCTTCAGAAAGTAGGCACAGAGGGAACTTTCCTCATCATAATAAAGGCCATATATGACAAACCCACAGCCAACATCATGCTCAATGGTGAAAAACTGAAACCATTTCCACTAAGATCATGAATAAGACAAGGTTGCACACTCTCACCACTATTATTCAACACAGTTTTGGAAGTTTTGGCCAGAGCAATCAGAGAAGAAAGAAATAACAGGAATCCAAATTGGAAAAAAAAAAAAAGTAAAGCTGTCACTGTTTGCAGATGACGTGATACTATACACAGAGAATCCTAAAGATGTTACCAGAAACCTACTAGAGCTAATCAATGAATTTGGTAAAGTAGCAGGATACAAAATTAATGCACAGAAATCTCTTGCATTCCTATATACTAATGATGAAAAATCTGAAAGTGAAGTTAAGAAAACACTCCCATTTCCCATTGCAACAAAAAGAATGAAATATCTAGGAATAAACCTACTCAAGGAGACAGAAGACCTGTGTGCAGAAAATTATGACACTGATTAAAGAAATTAAAGATGATACAAATAGGGCTTCCCTGATGGCGCAGTGGTTGAGAGTCAGCCTGCTGATGCAGGTGACACAGGTTCGTGCCCCGGTCTGGGAAGATCCCACATGCCGTGGAGCAATTGGACCCGTGAGCCATGGCCACTGAGCCTGCCCGTCTGGAGCCTGTGCTCCGCAACGGGAGAGGCCACAGCAGTGAGAGGCCCGCGTACCACAAAAAAAAAAAAAAAAAAAAATTATATAAATAGATGGAGAGATATACCATGTTCTTGGATTGGAAGAATCAACATTGTGAAAGTGACTCTACAACCCAAAGCAATCTACAGATTCAATGCAATACCTATCAAACTACCACTGGCATTTTTCACAGAACTAGAACAAAAAATTTCATAATCTCTATGGAAACACATAAGACCCCGAATAGCCAAAGCAATCTTGAGAAAGAAAAATGGAGCAGGAGGAGTCAGGCTCCCTGACTTCAGACTATACTACAGTGCTACAGTAATCAAGACAGTATGGTACTGGCACAGAAACAGAAATATAGATCAATGGAACAGGATAGAAAGCCCAGAGGTAAACCCATGCACATATGGTCACCTTATTTTTGATAAAGGTGGTAAGAATATACAGTAGAGAAAAGACAGCCTCTTCAATAAGTGGTGCTGGGAAAACTGGACAGCTACATGTAAAACAATGAAATTAGAACACTCCCTAACACCATACACAAAAATAAACTCGAAATGGATTAAAGACCTAAATGTAAGGCCAGACACCATCAAACTCTTAGAGGAAAACATAGGCAGAACACTTTATGACATACATCACAGCAAGATCCTTTTTGACCCACCTCCTAGAGAAATGGAAATAAAAACAAATGGGAATTAATGAAATTTAAAAGCTTTTGCACAGCAAAGGAAACCATAAACAAGACTAAAAGACAACCCTCAGAATGGGAGAAAATATTTGCAAATGAAGCAACTGACAAAGGATTAATCTACAAAATTTACAAGCAGCTTATGCAGCTCAATATTAAAAAAACAAACAACCCAATCCAAAAATGGGCAGAAGACCTACACAGAAATTTCTCCAAGGAAGGTATACAGATTGCCAACACACACATGAAAGAATGCTCACCATCATTAATTATTAGAGAAATGCAAATCAAAACTACAATGAAATATCATCTCACACTGCTCAGAATGGCAATCATCAAAAAATCTACAAACAATAAATGCTGAAGAGGGTATGGAGAAAAGGGAACCCTCTTGCACTGTTGGTGGGAATATAAATTGATACAGCCACTATGGAGAACAGTATGGAAGTTCCTTAAAAAACTAAATATAGAACTACCATATGACCCAGCAATCCCACTACTGGACATATACCCTAAGAAAACCATAATTCAAAAGGAGTCTTTACCAAAATCTTCATTGCAGCTCTATTTACAATAGCCAGGACAGGGAAGCAACCTAAGTGTCCCTCAACAGATGAATGGATAAAGAAGATGTGGCACATATATACAATGGAATATTACTCAGCCATAAAAAGGAACGAAACTGAGTTGTTTGTGGTGAGGTGGATGGACCTAGAGACTGTTATACAGAGTGAAGTAAATCAGAAAGAGAAAAACAAATACCCTATGCTAACACATATATATGGAATCTAAAAAAAATAAATGGTCATGGAGAACCTAGGGGCACGATGGGAACAAAGACGCAGACCTACTAGAGAATGGACTAGAGAACATGGGGAGGGGGAAGGGTAAGCTGGGACAAAGTGAGAGAGTGGCATGGACATATATACACTACCAAATGTAAAATAGATAGCTAGTGGGAAGCAGCCGCATAGCACAGGGAGATCAGCTCGGTGCTTTGTGACCACCTAGATGGGTGGGATAGGGAGGGTGGGAGGGAGGGAGACGCAAGAGGGAAGAGATATGGGGACTAATGTATAGGTATAACTGATTCACTTTGTTGTAAAGCAGAAACTAACACACCATTGTAAAGCAATTATACTCCAATAAAGATGTTTTTAAAAGTACAGGGCATGGTATTAAATTAAAGTCCTTATAGCCTTTCAGTTGTGAAGCAATCATAAGTTGAATGAAAAATAAATAAATATTAAAATATTTTCATTATGGAACACTAGATGGCAGTATTGTAATTTTATAGGTTTACAAATTGCTGGATGAAGTGTTACTAAAATTTAGTTATCCCACCAATGGCCATCTACACCATAACCCCTAGCTAATTGTGACTGCTCTTCTAATGATTTTTCTCTAGAAAGAAAAACTATACTTTCTCAGTGCTCCACATTCTCTGAAATTATTAGACCACAAATGGCGGAATTTAATTTTTCTCAGCTCTGATGGAATTCTCCAGTCTAGCACTCTCAAGAATTTTGGTGTCAGGACCTCTTTACATTCTTAAAAAGAATTGAAACCCCTAAAGAGCTTTTTAAAAAGTAGGTTGTATATATCACTATTTACTCTATTTGAAGTTAAAACTTAAATTTTAAGAATATTTACTTATGACTTCATTTAAAACAGCAATAAAAAGCCTGTGAGCATAAATATTTTATGAAGAGTAATCATATCATCATAAACAAAGAATATTTAGTGAGAAGAGTGTTTTGCATTTTTGCAAATCTCTTTTATGCCTGGCTTAAGAGAAGACAGCTGGATGTTTATATCTACTTCTCATTCGATTCGTTGCCTCTGGAGAACTCTACTGTACACTCATAGAGCAAAGAAAGATGAGAGTGAAAAAGGCAAATCTTGTCTTAGTATAAGTGTGGGCCCCCAAAAGGGTCTTGAGGGGCCCAAGGGAACCTTAGTTCTCCCAACACTCTCTCTAGTAGCTTCCGTTGCTGCCCACAATCTCTCTGTATTCTCACCTTACAGAGAGTTCATTCCACTAACACTCCTGCATTAAAGCCCTTCTGACTGTAAGACCTATGAATTCGCAGCCCCCATCTTCAGTAAGAAAAAAATTTTTTTATTTCTTTGTTTTCTTTATACAAAAAGAAGTCTGGGGCTTCCCTGGTGGCGCAGTGGTTGAGAGTCCGCCTGCCGATGCAGGGGACACGGGTTCGTGCCCCGGTCTGGGAAGATCCCACGTGCCACGGAGCGGCTGTCCCGTGAGCCATGGCCACTGAGCCTGCGCGTCCGGAGCCTGTGCTCTGCAACGGGAGAGGCCACAACAGTGAGAGGCCCGCGTACCTCAAAAAAAAAAAAAAAAAAGAAGTCTGATTTCATGGCCTCATCTAGCAAAACTGGCTGGTAATTTAATTTGTCACTGAGTCCCCTCCACTCCATTTTAGGGCCATACAAGATAATTAAGGTCTTGTGAAGAGCAAATTTTTTTTTAATGCCTAGTGGCCCCATTCTCTCACCTCCCAATTTTGGTCCCTACTGGTTAATGCCAACATGTCCACTATCCAGTCTCCACGCCTGCCATTGTCCCTTCCAGTCCACTGAGTCTCTGCTTTTGAGGCATGGGAATACTTTAAGGGTATAAATCTGAGCCCTTAGGTTCAACTCCCTTTCAAAACCACACAGTAATCCCTTTGAGATCCTGCCACCTTCCCAGGGTACTGCCTCAGAACAGCACAACAAATCCTGCTATTCAGGACAGCCACCAAACTCTGTCCACATTCCAAGCTGGAGGGAAATGAATATGTTACTTGCATTATGGGTTTGGCTACTAGTGTGCTCTCTCTAGAAGTCCTGGAGTGCTCAGAGACTATAAATGCAGTGCCCTCTGGGGTAAAAATATATCTTGCAGAAACTCTTTGTTAACTGCAATACAAGCTGTTACTGAATAGGGATTCAGCTCCATCAGTCAAGACTTTGACCCTCCCAATTTGAAATGCCAAGATTCAAAACTCCTGGCATTCACAATGTTCCTGTGTACCTGTATCAGGAGAAAAGTAAGGTTCTAAATAAGCATTTTTCTATCTGCAGCAAAGATTGCCATGGGTTAGCCAAATCCTGGTTCCTTTTCCATCTGGGCACACAATTAGACCACATGTGTCACCTCACTTGCAGTTAGTGGAATGTGGGCAGAAAGAATATGCACCATTTCCAAGCTAGATCACTGAAATCTGCCCACACAATCATCCATGTTTTGTCCATATGTCATCATTGCCCTTCATCCACAGATCGGATTCAAAGGTGCCACTGGAGAACTCCAATGTCCTAGAACTCCTTAGATAGAAGAGGCCTGGTTCCCTATATCAACGCGTAGAGCATACCCCAGTACCTACCCCACAAGCAGCCCACTTTGCACTGTGGTGTGAATGAGAAATAAATGTTTACTTTGCTAAACCACTGAGATCCGGGGACTGGCTGATAAATACACTCTCTGAATACTGAATAATGACTATGTTTTAAACCAAAAAAGCCAGAGGAAAAAGTTTGGTGACTTCAAAATACTCTTTTCCATCAGGGGAGCGTCTTGGTGATATCCTATCACTAGAGGAAAAAGGAAGTGAAACAGGAAGTGAAGGAGAGCCAGGTGGGGTGAGGCACACCAAAGGGCAGTTCTACCCTCAGTTGTGTGTGCAGTGAATTATTCATCTTGATTTTCTGCCTTTGCCAAGAAAGATCTGCTCAAACCCTGACCTAAGGATGTATATTTTACAAAAGTGACCCCAAACAAGGCCCTGGACTCCTGAGACTCATCAAGCTATATTTTTAATATTTCAGTATTTCTAATTGCAATTGTATATTTACTTCCTATCAGGTCTCCCAGGCTATCTAAAACATCCATTTTATTGCTTTAGGCTGAATTATGTAAACTCATTGTGGTAATAATACCAGCTTCTCATGAATGAAAATGCGAAAATGAGTTAGTTATAACAATGCTCTCAGTTTCTTAGCAGATAGAATCTGTCAAAACATGAAGTCCAGAAAGTAAATCAGTTATAAGAGAAATCTTCGACTGTGAAGATTCTGACAACTGTGATGTATGTGTGGAAGCCAGCAGCTGAGGCATTTCTTAATCTGGGCCATCTAGAATGCAGTCAACTCTCAGGATTCTCTTAGTAACCGAATCTGATTTTCCTTTGGGTATCTGCCTCTCCCCTATGCAGACTCTGTGCTTTTGGACATGCGGACACTGCACCCCACCCAATAACCCACAAGCTCCAGGGATTAATTTAAGGCCATTTTCACATCTCATCTCATTAGTTACTGGGATTAGATCAGAGCTGGGCTTGAAACCCAATGAGACATGAGAAAATGTATGTTAGGGTTTCTGAGAAAGAAGCTTCTCACTCTTTCATAGAAACTGTCTAAAAAGTCATGCTCTTTCTGATAATGTGGAAGGTTTTGGCAGCCATTTCATAAATATGAAGAGGACTAGCTTTCAGATCTGGAGGAAAGATGGAAGAAACCAAAACTTTGAGAACAAATAAATTCCTTTTATGGTTTAGGTCTATTTGGGTCAAGTTTCCTGCTACTTGCAACCAAAAGATTCGTATACAGTACACATATATATTTGAGGTGTGTGTACATGTATCTATATATACATAGATACATATATATGCATATGTGTCCATATCTATAATATATATTTGCATGTTTATGTCTATTTATCCACACATGTGGTTTTATGTAAATATGTATGAGTATAGACATAGGTACATGAAAGTGGATGTGTGTATATATACATGATTCATGTGTCTCTACAGATCATAAATCCCCTCCAAATAAAGAAATTTTAGTGGATATTTTTTTCTAGCTGTCTTGAATGTTGGCCCATATCACCAGCCCTGCAATGAAGATATCTGTGAGATAATTAATGGCAGACTCAAGTGGGATTCCATTACATCATTTGCATTTATTGATTGAAGGCCATACACACCATAAGATTTAGCATGAAAGCAACATAAAACAAGAGCAGTGCATCACTCAACATTTCAAAAAGCCATACTGCTATATAATTAAGGATTTATTATTGAGTAATTTTCAGAACAAACAGAAAATGCTCTGCCCTTCAAGGTGCTGACAGGCTAGTACTAACAATGGCATACAAGTAATCACAAGAACCACTCAATACTACTCAAAGCTCAACCATTGAGTTTAGAAGCACTAAGAACAAAAAGCACTCAGTAGAGGCAGAGCCCTTAGAAAGCCTTTTGGGAGCCTTCCAGCTCACGCTCACAGCTGTGGTATCAGATTCTAATAGCAGCGCTTCTCGGGACAATATTCATAGCACAGCTGCCAGGAATTCTGTCTACCTCATCGACATGATTTAAATTCACCAGAATTATTATTCCACCAACACGGATTTAGCCACTCAGATCATCCTCCTAAAAACACCCCTCCATCAAAACAATCTAAACTCCACTTACATTCCTATGAACTATTTGGAGACGTGTTAAACAAAACTGGAATTAGGATGAAGCAAGTGAGGGGTCCAGGATGCAAAATTCAAGGAGGTGTGTGCTCTCAGCTTTGGCCCAGGTGTTAAATACTAGAAAGAGAACATTCAGGTTCGAAGGCCTTGCTGCAGGTCACGAATGGGTTTTATTTCTAAACTGTTTGTGGCAATGCACAGGTGTGTCATATGCCTCAGGACTAAACTGTAGCTAATCTACCTAAATCCCGTGAGGGTTTGTGCGTTTGAGAGTGTCTTTGATTGTTCATCTTGCTTCAGGGATTGGTTTGGAACTTCAGAAGCATTTTCTTCCCACAGTGAAGAAAGCAATGCATTGGAGACCCACAATCTGGAAAGGAAGCCTCAAAGAGTGGAATTGAGCCAAGTAAAATGGAAAATCAGGTTGAAAGAGAACAATCTCGGTGATCATCAAATTATTTTAGATGAGCTACATTGGAGAGCAAGCACAGCCTTCTGTGTGGCACGGGATGGACGGTCTAGAAGAACCTGCACAGACCTCTCTCTTAGATCCTCAATCCAAGATCACTGCACGGCCTAGATACCATCTTGAGCCTTTCTCTTGTCTTCCTCTCCTTCCTGCCACATGCAGCCCACGTCCAAACACTGTTGACTCTAACTCATTTATATGTCTTACATATGTCAATCTCCCTTCATCCCTGCGGCCTCTTCTCTGTGCAAAGTCAGTGGAAATCCTCTTAATCTGGAAAAGTCCAAATGGACTCCCAACCAACAGATTCTACTGCAGCCTGAGCCATCTTTCTAAAATACACATTGGGGCTTCCCTGGTGGTGCAGTGGTTGAGAGTCCGCCTGCCGATGCAGGGGACATGGGTTCGTGCCCCGGTCTGCGAAGATGCCACATGCTGCGGAGCGGCTAGGCCAGTAAGCCATGGCCGCTGAGCCTGCGCATCCGGAGCCTGTGCTCCGCAACGGGAGAGGCCACAACAGTGAGAGGCCCGCATACTGCAAAATCAATCAATCAATCAATCAATCAATCAATCAATCAAATACACATTGTTCGGAGATTGTCCTCTGCTCGGAAGTTCAAACTTGTTGATCTATACAAAGCCTGCGTGACGTGGTTCCCGCCTCCCTTCCCTGCACATTCACACCAGTGTTCCTCACATAAGCTCTTTTAGCCTTTTTCAGCTTTCCAAGTCTACCATGCTTCGAGCTCTTTCTCCATGCTGATTCTTGGCAAATGGTGTCTTCTCTGCTGGGAAATTTTTCTCATTTTATCTGGGCTAACTCTTACTCCTCTTTGATTGGCCAGCTGAAAGTTACTTTTTTAAGGACACGTTCCCCAAAACAAGCTAGGTCCCCCTGCCTCATGTTCCCTTGTACCTTGTGTACCTCTTATCATAACACTCATGGTATTTTATTAGCTGTCTGACTTCCCCATTGATTTATAACTTTTCTGAGAACAGGGGTTGCCTTAACCACGCAAGCTAAGATAATATACCAAAGCTCATTTGGTATATTTTGTCCCTAAATTCATTGATTCATTTACCAAATGAATAATAGTCAGCATTTACAATGAGTCAACCACCATGCTAAACCCTATGAGGAAACAAGTGAACCAACCCAACAAGTCAGTCCCTGAACATACTGTCAGGGTTTGAATCATTTTCCAATCTACTAATTAAAGTGCCCCAACTTTGTTTTAAAAGCATCCCATTTTTACTCTGAGTTACTCAGGGAAGAATCAAAGAGTAAGTAGAGAGTTACCTGTAGTTTTCCTAAATGTATTATTGCCACCCCTTCCCACCCCTCAATTCCTTATAGATTCAGAGTAGAGAAAGGAGATGGTTAGGAAGGGAGAAAGAATATAACCAATACTACTCCTGCTCTGTTTGCCTGTGAGCTCACCAAGGGAGAAAGGAACCCTCTGAGACCACTGGCTGAAGTGGATTTAGGATTTAGGCTCAGGGAGCAGACGGTAAGGCTGTTCGTCAGAGAACTCCTCCTGAAAAGTTGTCTGTGAAACTTCTGTGTCTTAGAGTAGCTTGTGCAAAGATCCACCCGGCCACTCTGAAGTGCTAATGGTGTGGGGCATCTCAGCCTCTGACCAGGAAACCCTTCTCCCTGTCTTCCAGAAGGTAACACCGTACTGGACCCACAGTCCTTCTATTTGGGATCCCCTTTCCTTGGACAACACCAGCCTTCAACTCATGTTTCTGTTCATAACATTTAGAGCCAAAATATATTTTGCTCATTTTAAGTGATTATAAAAGATTATTATTCTAGCCTCATTTCATGGGCGTTTTATGTTGTTGCATTCTTTTTTTTGTTAAAGATTTATTTATTTATTTTTGGCTGCGTCGGGTCTTAGTTGCAGCATGTGGGATCTTTGTTGAGGCATGCAGGATTTTTTGCTGCGGCGCTCGGGCTTCTCTCTAATCATGGCGTGTGGGTTTTCCCTCTCTAGTTTTGGCGCACGAGCTCTAGGGCACGTGGGCTCTAGTTTGAGGCACGCAAGCTCAGTAGTTGTGGTGCGAGGGCTTAGTTGCCCTGTGGCATGTAGGATCTTAGTTCCCTGACGAGGGATAGAACACACTTTCCCTGCATTGGAAGGTGGATTCTTTACCACTGGACCACCAGGGAAGTCCCTGTTGTTGCATTCTGATTAAAGATTTCTTGCATTATAACCTTCATATATAATAATCCAAATGGATAAAGAATGATCAATTTATTAATATTACTCCTGAAATCAAGGTGAGGCCATTAAGACAGGCCAAGACAGTTAAGGTCAGTAAGAAGGAGCTTGTGACAAATGAGAATTTTTCCTGAGGACCTCTTTTTATAACATTCATTTCCTGTGCTTAGAGTTTCATGGAAAAGATAGATATTATGCACACAAACCAGCAAACAAACAAAAACACAGAAATCTATTTCTAACTATGATAAAACAGAAGTTCTAGCTTCTGATCATGGCAGAGTAGCTTGCGTCAGAATTACCCTTTTGCAAATTTCAGTCGCAAACTCAACACCAAAGACAACTTTTTAAAGGCACTGAAGATGATGCAAGAGTGGGTAGCAACTGGGAAGGAGTCAAAACATGAAAGAAGGGAAGTGAACCAGAGTGCCATTCATTTTTCAAGATGTTTACCCTGAGGATACTCCTAAGAGAATTCAAACAGAAAACCTCTGACCTTCCGGTATAGTGGGACAGAGAGAAAGGAGCTTGAGGGAGAGGAGGGGCTAGAAACTGAGGGAGGAAATCCAAAAATGGAGGGAGCTGAAACTCAATAAATTTGCCATGTTTTCATTATATATTTTTCTGGTTACGTTTTACTTACAATACATGATGCTAGTTTTCCATACAGCACCATGATATAAGTTTTTCTTTATAAATACATTTTTAAGTTAAAAAGAAAAGAAGATAAGTCTATGTAAAGTAAGTAGTAATGCAGGTATTACAAAGCTACAGCAAAAATGTTAAAGGTGGTATCCAAAGGTCTGAAATTTGTGTAGCTCTTAGGCCATTATTTTCATCCATTTTCAACCCATGCCCAAACAATAATTTTCCCTCTATCTGACATGTACTTTGACAATAAAGAAGATGTTGATTAGCTTTCCCTTTGATGATTTTTATTGGGAAGGAATTTGGAATATTGAGTATTTTCAAACTACAGGTAATCTCTCTTTTCTAAAACAGTGAGTAGCAGAGGTATGTGGGCTTGGGTGTCAACCCATGGGCCCCATGTGAGTACGGCACAGTGTTTGCTAGGTGTGTAAGCTTGGATTCACTTACCTCTCTGAACAACAGTTTTCCCATCTGTAAACTAGTGAGCATTCTTAGTTTAACCCTGTTGTGAGCATTAAATGAGACAATATATGCGAAGCAATAAGAAAAGTGCTAGGCCTGCAGCTGACACTCCATCAAAAACTGTCATGGGTAAGACATTGTTATGTATTCAAGGTAGAAGTTTGAATAGCATGTAATTCCACTCTTAGTTCACTTCTGTGAAATAACATAATTATAAAATGAAGAACCAATTACGGGCTGCCTGGGATTAGGGATAGATGCTGTCTATAAAGGGACAGCAGATAGATGGGGCCCTTATGGTGATGGTAAAGTAGCTAATTATGGTGGTGGTTACTGCATAGAGTCACATGCACACATACACACAATGAGATATGTATAACTGGTGATAATGGAATTGCACAATATCAGTTTCCTAGTTTTAATATTGTACTATAATGTCTTATGTAAGACATTAACATTGCAGGATGCTTGGTGAAGGGCGCACAAGACCTCCTTGCACATTTCTGTGCAACTGCCTATGGATCTACAACTATTTCAAAATAAAATGTTAAAAAAAAAAAGGTAGCAGTTTGCCATTAAGAGAGCTATAAAGACAGCCATAAACTGGGTTGGGCGGGGATTCTTTTAGATATAACAGCTAAAGGAGCTAATTCCCTCAGTCCATTTAACTTGGCAGTAGGAGGGGGGCTGGTGGGAGGGGCCCATCTCCAGACTTAAGGAAAGTGTTAAAATTTACAATTATGAGGTGTAGAGGAGCAATATTTTTCCAGAGCTCACAGAGGTAAATGAATGTCTTCTCTCATGAGCACAACCTCTCTGAAGTGGATTCTCCCACTTTTACAAGTACCTGCTCTAGTGTACACACATCTGGCCAAGGAAGTGAGCCAGAACAGAAGTCACATGGGCATATGGAAAAATGTCCCCTGCTAACTCGTTCCAATTAGTGTGAAGCTCTAGGTGCCCCCTCTTTTGCTGGACTTGTGGCCTTTTGCCATTTGCTATTCCAATCAAGTCCCAGTGTGGTCCAACAAACACTGTGAAAATAAATATCTCATTTGTCTAGGAAAAACTCACTGTTTTCCTTTACTGTCACACTCACAAGACTTCTGATATCAGATGTGAGGGTTTTCCCACACCCACCAATTATCTGATGCCAGCTGGGTAACCGGCAATTTGACCCAGTCCTGACACAGACTGCCTAGAGTTGGCATCAGACCCCACGAGTTACATGCTCAGTCCCACAGGCAGTCCACATTTCAGAGGCCAGTCAAAAATCCCAGATAGTCACCTGTACTTCTGACCAACCAGCTATAAATTGGGGTTCCCACACCCGCCTTCTTGGGTTCTATAGTTTGTTAGAACAGCTCACAGACTCAGAGAGACAATACTTATGTTTATCAGTGTACTCTATAATAAAGGCTATGATCAAGGGTAGAGATGAACAGCCAGATGAAGAGATATATAGAGTGAGGTCCAGAAGGGTTCCGATTGCAGGACCTTTTGTCCCCATGGAATTGGGTGTGTCACCATCCCAGCTTGGACATGTTCACCAACCTGGAAGCTCTCCAAACACCATACTGTAGAGACTTTTATGGAGGCTTCATCACACCAGCATGATCGATTATTATCTCCACTTCCAGGCCCTCTCCCCTCTCTGGGGGTTGGGGGATGTGTGTGTGCGAAAATTCCAAACTTTTAATCATGGCTTGGTCTTTCTCATGACCAGACCCCACCCAGGAGCCTGCCAAGAGTCACCCCGTTAAAATAGGAAACTACAAGGATTTTAGGAGCTCTGTGTCAGGAACTGGAGAGAAAGAAGCAAATATATAATCACATCAGTGATTTGTTTAAATTCACAACAGTATAATCAAAAAAACACTGAATTCTTGGGATCATTCATTTCTATATTCCAAGCAATATTTGCTACATTTGCTACAATTAAATGTCCGTCCAGCAATTCAGTTTGAGAAGTTCTTTATATAGTTTTGTCATGGGTTGGCCTTATATTCTTTAGAGAGGCATTCAGAAACTATAAAAGTGAGAGAAGCAATAGGGAATATTAAGGCAGAGGTCTGGCTCCTTCCATTTTAGTGCATTTGGATATTACTTTTGTTAGGACAAAATACCAGCATGTGTTGCCACATCCTTTTCTGGATCACGTTTTCCAGCTTGCAGCTTTTGTTTTATTTCTTCCTCTGTTATTTAGAAGCCTGGAGGCTTCCGCTTAAAATAAAAACTTTATTTTATGGCATAATGGCTAATACAAAAGACAAATATTTTGTCTGGGGTGTTTTTCTTTCCACAAACCAATTGATCCCTAAATCAGTAATTTTTTTTTAATTGGATTGTCAATGATTGAATGGCAAACATTGTTAAATTCCCCCTAATTGCCTTTATTTCCC
>NW_006796798.1:700806-702881 GCF_000442215.2 Lipotes vexillifer | reverse complement strand
TTCCCTACAATGTTCATTTATTCCATTTCGCCTATGGTCTGTTGAGCTATATCTACGCTAACTATTTTTTTCTCATTCTGTCTTGTGGTTTTCTTTTCTCTCCCTCTCATGTATCTGAGCTTCCAATAACTCTAGTGACTGGAATTTTGTGGCAATAGAAAGCAGGAGGCTCCCCAAAGATCTTTTTTCCTTCATGGCAATCAACCAAACACCTCCCCACTAAGACTTTAAAAACTTCACCCGTTTAAAAGGAACAAAATTCTTTATTTTACCTATTTTTTAATGCCTTAAGCAGAACTGCAATTTTGCCAGCCTGAAGGGAAAAAACATTTTTATTTTCAACATTTTCCACAAATATTCTACGTGTGGCTTTTATAGTTAAAAACACATCATCTCCTCCAAGTGTAAATATTTTCTTGGGATGAGAAATCCAATAAAACCACAGGTCCCTGGCCTTTGTGGTTGCTATAAACAAGCTCTACTTTTAGAGCTGTCAGTCTCAAAATGTGACAGCCATGATTTTATTTTAAAGGTTACATTTTGCATTTTTTTAAGTGTTTGCAAGATTTATTCATATGTGATTAAATGCTTCCACATCTCTGAAGTCACCTGCTAGGACCAGCCTCACTTTACATATGGGAAATCATTTATGGGAAGTGAACAATATTTCTTTTGTCTCCAGCCACAAGCTGGCTCAGCATCACCTTCACAATTAACTAAGTTTCCAAAATTATTTTCCTGGTGTGCACTGTGATTCTTTTCTTCTCTCAGAACTAGAGAACAACACTGCCTTATCCCAAGTCCTGACTAGCTTTTGAGTGTCAACAGTGCTTTCACTCTTCTGAAAGATTTAACTGAGCCCCAGAGGAAGTGTGGTGTAGTATAAAGAATCTGTACATGTCGCAAAGGTTGCTTAACTTCTCCAGGTCTGTTTTCCTATGTGGATGTAGGTGTCTCCTACCTCCCAGCCCCCTTTGGCTTCTTACTGATCTATTTCTTATGAAATCTTTTTCCAAAATATAGTTATGTCTTGGTGTTGAAGTTATGATTCTGATGGACAATAGGTATACGCTATAAATATATCAGAAGGAGGAAAGCATTTTTCTTAAAATGAGACCACGTGAGGAGTTAGAGAAATTCTACCGACCATCACCAGACCCTGACTCAAACCACTAATATTCTTCAAAGCAAGTTGTGTAAGCATCCCTCCCCACCCCTTAGGAGAGAGAGAAAACAGAGCTACACAGGCCCACTGTTCTCTTTTGAGCACTTGCAACAAATGTTTTGAATGGCAACATAGATGCGCTGAGTAATAATGTCACAGCTGGCTGCCAATCGTTGGGGGCTAAATAAAACAAACATTCCAGAGGCTCCAGCCCTTCTACTCCGTGGTCTTTCTCTGTCCACTTCCACACATCGTATTTTTTAGGAATAAGAAATTCTGGTAGTACAGCTGTTCTTTGTGCCAGATGGCAGTTAGCAACCCAGAGTCCCTTTCCAGAACTTTCTCCTCCCTTTCCACACAGTGGTGAAAGTGGTGAAGTGGAAGTGAGACCTTCATTCAGAATCATAAAGCAGAGAACTGAAAAGGCCCTGTACATGGAGTTTGGACAGAAAGCCTCAGTTAGGATCATGGAGTCTTCTGAGTTGGAAATCATATTAAAGGTCATTTAGGTAGATGCAATCATTTATAAATGAAGAAGATGGCCAGAGACTTGCCTGGAAAAACACTGTTATAAATCAGCAAAGCAAGAACTCAGGTCCAGGTGTTTCCATTCCAAGTCCTGTCTCATTCCAGCAGTTCCATTCCATTTGGAAATAACAGTTTTATTACTATTCTAGAAGGCACAACACATTTCTACCATAAAGCCCTTGTACTAGAAGAACTTCTCCCAAAATTTCTTTAATTTTTTTTTTTTTTTAGCTTTTTACAGGCATTTGTTTTTACTTGGTCTTTCCACTTTCTAACAGGCATAGAGCTAACCATAACCCAAAGGATCATGAAAACTCCACTCCTGGCCAAAGTTTCTTCACTCCATGCATTTTTTTTTTTAATCATCTCCTCTACTCTTTCC
>NW_006796798.1:690932-700796 GCF_000442215.2 Lipotes vexillifer | reverse complement strand
TCTTTCCCTCTCTCTCCCTTGTATAAAAGTGAAAATGGCAAAGGGAGAAACAAATCTGAAAATATGTGTTGATATATACCTGGCACTGGGTTTCACACACTGAATAAAGGAAACTCATGAGATCTCAGCACACCCAAAATGAAGTGGTAACACCCTGACTGGAAAACAGGGAACTGGGTCTCCAATCCAGGAGGGAGATTTCAAGTGATCAGCACATTTTGGACAAATATCTCTTGCCAGGGTCAACACGCAACCAGAATTCTGGCACTCCATTTTGTTGGACCAACATTATGCTTAAAAAAAAATGCTTAAAAATATTTTTCCATGATTTAAATGATTCTATAAAGAGAAAAAAAATAATCTATACTTGGGTAAATTTATGCAGATTAGAATAATACTTTTTTGAAGATAGCCAGATAGTTTGCCTTCAACAGAGAGGGAAAAAGTCATGGTTCCCTCAGTCAGATCTGATTGGTTCTAGCATTTGAGTTTCCCCCTTCAGCTTAGACTCATGTTCCAAACCACAGCCTGATTCTAGAAGCTGTACTACAAGGTCAGATTTGGATACGAGAGTACAGTAGGTTTTCCAAGCCAAGAACTGACCATTTACCTTTCTCCTCGTTTCTCTCTCCACAAACACCTAACACAAGTGCAAGAAGTTCACAAATAAACTACTTACGGATGTTTGGAGGAAGGAGGAGAGGTTGGAAAAACAGAGCTATTCTTTCAATGACTATTGGCAATACGTATGGGACCTGGGTTCACAATGCCCAGACCTATGGCAACTTTGACCACTTCACTCTGTCTTAAAGCTCTTTCCATTCTTCACAGTGAAATGAAGTATTTATGAGGAAGGGTAAAGAGAACCAACAGGTGTAGACCAGGCATCATCTTATACCTACTTTGCCAAGCAAACTTAGTTCCTCTTCGCAACAATCCTGAAGACCAAGAAGTCTTATTCTCTTTCTAAAGATTAAGAAATGGAGGGTTATCAAGGTTTAGCAACTCGCCCAACTTGCTCAGTTCGAAGTTGAAGAGTGGCATGGGGATTTCCTTGACAGTAAGACCTGTTGGCTTTGCCCCAAATCATGACACTCAAAGCTAATCTTCAATGTGTGAAGATTTTAGCTCTTCACCCCTAGGCAAGAGGACAAGCCTCAGGCCCATACCTGTTCTTTCTGTGAACCTGAATTCTTAAAATATCAGTATTTTTCATTTTGGCAAAATCCAGACTCTTCTAAGCAAATGGTGGCTAGGAAGGAGGAGGCTTAGCCCCTGGGGTGGGATTGTGTATTCATATTGATGGCTGAAAAAAAGAGCCATGTGGAGTGGGGGGACTCGACCTGATTTCCAGTGTAGTAGTCACTGAGACAAAAGCCCAAGAAAGCCATCTATATACATATATATATATATGTATATATATACACACATACACACACACATACACTTATATATGTATGTATATATTTGACATGCAATATTATATTAGTTTCAGGTGTACAACATAGTGATCCAAAACTTGTAGATATTGTGAAATGATTACCAAATAAGTCTACCTACCATCTGTCACCATACAAAGTGAGTACAATATTATTGACTATATTCCTCATGCCGTACTTTACATCCCCACAACATTTATTTTATAATTGCAAGCTTGTATCTACCCCCTTTACCCATTTCAATCCACCCCCATTCCCTTCCCTCTGGCAACTACCAATTTGTTTTCTGTATCTATGAGTCTGGGTTTTGTTTGTTTGTTTGTTTGTTTTGTTTTTTAGATTCCACATATAAGTAAAATCATGTGGTATTTGTCTTCCTCTGTCTGACTTATTTCACTGAGCATAATACCCTCAAGCTCCATCCATGTTGATGTAAATGGCAAGATTTCAGTCTTTTATATAACCTAGTAGTATTCTACTGTTTATACATATCACATCTTCTTTATCCATTTACTCATCAATGGACACTTAGGTTGTTTCCATATTTTGACTACTGTAAATAATGCCGCAATAAACATAGGAGTGCAAATATCTTTTCAAATTAGTATTTTTATTTTCTTCAGATTAATACCCAGGAGAGGAATGGCTGGATCATGTGGTAGACCTATTTTTAACTTTTTGAGGAAACTCCATACTGTTTTCCACAGTGGCTGCTCCAATTTACATGCCCACCAACAGTAATAAAAGAAACTGAAGAAGACACAAATAGATGAAAAGATATTTGATGCTCATGGATTGGGAAAATTAATATCATTAAAATGTCCATATTCCCCAAAGCAATCTACAGATTCAGTGCAATTCTTATCAAAATTCCAGTGACATTTTCCATTCTCCCTTTTTATTAGATATCAGCTGTTGCAGAGATCATTTCCTTTGGAGCTTCGGACTTCCTGGACTATTAACACCTTCATTTTAAAAAACTCTACCTCCCAGGGACTTCCCTGGTGGTGCAGTGGTTAAGAATCCACCTGCCTACATGTGAAAGCATGAAATTAGAACACTCCCTAACACCATACACAAAAATAAACTCAAAATGGATTAAAGACCTAAATATAAGGCCAGACACTATCAAACTCTTAGAGGAAAACATAGGCAGAACACTCTATGACATACAACACAGCAAGATCCTTTTTGACCCACCTCCTAGAGAAATGGAAATAAAAACAAAAATAAACAAATGGGACCTAATGAAACTTAAAAGCTTTTGCACAGCAGAGGAAACCATAAACAAGATGCAAAGACAACCCTCAGAATGGGAGAAAATATTTGCAAATGAAGCAACTGACAAAGGATTAATCTCCAAAATTTACAAGCAGCTCATGCAGCTCGTTATCAAAATAACAAACAACCCATTCCAAAAATGGGCAGAAGACCTAAATAGACATTTCTCCAAAGAAGATATACAGATTGCCAACAAACACATGAAAGAATGCTCAACATCATTAATCATTAGAGAAGTGCAAATCAAAACTACAATGAGATATCATCTCACACCGGTCAGAATGGCCATCATCAAAAAATCTAGGTAAAAGCTGGAGAGGGTGTGGAGAAAAGGGAACACTCTTGCACTGTTGGTGGAAATGTAAATTGATACAGCCACTATGGAGAACAGTATGGAAGTTCCTTAAAAAACTAAAAATAGAACTACCATATGACCCAGCAATCCCACTACTGGGCATATACCCTGAGGAAACCATAATTCAAGAGAGTCATGTACCACAATGTTCATGGCAGCTCTATTTACAATAGCCAGGACATGGAAGCAACCTAAATGTCCATCAACAGACGAGTGGATAAAGAAGATGTGGCACATATATACAATGGAATATTACTCAGCCATAAAAAGAAATGAAATTGAGTTATTTGTAGTGAGGTGGATGGACCTAGAATCTGTCATACAGAGTGAAGTAAGTTAGAAAGAGAAAAACAAATACTGTATGTTAACACATATATATGGGATCTAAGAAAAAAAAAGGTCATGAAGAACCTAGGGACAAGACGGGAATAAAGATGCAGACCTACTAGAGAATGGACTTGAGGATATGGGGAGGGGGAAGGGCAAGCTGTGACAGAGGGAGAGAGTGGCATGGACATATATACACTACCAAACGTAAAATAGATAGCTAGTGGGAAGTAGCCGCATAGCACAGGGAGATCAGCTCGGTGCTTTGTGATTACCTAGAAGGGTGGGATAGGGAGGGTGGGAGGGAGGGAGATGCAAGAGGGAAGAGATATGGGAACATATGTATATGTATAACTGATTCACTTTGTTATAAAGCAGAAACTAACACATCATTGTAAAGCAATTATACTACAATAAAGATGTTAAATAAAATAAAATAAAATAAAATAAAAGAGACAGCAATCATTTGCCAAAAAAAAAAGAAAAAGAAGAATCCACCTGTCAATGCAGGGGACACGGGTTCAATCCCTGGTCCAGGAAGGTCCCACATGCCATGGAGCAACTAAACCCGTGCACCACAGCTACTGAGCCTGCATGCTGCAACTACTGAAGCCTGTGCACCTACAGCCCATGCTCCACAACAAGAGAAGCCACCACAATGAGAAGTCCAAGCACCACAACAAAGAGTAGCCCCTGCTCGCCACAACTAGGGAAAGCCCAGGCACAGCAACGAAGACCCAATGCAGCCGAAAAAATTATTATTTTTATTACTCAACCATAAAAAGGAACAAAATTGGGTCATTTGTAGAGATGTGGTTGGACCTAGAGACTGTCATACTGAGTGGTAAGCCAGAAAGGGAAAAACAAATACTGCATATTAACAAATATTTGTGGAATCTAGAAAAATGGTACAGATGAACTGGTTTGCAAGGCAGAAATAGAGACACAGATGTAGAGAACAAACATATGGACACCAAGGGGGAAAGGCAGGGTGGGATGAATTGGGAGATTGGGACTAACATGTATACACTAATATGTATAAAATAGATAAATAATGAGAACCTGCTGTATAGCACAGGGAACTCTGCTTCACTTCGATGTACAGTAGAAACTAACACAACATTGTAAAACAACTATACGCCAATAAAAATAAATAAATAGGGCTTCCCTGGTGGCGCAGTGGTTGAGAATCTGCCTGCCAATGCAGGGGACACGGGTTCGAGCCCCGGTCTGGGAAGATCCCACATGCCGCAGAGCAACTGGGCCCGTGAGCCACAACTACTGAGCCTGCACTTCTGAAGCCTGTGCTCCGTGGTAGTGAGAGGCCCGCGCACCACGGTGAAGAGTGGCCCCTGCTTGCCACAACTAGAGAAAGCCCTTGCACAGAAACGAAGACCCAACACAGCCATAAATAAATAAATAAATAAATTTAAATCATATGGGCTTCTAAGAAGACCTCTGCTTAAAATAAATAAATAAATATAAATAAAATCTCCTAAAAACATAATAAATAAATAAAAATAAAAAACTCTACCTCCCAGAGACTGCTTCCTATGTATAACAGAGGCTTGCAGGCTCTTTCCAAAGGTAGATTTTAAGCTCATTGAGTACTTGGGCCCTGTCTTAACTGACTTGACATCTACAAAGAACCTGAACTTGCATGTTGATAGTTCTCTTGAATAAGGCAGGCAAGTAGGGGAAGGAGGATTAGAAGGAAAGAGACAAGTTTTGGCTAACAAAAAAGAAAAGAGGGCTTCCCTGGTGGCACAATGGTTGAGAGTCCGCCTGCCGATGCAGGGGACACGGGTTCGTGCCCCGGTCCGGGAAGATCCCACATGCCGCGGAGTGGTTGGACTCGTGAGCCATGGACGCTGAGCCTGCGCCTCCGGAGCCTGTGCTCCACAATGGGAGAGGCCACAACAGTGAGAGGCCCGCGTACCGCAGAAAAAAAAAAAGAAAAGAAAAGAAAAGAAAAGGGAGAAAACAAGCTACTGCTTTTCCAAGCTTTCTAAGCTCTGCCACACGTTTCCAAATTCATTTTCCATGAATCATCTTGGTTATTCTCTTTCTCATCTTAATGCCTCCTTTTATCTTTTTAAAACCGTAAATTAGATAGATTACTCAGATGTGGCTCAAATTATTCCATCAGCAAAATTTAATTTTCTATTAGTAGACAAGCCCAGACCCTAAGATCTCATGATTTGTGACCTGTTCATGATTATATAAGTCACTCTGGGAAAATAGTTCAACAAGCTGGATCTGATGCCCATGGCAGGTATCACATCAGTGGGTGGATGTACCTATTGATATAATGATGTAAAGAGAAAGCAGATAAAGAGAGGATACTGGATGCTTTTATCTACAATCAGAAAGTTTCTAAGAGATTATTTCTGCCTTCCTTATTTTATAAAGAATGAATTTAAGACACTTGCTACCAACCACTAAGACCAATGGGAATAGATCCTATAAACCATTGCCTTCTTCTCACTCTCACCAGTGCACAACTCTAGGTTGGCTAGAAGGTGTTCATAAAGGGTTCAAAATGCTACAAAGATCATCTCAACAGCCCCTGGTAAACCTATAAATCTAAACTGTTACTTTCAAATAAATCACTGTATAGATTTATATTATGATTATTATTGCGAAGTATTCTTATATATATCCTGTCAAGCCCGAAAATAATTCTATTGTCTTTAAAATGTTGCTTATTTTGCATTTATATTAACCAAACCCTCAAAAAACTCTTGCTCTTGGTAAAATAGTAAGGCACGGTGATACAATACACACAGAAGCTCTACTCCATGAGTTCAAATCCAGACTCTGTCACTTAATAGCTTCAAGGACTTGGGGCAAACTATAAAACGGAAGTTACCTACTTTGGATAGTTGTTACGATTAATTTATCTCATTCACAGAGAACATTTATCATTGTGCCTGATATACAATAATCATTAATATTAGCTTTTATCATTTATGCTGAAATAGACATTGCAGACTTTTATCAATTTCTTTGTGGGAAGAACAAGATGATCTAAAGAAGAAAAGAAAGAAATGTAAAATGTCAATGCCTACCATGACAGTACTCAGAAGATAGGGAACTTGGAGTCAGAAGATCTGAATGCACTCTGTAAGAACAGGGTGAGTTTGGGAACATCTCCTAAAATCTCTGTTTTTCAAGGTTCCTCATCTGCCTGCATCCAAAATTGCTTAAAGATCAAATGAATCCTTAGCTGAAACAGGTCATAAACTAAAAAAGGTGATACAAAATTCAGTTTGGTTATTTGTCTTAGTGTTACTTTTTATCAAATTATTCCAACAATGGCTTTTATTAAAGGGTGTTATAAATTAATTCTATATCAACTTCCAACATCTTAAAGCACAGTTGTATTCATGTCTCTCCTCTGGTGATTTCTACAAGTAAAATAAAATTCCTGTGCCCATAGTCAAGGCTTTCCTGGATCCGACAAAGTATCCTTCTTAGTCTTATTTCCCCAAGTCTGGTCAAACGGAATGATTAGTCATGATTTCTGCTCACAGACTGAATATTTATTTATTCCCTTTCTAATATTATTCCTGACATGTGGAATGCTTTTTCCTCTCCATCTCCATCTATCCAATTCTTACTCATCCTCCAAGGCTCAAATGTCACTCCTATGAGATCTTATCTAATTCTCCTAGAGTCAACATTACTTTCTTAACTTCTCTGAACTGTGCCAGTGCTTTATTTATGATGTCGTGGGAAATCAAAGCTACTGCATGTCAACAGCTGTAGCAAATGACAGGCTTTTCCCCAAATCAGCTCTAGTTTTCTCTCCTGGGAGAGTTTGCACATGCTGCCTCTGCAATCTAAGATGCCCTCCATCCTCTCATTCACTTACTGGGCTTCTAATCCTGCAAACCTTAGTCCAAGAGCTACTTTGTCAGCCAGGACTCCCCCAGGCAGGGTTGAGTAAACCCTTCCTATCATATAGCACCAAAGACTCCGATCACTTCAAAAAGCAGTAGAAGGTAGTTTTTTTGTTTGTTTGTTTGTTTGTTTTGCGGTACGTGGGCCTCTCACTGTTGTGGCCTCTCCCATTGCCGAGCACAGACTCCGGACGCGCAGGCTCAGCGGCCATGGCTCACGGGCCCAGCCGCTCCGCTGCATGTGGGATCTTCCCGGACTGGGGCACGAACCCGCGTCCCCTGCATCGGCAGGCAGACTCTCAACCACTGCGCCACCAGGGAAGCCCTAGAAGGTAGTTTTTGACACTTGACAACCCTGTGTTTGAATCCTAGCTCACTCACTTATTACTCTGATAATTTTAATTGTCAGTTAAACCTACTCTAAAGTCATTTCCTCCACCAAAAATAGAGCAAGAGATTGAAAAAGAAAATATTAATGTTCAGAAGCGACAACTACAATAACTTACAAAGTCATGAGAATTTGCAGCATTGTGAATAAAGCACATGCACATTTAAAGAATAAATAAATCATACATATTTTCACATAACTCTGTGTTAGTTCCTATCATACATCATAATTGCTTTTTTATTGGTGTTCCTTCTGTATCACGAGCCCCCAGAAGGTAGCTATCATGGAGCATAAGTGTCCTAGAGTCTGACAAATACACACCTGGGTTTAAATATCAGCTCTGTTACTTATGATCTGTGGGTCACAGAGCAAGATGCCTCATCTCTTTATGCCTCAATTTTACTACCTGTAATATGCAGGTAATAATACCTATGTGGGAAGGTTGTTGTAAGGATCCAATGAGTATAAATAAAAAGCTTGGGGAAAAAAGTATAGGACATAGAGACTTCTCAACATATGCAGTTATTATTTCTTTGTTACAAATAAATATAGTATATAGTGGCTAAATATAGAACATAGAAGATGCTAAATAAATGTTTCTTAAATGAAGAAATGAGTAATCTGTAAAATACTCTACAGATATTAATAATTATTCTATTGACCTGATGAGATTACTTCAGCTGCAAGAGCCTGTTCTCAGCCTTGCTTGGGTAGGAAATTTGATTTCATCATTCACTCCAGTCCCTGTGAACTGAGCTCCAGGATGCAGATAAAAGAGATTCCATTTTTTTCAAAATGTGCTGAAAAATGTATCAGGACCAATAGTCAAAATTTCTTTGTATGCAATGAAATAATCTATCAAATTCTCTATCAGCAATCTCCCTATGAGTCAAAACAAAAAATATTGCCTCATATATTCTTGTGGATATTTTTCCCCCTAAAAACCCTTCTCAGTCTCTACGGTCAACCAAGATATTTGTTGAGGGTCTCAAGTTTGGCAATTGTAAAGCAAGACCTTTTTACCTAACTCTTTTCTAAGAGTCCTTCTGGGACTTCAAAGTGTTCAGCACCTTGCTGGGTTCCACGGAGAGATGACAAAGTATGAGGCATGCTCCTTTCCTTCAAAGAGTACATAATATTCAGAGCTATATTTTTAAATTAAATAGGAAATAAAAAGGAGCTGCTCATTGGAATTAGAGTACATTGGTTCTCAGTTTAAGCCTGAAAACATGGCATATTCTTACTCTGAGCCACTGTTTTTCATTATTCCCCAGTATTCTATGTATTACAATATCACATATTCAACTTCAACACCAAGTTTTATAGGAAAGACATTTTCAATGGGGTCATCTCCTGACTGCATCTTGATTATGGTTCTGACAGCTAACAGAGGGTGTCACCTTCTGACATGTTTCACTTTCTGTAGATTCTAATGTCTTTCCCAGTCCACATTATATTGGACAATTGTCTGTTCACTCACTTCAAATATGGCTGCATTAAATTTAACAGTGAGTTTAGTGTTAACAAGCAAATGAAGCACCATATTATTATTTTTGACTCTCACTAGAAGAGCTTTTAGGACACAATTTAGTTTTGAATTTTTGAACTATAAATTACCTATTTCATAAAATGTATGCTACTGGGTGCCTTCCTGAAAATGTTCTTAAATAACTGATTCTTTGTAGCTATTTCATTTTCATTATTTTTCACTTATATAATGTTAATTTTATACTATTTAAATGTTGTGTATATTCATCCTACCTCCTCTAAAAACAGCCAACATTTTTAAGTGCTTAATATGTATTAGACACCACTCTCCATCATTTAATCCTCACAGAACAACCATATAAGAAAGGTGTTATTATTATTAACTCCATCTCACAGCTGAGGAAACACAGGTTTATTAAGGGTATATAATTTGCCCTAGGACTAGTAGCCAGGAAGTAGAAGAGCAAGATTGGAACTCGGCTTCTCTGACTCCAAATCCTGAATCTTTCATTACTATATCTTAGCAGCTTTCCTACCAGGTTGAGTATTTCTTTAGAACAGAAACAATATATTGCTCTGATTTCTATATCTCTTTCTAATGCCTAGTACAGAACCCCTTGCCTAACAGCTAATAAATTCAGAAGAAGAAGGAGAAGGAGAAGGAGGGGAGGGGGAGGGGAG
>NW_006796798.1:684349-690875 GCF_000442215.2 Lipotes vexillifer | reverse complement strand
GGAGGGGAGGGAGGGGAGGGAGACATGGATTCCAAGAAAGGTATAGTGACATAATATGGTTTCTTCTTTCTTGAAGGCATCCCTCTGCTTCTCTCAAAACCTTGGGCTCCAGCCAACAGTGCCCACTCACTGCATGGGAGATGAGCATGGGAGGTGGATGGGCAACACATCTCTAATTTGGGGCATAGATGCCTTATTTACTATTAAGAGATTGTCAAAGGAAAGTAATTTCAAAGAAGAGAAGCTAGCCTGATTAAGAAGTTCGATCAAGATTGACTTTTGAAATAAACTCAAAATGATTAAAATCTAAGTATAAGGCTAGACACTACAAAACTCTTAGAGGAAAACATAGGCAGAACACTCTATGACATAAAGATCCTTTCTGACCCACCTCCTAGAGAAATGGAAATAAAAACAATAATAAACAAATGGGACCTAATGAAACTTAAAAGCTTTTGCACAGTAAAGGAAACCATAAACAAGACCAAAAGACAACCCTCAGAATGGGAGAAAATATTTGCAAAGGAAGCAACTGACAAAGGATTAATCTCCAAAATTTACAAGCAGCTCATGCAGCTCAACAGCAAAAAAACAAACAACCCAATCCAAAAATGGGCAGAAGACCTAAATAAACATTTCTCCAAAGAAGATATACAGATTGCCATAAAACACATGAAAGGATGCTCAACATTACTAATCATTAGATAAATGCAAATCTAATACTACAATGAGCTATCACCTCACACCCACACTCTGGCCATGGGTCAGAATAGCCAGCATCAAAAAATCTACAAACAATAAGTGCTGGGGAGAATTGGAGAAAAGGTAACCCTCTTGCACTGTTGGTGGGAATGTAAATTGATACAGCCACTATGGAGAACAGTATGAAGTTTCCTTAAAAAACTAAAAATAGAACTAACATATGACCCAGCAATCCCACTACTGGGAATATACCCTGAGAAAACCATAATTCAAAAAGAGTCATGTACCACAATGTTCATTGCAGCTCTATTTACAATAGCCAGAATATGGAAGCAACCTAACTGTCCATCGACAGATGAATGGATAAAGAAAATGTAGCACATATATACAATGGAATATTACTCAGCCATAAAAAGAAACAAAATTGAGTTATTTGTAGTGAGGTGAATGGACCTAGAGTCTGTCATACAGAGTGAAATAACTCAGAAAGAGAAAAACGAATGCCGTATGTTAACACATATATATGGAATCTAAAAAAAAAATGTTTCTGATGAACCTGGGGGCAGGACAGGAATAAAGACACAGATGTAGACAATGGACTTAAGTACACAGGGAGGGGGAAGTGTAAGCTGGGACAAAGTGAGAGAGTGGCATGGACATATATACACTACCAAACGTAAGGTAGATAGCTAGTGGGAAGCAGCCGCATAACACAGGGAGATCAGCTGGGTGCTTTGTGCCCACCTAGAGGGGTGGGATAGGGAGAGTGGGAGGGAGACACAAGAGGGAGGAGATATGAGGATATATGTATATGTATAGCTGATTCACTTTGTTATAAAGCAGAAACTAATACAGCATTGTAAAGCAATTATACTCCAATTAAGATGTTAAAAAATATATATAGGGGGCTTCCCTGGTGGCGCAGTGGTTGAGAGTCTGCCTACCGATGCAGAGGACACGGGTTCGTGCCCCAGTCTGGGAAGATCCCACATGCCGCGGAGCGGCTGGGCCTGTGAGCCATGGCCGCTGAGGCTGAGCGTCCAGAGCCTGTGCTCCACAACGGAAGAGGCCACGGCAGTGAGAGGCCCGCGTACCGCAAAAAAATAAATAAATAAATAAAATAAAATAAAGTAAAATAAATATATATATTGACTTTTGAGAAAAATTAAAAGCTCAGAGGAAAAAGAAAAGATTAAGGTTGGGAGCCGTTAAAGGGAACCTCAGAAACCAGAATGGCAGAGGGCTGCTGCCCATTGGCACAGAGCACAGAGCCTTTACACTAACATCACCTTTAATCACAGCAATCACAATGCAAGTGTGCACTGTCAGCCTGCCCAAGGCCAAGCACGCCCATATCAGCTTCGATTCTAATAAATTTGAAGCCTCTTCAGAGCCTGGAAGTCCTCATTTGAATCACACAGGCTCCCTGCTTACCTCGTCTCTTGATAGCCCGCTCAGGACTTGGAGCCTAATTGTAGCATCTAGTCCCATTCCTTTGATCCTGTGAATTAATTTTTTCTCTCCTTAGAGATTTGCTGAGAACAAAATAGACACTCTAACCACCTCTCACTTAAACAAGAGATTTATTACTCTTAACCTACCATATGTCAAACTCCTGGATGGCGGAGTCCTGATTCCTCTAAACACACTTTTCCTCCTGCCAGTGCTGCCCAGTAGCTGATGGTCTGGTTTCTGGCTTCAGGAGTGTAGCCAAGAAAGGATGTCAATGACTGATCCCCTGCGGGGATCTCAGAGACAGGTCTTCTGTAGACAACTGACATATCGGTCCAAACTCCTTGACCTCTGCAAATTCTACCTGTTTTCACGTCTGGGTTTTATATCTTTGGCAGCATTTGAAAGCTGTCACTCAAAATGGACTCTGGCTACTCATTCTTGGTCAGTCCAAATGTAATCTAAATGTGCTTTTAACATTAACAAGTAAGAATAATGCTGTCACGTTGGTCATTAGCAGAGCTGCAGCCAGTAGGAAATGCCTAGAAAATTCTACTACAATTAAAACACTGGGCATCCCTGGGAGGGACAGAGGCTAGAAAATTGGAATTGGCAGGAAACTAGAGGGTCCCTTTCAGTTTTTTTTCTTCCTGATTTTCCTCAGAGTAAAAGGCAAAGTCCTGAGTTTCAAAATCCCACCGTTTTACAGAAAAAGGGATAATGATATTGCCACCCTAGGAGTTTATACTGACACATAGAAAGGTTTTGTGTTACAGTACATGTGTGCTCAATGTTTATGGAATTTTCACCTGATGAGGAAGAGAAATAATGGTTTCCTCCGTTTACTCTGAGAAATGTGAAACGCAAAGTGACAACAGTTTGCAACTTGTCACTTACCACCACAACTCAGGTAATAATATTGTACTTTTAGAAACCCCGAAAAGTATGTATGCGTGAGGAATGAGGGTCAGGCCAGAAATACACAACATGTCTTGGAATTAGACCTTAGAATAACATTATGTTCTAATGTTACATCTGCCTTTCTGAGCTCAGTAAACCCCCCAATAATTCTACCTTAACACTTGTCAGTTTCTTTTGAATGCGTGTCTATGTGCATGTGTGTGTGGGTTTTAGTCAACTTAAAATAACTTCTTTTCTTATTTCTAAAATAAATGAAGAATTATTGTAGATACATGAGAAAGAATAGAGAAACAAAAATAAGAAGAGAAAATCCCACTCCCGGAGGTAGTTAACATTTAACATCTTGGAATACATCCTGTCTCTTAGTGTGTTATGTTTTGTTCATTTAAACATGAGAAGCCCATTTCGTTACATCTTTCTTCACAGTATCCTTCCGTAAAACATAAAATTACTTTTTTAAAACCCACTTTTAATATCTACAGAGTAGATCCGAGGGAGCAAAAAAGATGGGACCCAGTACCTGTTTGTATCTGCATGTGTGTAGAGAGTCAAAGAGAACATTTAAAACTAAAGGGGACTTAAAATTAAATATGGTGAAGTGAATACTTATTTACTTTGTGCTCAATGCATGCTTCTTTTCAATATCCTATGAAATAACAATGTAGGGATAAACTAACAAGGTCAAAAGGTATGGCAAAAGAGATAGTAGCAACAAACTTTAAGAAGATAGAAAGCAAATGGACAAGTTGTAACAGACTTAGCAAAACAAGAGACATGGAAGCCAGCCCAGAAGCAAGCTGATTTAGTCCTTGGAATTCCAAAATCTAAAAATGACATTACAGATAGGGCTGAAAACTGGAGAATTTATTGAAAGCTTTTCTAATAAGAAGCAAGAACAAACAGTGTGCAGTACCCAGCTCTCTACTTGCCCCTGTTCACTCCCCCAACGACACACACACACACAAAGCCCTGTTTACCAATATTCATGGTGTAAATACTCCCATCATGGGTAATTTCAAGCTACTAATATAATGTTACTGAACTCAGACTTGGGAAGGGATGAGCACACCACCTCTAGAAAGCTGATTCACGCTGGCTCCAGCACACCTCCGGTTAGACCCAATTAAGCAGCAGAGGATTTATCCTTCTTTTTCTGCAGCTATTCTATGAAAACATTCCAGAGAGACACAGGACTCAGAGAACTGAGGCTTAATTAGGGAGGAAACAGCACTGAAAAGGAGGACTACGTGGAAATGTATTTATGGTACAGCCCCTTTTTCCTCTTGGCTGGAGATTGGAGAATCCTTTGTGAGCAAACTGAAACCCAAGAAGAAAGATCAATAGACAGGGCATTTGTGGAGTTTCTCAATGAAACAGAGCAACCACATCACACCAAAGTGAAGCCCATAATAGGAATGCTCCACCCTTGCTCCAGAGCTTCCAGTCAGTGTTGCAGTGCATCACTTTTAAAAATGAATGGAAGCAACCTAAGTGTCCATCAACAGATGAGTGGATAAAGAAGATGTGGCACATATACACAATGGAATATTACTCAGCCATAAAAAGAAATGAAATTGAGTTATATGTAGTGAGGTGGATGGACTTAGAGACTGTCATACAGAGTGAAGTAAGTCTGAAAGAGCAAAACAAATACTGTATGCTAACACATATATGTGGAATCTAAAAAACAAAAAAAAAGGCCATGAAGAACCTAGGGGCAGGATGGGAATAAAGACACAGACCTATTAGAGAATGGACTAGAGGACACGGGGAGGGGGAAGGGTAAGCTGGGACGAAGTGAGAGAGTGGCATGGACATGTATACACTACCAAACGTAAAATAGATAGCTAGTGGGAAGCAGCCACATAGCACAGGGAGATCAGCTCGGTGGTTTGTGACCACCTAGAGGGGTGGGATAGGGAGGGTGGGAGGGAGGGAGACACAAAAGGGAAGAGATATGGGAACATGTGTATATGTATAACTGATTCACTTAGTTATAAAGTGGAAACTAACACACCATTGTAAAGCAATTATACTCCAATAAAAATGTTAAAAAAAGAAAAAAACATAACTTTAAAATCTGAAAAAAAAATGAATGGAAAATCAAACTGGTGTTGGTAGTATGAATATTGCTATTATTAATATTATTATGGTAAGTGAAATAAGTCAGACAGAGAAGATAAATGTGGTATGATATTGCTTATATGTGGAATCTAAAATACAACAAACTTATTTGTAAATATAATAAGAAGGAAACAGACTCGCAGATATAAAGAACAAACTAGTGGTCACCAGTAGGGAGAAGGAAGAGTGTAGGGGTGATAGAGGGGTAGGGATGTAAGAAGTAAAATCTATTATGTATAAAATAAGCTACAAGGATATATTGTACAACACAGGGAATATAGCCAAAATTTTGTAGTAACTATAAATGGAGTATAACATTTAAAACTTGTGAATCACTATATGGTACACCTGTAACTTATATAATATTGTACATCAACTATACTTCAATGAAAAATATTGCTATTATGAAACTACTGGGTATAATAGGGGATAACACACAAGTGTACTGTGGGATATTCAGCCATCCTCTGTGTCCTTGAGAACTAGAATTCCTAATGTAGGAGAAAGGAGATTAAATGTAATATAGAAGAAGTTGAACCCTTGCATTAATGGTCAAGAGATTTGGAGGCAAAGATTTCAGGGCAAATCAATGGAGAAAGCAAAGTGCCAAGACAACTGGATACTCATATACCATGAATATAAACTTTGGTTCATATTCACACCGTATATAAAAATTAATTCAAAATCGATCATGGACATAAATGTCAGAGTTAAAACAACAAAACTTCTAGAGAAATCATAGAAGGTAATCTTTGAGATTTTGGACTAGACATATATTTCTTAGATATTACACTAAAAGTAGAATCTATAAAATAAAGAATTGATAAACTGGATATTTTTCACAAATTTCACCAAAATTAAAACATTTTGGTCTTCAAAATATGCAGCTAGATAATGAAAAGGGAGCACACAGACTG
This sequence comes from Lipotes vexillifer, assembly GCF_000442215.2. Lineage (NCBI taxonomy): Eukaryota > Metazoa > Chordata > Mammalia > Artiodactyla > Lipotidae > Lipotes > Lipotes vexillifer. The sequence goes on along the minus strand of NW_006796798.1, from coordinate 684,759 downwards.
GGATAGAATATACATAACACATATCTGACAAAGGGCTTTTATTCGGGATGTAAAACGGATTCTTGAAACTCAATAAGGTGCCAAGTAACCCAACTAAAAAAAAATAGACAGGGGCTTCCCTGGTGGCGCAGTGGTTGAGAGTCCGCCTGCCGATGCAGGGGACGCGGGTTCGTGCCCCTGTCCGGGAGGATCCCACATGCCGCGGAGCGGCTAGGCCCGTGAACCATGGCCGCTGAGCCTGCACGTCCGGAGCCTGTGCTCTGCAGCGGGAGAGGCCACAACAGTGAGAGGCCCGCATACCACACACACACAAAAAAATACACAAAAGATTTGAATAGACACAAAGAAAAATATACACATGATTGATAAACACATGAAAAGATGTTCAACATCAGCAGTCATCAGGGAAA
>NW_006796798.1:679802-684329 GCF_000442215.2 Lipotes vexillifer | reverse complement strand
AAAAGAGAAATTAAAACTACATGAACTACTACTACATAGCAACTAGAATGGCTATAATCAAAAAGACTGTACCAAATATTAGTCAGAATATGAAAAAAACTGGATCTCCTGTGCTTTGCTGGTGGAAAAATAGTCTGGAAACTCTGGGAACCAACATGGCTGTTTTTTAAAAAGTTAAACATAGACTTACCGTACAACCCAGTAATTCCATCCCTAGGTACATACTTGAGAGAAATGAAAACTTACGTCCACCCAAAGATGTAAATGACCATAGTAGCATTACTCATAATAGTCCAGAACTGGAAACAGTCCAAATATCTATCAACTGGTAAATAAACAAGCAAAATGTGATATATCCATACAATGGAACACTAGTCACTAACAAAAAGGAATGGATTACTTTTACATACTACTACATGAATGATCTTCAAAAACATTATGCTTAGTGAAATGTCATACACAAATGACTTAGAATATTGTATGATGTAAGTCAAACTTCCAGAAAAGCAAATTCATAGAGACAGAAAGCAGATTAATGGCTCCCTGGGACTGAATTGGGCACAGTGCAAATAGATACAGGGGAACTCTTTGTGTTGGTGAAAATGTTCAAAAGTGAGATTGTGTTGATGGTTGCACAACTCTGTAAATTTATTAAAAATTATTGAATTTTAGTTATAATGGGTGAATTTTATGGTATGTAAATTGTACTTTGATAAAGCTGTTAAAACATAAAGAGAGAGATTAAATAAAAGCATATTAGGGCTTCCCTGGTGGCACAGTGGTTAAGAGTCCGCCTGCCAATGCAGGGGACACAGGTTCATGCCCCGGTCCAGGAAGATCCCACATGCCGCGGAGCGGCTGGGCCCGTGAGCCATGGCTGCTGAGCCTGCCCGCTGAGCCTCTGCTCCACAACGGGAGAGGCCACAACAGTGAAAGGGCCGTGGACCACAAAAAAAAAAAAAAAAAGCATATTAAATAAGTGAGCAAGAACAAACTGTGATACCTAGCATGAAGTTTTTAGAGATGAATCTAGAAAGAAATTTAAAGAAGTGATTATTATTCCACTTTTTCATTTTATATTTAATTTCACTAAAATTCCCTTAGTGTTCATATCCCACTGGATAAAAAAGACATCATACTAACTGATGGCCCAAATTTTCTAAATTTAGAACTATCTGTTCCTACTGGATTCCCTGATTTCTGCAAAGTCTTCCATAATTAACTCAAAGTCCATGTAAGTATCTCACTGAACTCATAAACTGAACTCTCAAACCGAATTATTGGGTTGACCAAAAAGTTCGTTCGGGTTTTCCATAAGCTGTTACGGAAAAACCCAAATGAATTTTTTGGCCAACCCAATACCTCACGTTATCAACAATATTCTTCCTCTCATTGTCCAACTCCTTTGTTAATATCCATGTACAAGCTATAAAATAAATTATGAGACATGGAAGCAACCTACGTGTTTATCAACAGATGAATGAATAAAAAAGATGTGATATATATAAACAATGGAATATTACTCAGCCATAAAAAAGAATGAAATATTGCTATTTGCAGCAACATGGATGGACCTAGAGATTGTCATACTAAGTGAAGCAAGTCAGACAAGGAAAGACAAATATTATATATTACTAAAAAATCTAAAAAAATTAATACAAATGAACTTATTTATAAAACATAAAGAGACTCACAGACATAGAACACAAACTTATGATTACCAAAGGGGAAAGGGCAGGGAGAGGGATAAATTAGGAGTATGGGATTAACAGATACACACTATTATATATAAAATAGATGAACAACAAGGATTTACTGTATGGCACAGGTCACTGTATTCAAAACCTAGTAATAACCTACAATGGAAAAGAATCTGAATATATATATATACATAAATATATATAAAACTGAATCACTTTGCTGTTCACCTGAAACCAACACAGAATTATAAATCAACCATACTTCAATTTTTAAAAATTATGTCATTTTAGTGATTCTACACATTAGATAAGTGCTCTTAAAGTCACATTTAAAACTGATATTGTACACTATAAAGATGAATGGCAAAATCTGCGCTAATCATTTAAAATTTCGATTTTTCTTCACTTAGGAAGACATGAAATATGGAAAATAAAAAACACCATGAAGGTTTAAGAGAAAGCCCGTGGAAGAAAGGAAAAAACTTCCTATTTTATCACCTTTAACATTTTTTTCCAGCTTTTTCAAACAGACCTTGTATTCTCATTTGCACTTGACCCCCACCCTGGCCCTGACCTGAAGGTACCATTTTGATTCAGACGATGGTGCTCTGATATGACAAGAGCGATCAGATACTGGTTACCTGGGAGGCTGCCCCAATATCAGGATTTTTACCAAAGACCCTGGGATTCGTGCACAGTTCTACTCCTTATATTTGCAGAGTGAAGGACAAGAGTAAAACTGGAGGGCCACATATGACATGGCTCAATATTAGAAGTTGTAAGAAACGTTAACAAATTCTTAAAGAAAATAAAACATGTTCTGCCCTCTCACCTTGAAAAAAATATTCCTTTGTAACAACTGGAAGGCGAGTCTAAGACTTAGAATTCTCTTCCGTAGGGATTGTCGACCCTGGCTCCCAGTTCCCAGCTGTGATGTGATCCCATTTTCTTTCCACCCCTAGCTTCATCCCAGACCCAGAGGGTTTCATGCTAGTGTGTGTAGACTCCACAGCCCACACATTCAAGCTCTGTCTACACCTCACAGCCACCCTTTGCTTCCCTTTCCCTTAATCCTAAACACTGAGAGACTGAATATACCAACAGATAATGGCCAGACCAGGTATAAAAATAGAACTCTGACCCACACCCTTCAGCAACCTGCCGAGGAGATCAATCCCCTTATCTACAATAAGCAGCCCAGGAAGCCAGCCTGCTGTAAGTCAGACTTGCACAAAGTCAGATTGTTATCTCCAGTGACAATCCAGGAAGCTAAAATAAAAATCTGTAATGGTCAGCCCCAAGTGGCCAGGATTCGATTAATAACTGACAGCTTCCCTACTTTTTCCCCTGCTTCCTACCTAGGACCAGGCAGAGAGAGCCCAATATGCAGGGTGGAGGGCAGCAGACGGATACATCAAGGCTAGTCCAACTTGACAGGATTCTTGGGGAAGGCAAGCCACAGTAATAAGATATTGAGGATGGGGAATAAGAAATTTGATCAGTTATCAAAGGTGGAGGACTTTTGCTAAACTGACCCAGGAGAATTCTTGCTAAAACTGGACTAAGCAGGCCCAGGACAAATTCCCCAGATCAGAGTCAAGTCAAAAGAGGACTTAGAGGAACCTGACTCAACTTTGGTCAAGGAACAAGTCTTTGTTAAGTAGACTACATTCTACACACTTAATTTTTTAAATTTATATTTATTTATTTTTGACATATAATATATATATATATATTTATGGTATACAATGTGATGTTTGGTATAGGTATACATTGTGAAATAATTACTACAGTCAAACTAATTAATAGATCCATCACCTCCTGTAGTTACCATTGTGTGTGTGTGCAGGGGTGAGGGGTGAAGACTTGAAACCTACTCTTAGCAAATTCAAGTATACTATGCATTATTATTAACTCTATAGTCAACATGCTGTACATTAGGTCTCCAGAACTTATTTAACTTATAACTGAAAGTTTGTAGCCTTTGACCAACATCCCCGCCCCCCATTTCCTTCACCTCCCACCCAGCCTCTGATAACCACCATTCTACTCTCTGTTACTGTAAGTTCAGCATATTTTTTTTGATTCCACATATAAGTGAAATCGTGCAATATATGTCTTTCTGTGCCTGACTTGCTTTAGTTAGCATAATGTCTTAACAATATCATAATACACATGATATTTTCTTTATCCATTCGTCTGTGGATGGACACTTAGATTGTTTCTGTTTCTTGTCTACCATGAATAATGCCGCAACGAACATGGGAGGACAGGTATCTTTTTGTGATTTTATTTCCTTTGGATATACACTCAGAAATGGGATTGCTGGATCATATGGTAGTCTTATTTTTAATTTTCTATGGGACCTCCATACTAATTTCCATTGGCTGTACCAATTTTCATCCCCACTAGCAATGAGCAAAGATTCCCTTTCCTTCACATCCTCACCAACACTTGTTATCTTTTAACTTTTTGTTAATAGCCATCCTAACAAGTATGAGGTGATGTCTCAGTATGCTTCTGATCTGCATGTCCCTTGTTGACCTAAAAGAAATAGACCACCAGGTATTTCTCCAGCAAAGATGGGTTTATTCAAGATCAGCAGAGAATGGCAGTTCGAGGTCTGCAACAATTGCAAGCCATATGCAAGTTCCCACATGGCAAGGGAAGGAGAACACTTTTATAGAAAGGAAAAGGAAGTTGGGAGTCTATAGCATACTATATTTACTATTACTCTATAGTAAATAGAGTTCATGGCTTTTTAGTGGCTGAGCTCTTGCCAGGAAAGAAGAGGAGAGGGCTTCCCTGGTGGCGCAGTTGTTGAGAG
>NW_006796798.1:627749-678825 GCF_000442215.2 Lipotes vexillifer | reverse complement strand
CCCAAAAAAAAAAAAAAAAAAAAAAACAAAGAAAAGAATTTCTTCTTCCTATTGGGCTCTACTTCTTCCTATCGCAGGTCTTCTAACTCTATTTAACTGAAGTTTCTGTTTATTAATATTTTACTCCCTGATGATTAGTGATCTTGAGCATCTTTTCATATACCTAATGGCCATTTGTCATGTCATCTGCAAACAGACAATTTTACTGGTAGTGCAGGTCAGTGACTAGAATCAGGGCCAGATCTGGGCTCAGAAGCAGCTTTGGGGCAAGATCTGAGCTCATGCACAGTGATGAGTACCCTTGACAGGAGTCAGGGCCGATAGCATGCCAGTCTCTGGCTGCAGGCATGTGGCAGTGAAGGCTTGTGTCAGGAGTCAGGACCAGAGTCTGATTCATGAGCAGCTGTGGGGATCTGAGCTGCTGATGTGCACTTGTGTGGCTGTAGGGTTAGCCACGGGCACACAAGTGGCAGTGAGGGTTGGCTGCGGGGACCTGGACTGGCATCGTGCACACACACAGCTACAGAGCGGAGTCTGGCAGCCTGCAGCAGAGTGAATACCAGGACCCAGAGCCCAGGGCATCTCTGGCAGTGCTGGCTGGGGGGCTCTGGCAGGAGGTGGGGAAAGGGAGGGACTCAGGTAGCTGAAGTCCACAAATGCAAAAACCCATGGAGCCCTTGGGGATGAAATCTGCAGGGGATCCACAGTGGCTTTGCTGGCCATTGCTCTCCTCAGTGGCGTAAAGCTGCTGGAGTCCTCTGTGGAGCAGTTCCCTGGAGTCCATGATGGAGTCCTCAGGGATGAAATTTACAGAGGATCCACAAGGGCTATTGAGGTCCTCAGTGGTGAAGGTTGCTGGAGTCCTCTGCAGAGCAGTCCACTGGGAGCTGCAGTTTCTCAAACCCTGTGACTGATACTGGTAACCTCTGACCTTCTTCCTTGACCCTATCCATCTCTAGATGTCTCACTCTGCCAGTCTTTGAGGACTGGCAAAAGTGGGTCCTTCAGGCAGTGCGCAAAACACTGGGGAAGGTGGGAGCTCACCCTGATGAGGGGAAGTCTCCTGGTCCAGTAAGTTCCCTCTTGGCACTGGACGGTGCCATCTGGGGGATGGGATGATGCAGGCAAAATGAAACTGTTCTTCCTACCCTTTTTGTGTGGCTATTCCCGGGTTTTTTGCTCCACTGTGACACTGAAGTTTCTTAAGTGGACTCCAGAGTTCTCCTAGAGCTCTTTCATTCATGGGTAGCTGTCTAATTATTGTTCTTTGTGGGAAGACAGAGGCTGGGGTCTCGTACTCCACCATCTTGGTGACATCATCTGACAACACTCTTTTCTCACCCTCTGTTCTGCGTTAAGTTGTGGGCCTACCCAGGAGCCCTATTGCTGCCAAAGTCATCCCTTTTCCCCTCACTTCCATAGTGGGGGGAAGGAACAGAGCTTGCAGGCTGGGTGACCAGAGTTTGAATCTGGGCTCCACTACCTATAGCTGTAGGATCTTTTTCAAATCATCTGATCTTGTTTAAATCATGTATTCTTTTTTTTTTTTTTACTTAAGAATATTTTTATTGAAGTATAGATGATTTGCAATATTGTGTTAGTTTTAGGTGTACAGTAAAGTGATTCAGGTATATATATCTATTATTTTTTTCAGGTTATTTTCCACTATATGTTATTACAAAATATCGAATATTGTTCCCCGTGTTATACAGTAAATTCTTTGTTTTTAATTTAATTTAATTTATTTATTTTTATACAACAGGTTCTTATTAGTCATCCATTTTATACACATCAGTGTATACAAGTCAATCCCAATCGCCCAATTCATCACACCACCACCACCACCCCTCCCATGTATTCTTATTTATACCACCTCCTCATGTATAAAATGGGAATGATAATATCTGATTGGAATGATTGATATTTATATTAGAGATGGCTTATAGTTGGTGTTCTATAAATATTTACTACTACCCCTCCTGCTGCTACTGCTACTTTTGTGGTTATTTTCTATCCTTTTATTCAACACTCTATTAGTTCTATTTTATTTGGTTTGATGCTCAGTTCCTGTCACAATTTTGCTAAACAAGTGTATCAAATTGTGTATTTATGTAGCTAAGAGAGAATTTTCAAGCACATACACACACACACACACACACACACACACACACACACACACACACACAGAGCATGTCAGAAAACAGTCTTGCCTCGACAGGAAGGATAATGATACCCAATGGGTATTTTCCATTTCTAATTTCAGTTACTCTATGGTCCTGCAATTATTATAGCCATCTAATCAACTCAAAATAGTTATGCACAATTCCAAACATATTATGAAGTAATAAGGCCTTTATTTTTCATTGTGCCCTGAATGCTTGTATCATTAAAGATGTAAAAACAGAATTTAATTTGTGCCCACAGAATGGAAAGTCAAAGGAATCAAAGAGAAGATAAGGTCTAATTTTTTTTTCCTTTTTAGCTCTGAAATATATAAATACCTGCATCAAGTTTTTAAAATGTGTGCATAGCTTCACAGCTGCCAGATCATAGAGGGGACTCACCTCAAACAAGCCAATATTGGAGGATTTTATTCTTGAGTCCATAGAGAACGCCTGTAAGTACATATCCAAAGTCTCTGGTGAAATGCAAATGATCAAGTGTCCTGGAAAAACTAAACACATCGGTACCAAGATCATTGGGACATATCCTGATTGTCTCACAGCCTAGCGAACGTGTCTCACTCCAGTTTTCTAAGTCTAGACTGTGTGTATACACTGCAAAAATTAATTCCAGAAGCATATTAATGAAAAGCAAGTAGGAGCACAGGTTTTTACAAAGTAGTTGATATAACTCCTGCAGCATATCATTAAATGAAACAATGAATGCCACCCTGTTCTGTAATCTATACCATAGTGAATTAGGCAGAGTCATCATTATCTCTAATGATGAAACCCACTAAAATTTTCATAATGAGAACAGAATGAAGTTATGCATCTTACCCAACATATTCAATATACACGCTAGTTCAGTGACTGCCAGTGTATGCTCTGCAGAGAAAACCAAACAAAGCAATGCATACTCCTTCAAAATGAAAAGAACAGAAAATCTCACAATTAATTTGGGAACGATTTTAACAATTCTTTTCTAAATTCTAGGCTGAAATATGGTGAGACCAAGCTCTGTCTCCAAAAATTAACAAAACCATAAGTTAGTTTAAATTCTAGATGTATTATAGCCCACTGTTTGCCCTGCAACGTGCTCTAATTTTAATCAGCACAACACAAAAATTTATTCTGTGTCCTCTCAGATCTCTTTTTATATTTCTATTTAAATTTTCCTGGAGAACACTGAGCATAGCTAAACGTTCATCATTCTCTAGGCAAAACCATGTATGAAAGTGTATTCCAAATTTTTTCCTTTCCGTTTTACCCTGTATGGACATACATTAAAATTCTGACTAACTTTGTGAGGGACTGTCATGAATAAAAGAAAAAATTAGAAGTGTTTAAATCCAACTAGTTGGAGCTGATATTTCAAGACCCAGGTAGGAAACACGTTGTATTTTTCTCCCCAGCTCTTTAGTCTTACACAGCTTCTATTCTTTTAGAAGTTAGAAGAATGTTGAGCTTAAACATCAAAGACAGATTATTCTTAAAGAGGAACATTTATCAGAAAAAAGTATTAATTGGTTGCTAGAAAGCAGAACTATAAGAATAAAGGAATCTAGGGTGAAACGGGAGATTAAAGCTAGAAAACATTGCTAATGAGGAATGGAATCTCCTTTTATGCACGTTGGAGCTTGCATACATGTGTTCTTTTCTCCCAAATATCTGAGATGCTTAGATGAGCAACAACATGCCATTAGCTTTGCCCAGCGAGTTTTACCTTTGCCTCTTCTGGTTTGTGATATGAGGCATGTTCCCCCCTTATTCTCCTGTCAAAGGGTTGTAATTCTGCTCTGTGTTGCAAACTGCCCACACAACCACTCCTGCTCTGATGACTGTAAGTTGGAGATACAGAGGAAGTACACCCCTACCTGTGATCAGGGCTAAGATGCAGTAAAGAGAAGCAAAAAGCAAGAAGGCTACTTCTTGTCCACCCAGAGACCACAGTATCCTGGCAGAATTAGGGAGCTGTTTCAGGGAGCAGGGTTTCCGAGGCCCAATCCAAGATATTGGAATTCTCAGCACCCAAGTCAGAGTGAGGGTGGGGTGTGTGTGTGCAGACTGGCCGGGCGACAGCGTGTTGGAAGTTCTCAGGAAAGAGGGGCAGAAAGATGTGTCGGGGAATTCCCTGGCAGCCCAGTGGTTAGGACTCCGTGCTCTCACTGCCGAGGGCCCAGGTTCAATCTCTGGTCAGGGAACTAAGATCCCACAAGCTGCACGACACAGCCAAAAAAAAAGAAACGAAAGGAAAAGAAAAGAAAAAGAAAGATGGGTGTCCGCAATCCTTCCTGCTTGTTAATTTCTGAATCTTTGCCTAAGAAAACCCCAGAAAGGGATCAGGGATCAAAGAACCAGACATAATAGGAGGGAAATAGGTGACCTCCTTTACTGTTCCCTTCCTTCTCCAAACTTCAGATCACCTTCTTTCCTCTCTGTTCTCTTCAGCTCCCATCAAAACACGCACAACACACACACACACACACACACACACACACACACACACACTGATAGCGTTTCAGGTATACAAAATTATTCAAGAGAGTCTTACCTTGCCAACTCATCCTTCAACTTTCCAGCCCTCCCCTCATCTAATCTAGAGCTTTCATGCCCCAAAGGTCTTAGCCTCCAGATCAACGATAATAATGATAGCTAATATTTATTATGTGTCAGGCACAATTCTTAGGGCCCTTTCACCTTTTAATTCATACATCACCTAACAACCCTGAGATGTACATACTATTATCATCCCCATTTTAGAGCTGAAAAAACTGAGGCTTAGAGTTTTGAAGCAGCTTGCCAATGATCAGGCAGCTTATATGTTTGGGACGAAGGTTTGAACCTTGATCTTCTGACTCCAGAGTTAGCACTTTTAATCACTACTTAAACTATCAATGTTCCTACCCCTTTTCTCCTCATCAAAACTTAATGTCCTATCAGCATTATCGTGAGTGAAACTAAAGCTCCTGGAGAGCGGATGCCTATATTAGGCGCTCTATTAATATCAGTTGTCCCTTTCTATTCACAATGGTAAATTTTAACATGAACCAGCCCAGATATGTTGTTCAACTGCTAACTGTGCACCTGAAAATAACAGCGCCCTAAATCTCTAAGGAATGAAAAAGATACAGAGACTTTCAGGCATCCTCGGAGATGGAAGAAACCTTAGAATAGTCCTAGTTATGGGTTTCCATGGAGGGGTGTACACAACAGCCAGACAAGTGATAGCAAAGGGTACAGAGCTGGATTTTCCTGGGGCCCATTAGAGAGGAGTGCCTTTGCCATGGCGGAAGCTTGATTCAGGGACTTTGCTCTGTCACGACAAGGTGCTGGCTAGGAAGTTTATTCATGAACATAAATCAGTATCTGGACTCAAGTGATTTGTCAGGGCTGCTAGACAAGTAAAGAGCCAATTACAGACAGTATAATTAAGTCCCCCCCCCAAAAATGCCACTTCTCATAAGCTCTATGCCCATGTCTCAGCATTGATGTCAATGTTACATATATTAAAATAAAAACTAAAGATGCTTGTTTGGAATAGCCAAGTAAAGAGAAGAGAGAGCAGTTTTTAGAACAGGAGTAAAAATTGTTCAAATGTCTTGAGACAGGAGAAATGATGACCTGTACAGAAATGCGGAAATATGCAATGAGGTTGGTGTGAAAGCAAGTAGAATGGTTCAAGGATTTTGTTGTTTTTGTTGTTTTAATCCTTATCTCTTTATTTTCATAACTCATACCTTCTGACCTCAGATATCAATATAAAAGAAGCCCAAAGGCTTCAAAGGACCTGTGTCCATGTCTCCAGGAGGTGATTTACATGAAACTTTTTTGACTAAAGAAGGACATGTCAGAGGATTTGGCTCATGTGCTCAGAATAATAGGTGCTAGAGAGGACAGGACAAGGTCTCCCTCAAATTACTCAGGCTTGAGCCTTCTGGGAGGACAGCTCCAGAGGAAACTAAGAAATTATTTATTAAAAGGACTCAGATGTGGGGTCCCCAAACATACTGCAGGTCTTTGTAAAGAAATGATACTCCAGGTACCAGAGCTGAAATACCTTGGCTGCCTGTATATGGGATATCCAGGTGGAACTACCACAGCAAGAAAGACCCTTCCTTTTTCCTCTGCCATATTCTGGCCAAGCAAATAATATGTGGCCCTTTATTAATATGAAAAACACATTATTAGCAAGAATAGGGTTTAGAGACGCTCCAACAGCAGGATGAGCCTCCTTTGTGAATTGTCAATAAATAAAGGAGCCGGTTCAGGCTTAGACCTGGACAAAAGGGATGGCTGACCTGACCCTCTGCTTTCAAGGGCCCTTCACAGCATAAACTCACCCTTACAACAATGCCTAAAAGAACGCATGGGTCAAGTGGAATGTAAAAGTTCTCTTTATTATAAAATGTCATTAAGATGAAAAGACAAGTCAGAGACTGGGAGAAAATATGAACAATACCTGTACCAGACAAAGGCCTGGTATACAAAAAAATGTATTAAGAATTCCTACAGATTATTATTGAATAAAAGACAACTAACTCAATTGTTGTTGTTTTTTAATTTTTTGGCCGCACGGCACGAGGGATCATAGTTGCCCGACCAGGGATCAAACACGCACCCTCTGCACTGGAAGCTCGAAATCAATCTCTGGACCACCAGGGAAGTCCCTAAGTCAATTGTTCTTAAGTGGGCCAAAAACCTAAACAAACACCTCACAAAAGAAGACATACAAATGGCCAGTTAGCACATGATAAGGTGCTCAATGTCATTTATCATCAAGGAAATAAACATTAAAAACAAAATAAAGGGCTTCCCTGGTGGCGCAGTTGTTGAGAGTCTGCCTGCCGTTGCAGGGGACACAGGTTCGTGCCCCGGTCCCGGAAGATCCCACATGCCGCGGACAGGCTGGGCCCATGAGCCATGGCCGCTGAGCCTGCGCGTCCGGAGCCTGTGCTCCTCAACGGGAGAGGCTGCAACAGTGAGAGGCCCTCGTACCACTAAATAAATAAATAAATAAATAAAACAAAATAAAATACTGACACCCAAGAGAATGGCCAAATAAAACAGATAAAAATTCCAAATGTCAGCAAAGAGGAGGAACAATTGGAACTCTCATCCAAAATGATATCACTTTGGGAAACAGTTTGAAAGTTTCTTATAAAGTTAAACATACTCCTCCCCTATGACCAAATAATTCCACTCCCAGGTATTTATCATAGAAAAATGAAATCACATGTCCATACAATCAATAGTATAGGAATGTTTACAGCAGCTTTATTCACAATAACCCCAAACTTGAAACAACCAGATGTTTACTAACAAGAGAAAGTTTAAATAAATACAATAAATATATGTTAAATATTTTTTTCAGCAATTAAAACAACTACAAATTACACAAAATAAAATGATTTAACCTCACAAATATTACATCGAGCAAAAAAAGCCAGACACAAAATAGCACACACCATATGATTTCTTTTTTTTTTTTTGATTTCATTTTTATGAAGCACTAAAAGAGAGAAAACGAATCAACAGCATTAGAAATTGGAACAGTGGTTGCCTCTGGTTTTTCTAAGGATTGACTAGAAAAGAGAGAGAAAAGACATTCTGTGATGATGGAATGTTCAATATCTTGAATGAGATGGTGGTTAAATAAGTGTACACATTTGTCAAAAGTCATCTAATTTTACACCTAAACCTTACATTTTATTATACTAAGTTGTGCACAATAAAAAATGAGTTTTGGATTAAAAAAATATTAACTATAAGAAAAAAATTATCCAAATCCAAATTTTACTTCATTTAAAACAATGAGTGTCTCTGTCATTCAGGTACTGGTGCTCAGCACTGACAAGGTGCAACACATACCTAGGAGGAAAAACTCTACCTCAACCCTCTTAGGTCTGTGTATGAGGACTGCAAATTAAACTGACAAAAGATAGATTAAGAGGAAAAATTTTTTTCACGTACACACAGAAGCCAAGAAAAGAAGCAGCTGTTTCATTACATGACTGAAGTTTTTTAGAGGCTTATATACTTAACTTAGTAAGAGAAAGTTACTTTAGACCATTACTGCCAAGAGAACACAAATTATGTATAATTTTGATTACAACAATATAATTAGTGAAATGCAGACAAGAAAAATACATTTTATAAGATAAATATATTTTACAAATTATATGTCATTATTTATTCTTAAATCTTTGATCCATCAACAGAACGTCCAGCCATTTGCAAAAATAATAAAATCAGTCCTCTTTAATACAGCTTGCCAATTTTCAGTCATCTGAAATTCCTAGTTTTACATACATTTTTTTCCCTTTTGTCATCATGAAAGCCCATTTTTCCAAGGTAGGAAATACTATATATTTTATTTAATGATTTGTTATTTGATTTATATCTTTCAAATAACTAGACAATGGTATTTTGGTTTCCATTATTACTCACGCCCAGGGCTCTGTACATGTAAGGAGAGAAAAGATAAATGTTCCCATATGCCTGGAGCCCAGAAACCTGTCCTCTACTGCAAGAATCACTTGGTGCAACAACCTCATGTTTGCTTTAACAGGATAGGTCTTGCTCTCTTTGATGACTCTAAACAGGAGATAATACCTCTTGGCTCTTCCTACGGTCTTCTGTCTCCCATGGGTAATGGTTGACCAGTGTTAACATATATTGAGGGAAGAAGGAAATGGGGCTGGGAAAAAGGGGACTTTTTTTTCACTTTATGGCTTTCTGTATTCCGCAAAGCAAGTCAACAAATCATTATATATAAAGGAAAAGAATTACTTACAGAGTCAGTGAACCTCCACAGCCTTGCCAGCCCACAGTGGAGATAACGTTTTCCACCATTATGCAGAGCATTTCAGTTCCACAAGGTTTTTCCTATGCATAGAAATTGGGACCTTTACAATAACTTCCACTCTACCCTTACTCACCATTCTTAATTCTAGAAGGCTTCAAGAGAGTCTTAGAATATTGTTTTCTTCTGTCTTAATCTAGATCAAATTCTAGCTACTAATGTTCTTTGTGCACAGGGGAAAAAGGCACAGAACAAAGACTTACTTTCTCAATTTTAGGTGTAACTCATTATGAATTTTCTCCAATTTTCCAGAACTGTATAATCTGACAGAATGAGGAACAGTTTTCTCTCTCTTGCTACGTACTTCCCTACTCCACTGTGCCCACACTTTCATGCTGATGGCTTAATAGTACTGTTTTACACTGGCAAGGACATCACTTCTTGAGAGGCAGAATGTTGCCCAGAACAGAGTGGATGCCAGAAGATGCTGGATTTACTGTGAAGCTAAGCAAGCTTCCTTCAGAAGCTTCTGCTCCATAGTTAGACACATTATCCATTGCGCCACTGAGCCCCCTAGGAGGCTTGCTTCAGAAGTCCTCACTTGCACACAAACATTCCAAAGCCCTAGAAGAGGCCCTAGCAACATGTTCTCATGGTCATGTGCTTTCGTGAAATTTGCAAAAGTGGGGTCCCACCTCTCTAATTTGACTTCTCCCATTGCACATACGCTTGTTAACACAAAATAATGTTGAAATGGCTATGGGCATTTTTTTTTAATCTAACTAAGGGAAAGCTGACTTGGGATACTTTCGTTTGTATTTAGGGAGATATAATTACGTAATTTGCAATCATCTACAATCAAGCTGTTGCTAACTTTCCAGTGAAGAAATTCTCCTTTCACCCACTGTGCAAACTCAGCCAGAATGACAGTACAAAGGTCAGAGTAAGAGACTGCATGAAGGAATGATGGTGTAATCATTTGCGATGGTTTTTTTCTTATTCATGATAAGTAGTTACTTACATATCTAATTTTTACATGTATGAATTTGTATTCTTTATCCTAAAGCAGATCTCCAAAATTATATTAGGTTCTGGCCCCATAAAACCCAGATATGTCCCTAATAGAGATTCAGTAAATGTTTAGTGTTTAATTTTATTAAAAACTTCAAAATTTAAGGGGGTAAATTAAATTCCTGAATCTTTAAATACCACTTCAGGATATCAGAAAACGTTGGGGAAAAGCATACACTTCAGAGTCAGATAGAAATGAGTTTATATCCTTCCTCTTAGTAATTTAAACTTGATCAAGTTCTTTAATTTTCTTGGACCTCATTTTCCCCATCTGTAATATGAGGATAATAATACTTACTTTACAGAATTACTCTGAGGTCGAAATGAGATGAGATTCATCTAGCTCTGAATCACAGAGCCTGCAAAAGGGATCTAGAAAAGTGTTAGAGGCATGTAGGTGTAGGGGTTGAGCACACAGACTCTGAAATCAGATTACCTAATTTAAATCCTAGTTCTCCAGCTAGTTACCTATACAATCTGGGACAAAGTGCTTTACCTTTCTGTGCTTCTGTGTCCTCATCATTAAAATGGGAATAAAAGTGGTACCTATATTATAAGGTAGTTATGAAGATTAAATGAGGTAATATTTCTAAAGCACTCAGAATGGTGCCTTTGGCACAAGGTATGCTATATAAGTATATTAATTATCAACTATTTATTTATTGAAAATCTTTATTCCTCTAAACCAGAACTGTTCCATTAGGTACACGCTATAGCAGAATAACCATAACATTATCTCTGAAAATGGGGGAAGTTTGTTTTAATTAAATCTACGTTTCTTTGTTTGGGTTTCTTGTAGTTACAGATTTATAGACAATTAAAAAAAAAAAACAAAGTTTTGAATCAATGGCATCACATTCTGCCTTGTTATTATACATAAAGACCCCAATTATACTACTTGGTTACTGCCTTCAAAAGTATTTTTATTAACAGTTAGACTAAAAGAGTTCCAACAAAAAAACTATTGTTTTCTCTGGGATCCAAGAAAGTTTAATTAAAATGCCAACATGATCAAGCAGGCTAAGAATGTTTCCTCATTATTCGAATTAAGAGTCAGTAAGATTTGATTAATATTATTCTGACCGCATTGGGTTCTGGCAGATCTGTATATTCTCATTTAGTTATTCAACTCTCATATATCCTATTAATTATCTCTCTCTTTCTTTCTGCCTTTCTCTTCTTCAATATAACGCTTTTTTTTCAAATGGCCTCAAGAGCTTTTTCCTTAAAATAGTAAGAATTATTTTAAGTGCTACAGCTAATTTTAGTCATAACTTTAAATACCATTTTGAGTTCATTCATATCTCAGGTTCTTCATATAAATGAAATATGTGAGTTTTAAAAAATGGAATTTTCTTAGTCTTGATATAATTTACTGTGTAACTCAGTGTCTACCTGAAAATTAAAATGATTATTTATATTCCCCAGACTCAGAGAATTAGGGAAATATTGAACTGTGCTGATTTTTTTTTAAATTCAGTTGGAATTGTTTAGTAATGCTTCATTTGTATGCAGAAAGCATAACACATATTAAAATGGGTACACACTTCTGTGTTGGTTTCAAGGAAATGAAGGTGAGCCAGTTTATTGTCAAAGCTTATATATTCAGTACCCACCCCAAAATTACATAAATGAGGTGCCATGTTTGAAATATTCACTACATAGGAGTCTAAAACCCAAAGTTATGACTCCCAAAGAAAGGATAACTCATTCTTTTATAGACTTACAATATTAAATTCTTGACTACATATATAATTCTGAATAGGTATATGAAATGGTTTTCTATGGGGAAAATGCCTAGTTAGTACTCTTTTTCAGCCTGGTAATTATGCTGGTATTTTTAAATATGTTATGGTACCCAGAGGTTTTGGAAATGGTAATATGTTTTATCAAAATATGAATAAATGTGAGCTAGAATTATGCTGCAATTTCTGGGGAAACCATAATTCTGAATTGAATGGCTTTTTTGTGTTTTTAAACCTCACCTGCATAAACATGAATATAAAATGTGAGTTTTAAACGAAGGGCATCTATAATTATATTCTGGTTCTTTTGTGTACTTAGTTTCATGTCTCTGTGTGCTTATGTACCCACACACGTTTTTGGTTCTTGTTCTATGGAACAAGAACTCCCCCAAATTACAATAATATTGAGAGATAATATATTAAACACAACTACATAAGAGTGTCGCTGCTTTTTGTACTTGAGTTAGTTTTTTTCTTTAATTTTTTAATTCTTTGTTTCCTTATTTAAGAACGAGAAAGAGAACACAAAATATACATACTCTTCCCCACGTGCCCACTACATTCACTGGAAGCTACTGCACCTGGACCTTTTCACCCTCCAGGTATGGATTTATGTCCTCAGAAGGTAGCATTCTTCACACGGATTTTATACACAAAATGCTTTCCAATTTCATTTATACAGGCTGCATTAGGTAGAGAATGGAAAGAATTATTATGATTTTAATTTTTATAATTTCACATGATAAAAAAGCCTTTATCTCTCCAGTTCTTTATTGATGACATAAAGAAAGGAACTCTAAGTGATGACATGTCTTTTTTAAGAAACGAAGAATTAAAGGTCTTGAATGACAGTGGCAAGGAAAATTCTTCCTTGAAGAGAATCAAATGCAGCATTCTGATTCTCTCTTTGATGGCAAAAGGAAAAATACAGTGTGATATGGTAATGCCGTGATCATTTTGTGGCAAAATGGATGAGAGCCAGTCACTAACTGTGCTTAATCCTAATTCCCCTTACTGTGCTGTTTATTCTTTACTTCATGTTTCAGGTTTAAAGTAAAACGAAGAAAATTTTTTTTCTGTGTTGATGACAGTCCTTGGTGGAAAAATTCACATGAAATATTTAGCTGATGCCTGATGTATAGTGAGTGCTTAGCAAATGATAATTCCTATTTCAAAATCAGGTTTTAAAAAATAACCTCTTTACCATCTCTCACCATAGATGTCCTTTCTCTTGAAAACTTATACCTTACTACCATGCTTACAATGTACAACAGCATTATCTTAATAAAATATTTATTATCATTTTCCCATAATTCCTTTTAATTTTACTATTCATTTGCTTTTAAATTTGTAATTTTAAGAGGCACTCTTTTCTTTCCATTCCAAAATCGTATGTTCAGATTTTTATTTATTCATTAAATGTGTTTTGAAACAAAGTTCCTCTCCTCTAAATATGAAATATTTTCATCATGTGCACAATTTTTTTGTTTAAGGAATCTCTTTGTATTTTATTTTACCAGCAACTGTTGCGTCTACAAACTGCAGTAGCATGTAAACCAGCATTTTTCCTTAACTGTGAATTCATGAGAACATAAGAAGTTTACATAATTTAATTTTCTTTATAAGTTCCTCAATTTTGTTTCTAAGAAATTAAAAACTCCCACAACCCCAGCCTCCTGAACAATCAACAATTAAGTTAAAACTCAGATTTAATAAACATTTTGGAAAGAAAATGAAATTATGTTTAAACTTGAAAGTTAGTTGGAATTACAAAAGTGAGTAGGAAAAATGCTAAGTAACAATTTGTACACTTCCCACCTCTGGGCTGTCCACAAGAAACCCACTTTAAAATATAGGGATACATATAGATTAAAAGTAAAAGGATGGAGAAAAATATACCATGAAAGTAACAATTTGTTCTGGTTGAACTTAAGTGCTTCCCTTTGTGATGGTGCTTAATTTTAACTACGTAAATTGCATTCAGGATGCATGAGCTCCTTTATCTAATCATAGGCTGCCAAAAATCTGTTTAGAAATTCACCTGGGTTAATATGCATATTATTGTTCCTCAGTTTGGAAAATGACGCTTTGGACAGAATCCATTATCTGTGTGTGTTGGTTTGCCTGAGCAATTGTTTTCCAAATGCATATTAATTGTATTTTTGTTATTTTTAGCTCTAATCTCCCTAGGTCCTTGTGCCCTGAGCCCTTGGATAAAGACAGCTGTTATGGGGATCTGAGAAATGGATTCCAAGTGTAACTGTGGAACTCTTGGAGACCATGACCTTCCTGAGCGCATGCTCTTCCGTCCAGTGAGGGACGCTAGGCAGCAATCACTGAAGGCCTTCTAAATGTCTCCTCATAATCCATAGTGAATCCCAACCACCACTAGCCCCCCAAATGCCTAAAAATTAGTGGTCGAAATTGGGAAGAGCTGTATACTACAACCCCAGTGGAGATCCAACTTTTTTTTTTAATTAATTTTTACTGGAGTATAGTTATTTACAATGTTGTGTTAGTTTCAGGTGCACAAGTTATACATATATCCACTCTTTTTTAGATTCTTTTCCCATATAGGTCATTACAGAGTATTGAGTAGAGTTCCCTGTGCTATACAGTAGGTTCTTACTAGTTATCCATTTTACATATAGTAGTAAGTATGTGTCAATCCCAATCTCCCAATTTCTCCCTCTCCCCCTTCCCCCCCTGGTAACAGTAAGTTTGTTTTCTACATCTGTGACCCTATTTCCATTTTGTAAATAGGTTCAACTTTTATATTGCTGATCATAATAAGGCTCGGAGAAGGCATGAAAAGTCTGTTCAACTTTGTTTAACCCAAAGTTTCCCAAATTTTTTTCAGGTATTGTATAGTTTTTATTGAATTATGATTAACATACAATATTATATTAGTTTCAGGTGTACAACATAGTGATTTGATATTTTTATACATTGTGAAATGATCACCACAAAAAGTCTAGTTACCATCTGTCACCATACAAAGTTGTTACAGTGTTATTGACTATTCCCTAAGTGTACATTACATCCCTCGGACTTATTTGTTGGGTCTTTGTTGATGTGCGCTGGCTTTCTCTAGTTGTGGCGAGCAGGGGCTACTCTTCTTTGCGGTGCACAGGCTTCTCATTGCAGTGGCTTCTCTTGTTGTGGAGCATGGGCTCTAGGTGCATGGTCTTCAGTAGTTGTGGCATGTGGGCTCAGTAGTTATGGCTTGCAGGCTCTAGAGCACAGCCCCAGTACCTGTGTTGCATGGGCTTAGCTGCTCTGCCGCATGTGGGATCTTCCCAAACCAGGGCTCGATCCCATGACCCCTGCATTGGTAGGTTGATTCTTAACCACTGCACCACAAGGGGAGTCCATGACTTATTTTATAGCTGGAAGTTTATACCTCATAATCCCCTTCACCTATTTCGTCTGCCCACCCCCATTCCAGACCCTCTGCTGACCACCAGTTTGTTCTCTGTATCTGACTCTGTTTCTGTTTTGTTTTGTTTGTTCCTTTGTTCTGTTGTTTAGTTTCCACATATAAGTGAAATTGTATGGTATTTCTTTTTCTGTTTCTGACTTATTTCACTCAGCATAATACCCTCCAGGTTCATCCATGTTGCTGCAAATGGCAAAATTCCATTCTTTTTTATGGTTGAGTAATATTCCATTATATGTATGAGACATATATATAGATATATATGTGAGATATTCATATAGGTTGCTTCCATAGCTTGGCTATTATAAATAGGGTTGCAATGAACATAGAGTTACATATTTCTTTTCAAATTAGTGTTTTCACTTTTTTCAGATAAATACCTACAAGTTGAATTGCTGGATCATATGGTAGTTCTATTTTTAGTTTTTTTGAGGAAACTCCATACTGTTTTCCAAATTTACTTGAGCATGAAATCCTTTAAACAAAACAGCTATAAAGACGTTCCCCTTTTTACTTTTATCTGTTTTCTGAGTTTTCTGCAATGAAAAACTATTACTAGAAAAAAAAGCAACAAATGTATGGAAAGTGAAACAAAGTTGTTTAAGTTGCCACACTAGCAGAGTACAATGCCTGTGAGCAGTCACTGAGATCCTGACTTTCCTCACATTTTTCCCACATATAAAGCACAGCCAAAATCACATTCTCTGACTCAGGTTATTGTTTAGAGTGGCATTTCTCAAAGCATACTCTATAGACTATTAGTTCCCAGAGATGTTAATGAATATTCCAAAAAAAAGTTTCAAAGTCAAAAAAACTTGGATTCTACAAAGTTGTAATTGGGCTTCTCAGAACTTTTCTCATTCTAATGCCTATTGTACATTTCCAAAAGAGATGAATTTGCTGTGTTTCACCAAATTTATTTGACCATAGGTCTTCTTTTTGTTAGAAATATCTTGAGGGGTATTTTTCTACCAAATTCACTTTGGAGGATACTGGTTTCAAATTTTAGCTCAGCAAGTGCTTGGAGACACAGAGAGGGTGGGGATTAAAATGTTTTTCAGCATTTGACCTAAGACCCTGGCTGAGCTCTGAGAATTGTTGGGGACAATTTGGAAATGCAGGGACTTTGGTTTTATATGTCAAGGAAAGATATTTCATGATGATGACAATGAGTTTTATATACATAACCAAAATATATTTCTCTAACTGAATGAAAGAATGTGTGTGTGTGTGTGTGTGTGTGTGTGTGTGCGCGTGTGTTTTCCTTTCATTTGGTCAACCAATTCTGTGCCAATTCTATACCCAAAACAGAAGTACTATAGTCCTAAGGATACAAAGACACTTAGTTGAGTCAATGACCTTTAAGGGTTTGTAGTCTCTTTGGTGAGGCAGCCATACAAATAAACCCAGTATGATGATAACTGTAGGGACAAAGCTATGTCTAGTCAGCCATGGGAGCAGAGGAAAGAGACCCAGAGGTTTGTAGAGATTTGTTTCAGGAAAGTGTTTCTAGAAGAGTAGAAACACTGAGCTGAGATCCACTTCCCACCACTGCCCCCACCTGAAGATTATAAAACATGGAATTGCATTCTATAAATTTATCTTCTTTTTGTACCTCTGACAACAGTGGCAATCTCTTCAAAATTGAGTTGAAAACTCTTGTTTACCCAGTGGTAATAAAATAGTGTCATTAAGATAATAAATGTGACCTCCTGGGCTTTATATAGAACAAGAAATTATCACTAACAAAGATAGAAAAATAGTATTGGTTCCGAGAATGAGGTGGGCCTATCATTCAGATCATCCATGTTGAAGAAATACTGAAAATCTTCTCTTTTTGCTGACTGCAATCTGCCGCTGAATTGAACCTTTGAATCATTGAATCATTAATTTTAAAAAATCGCATTTTGCCAGCCAATTACTCAGCTTTCCGTGACATGATCAATGATGTTAAAGGTTTTCAGCTCGTTGTATTAATCAATTAAGCACAGAATATAAACAAAAAACAACTGTCAGCTGATCTGGGTCCATTGCTGATGAACTGCTGTTTAAAACAATTAATAATGAAGTAATGCTGGAAAACTAAGGGCAAAGGCCTAATTGATTTTTCCAAAGTAAGAACATTCTAAATGCTCAATTAGTTAATAATTTGCCTACTAATTGATTTCTTCAAGGTGTCTGACTAGCAAAATTGAGAAAGATTCTATAATCATTATCCTTCTACAAAAAGCTTGTTTCTAGGCATCTAGGAAGGTTAGAAGATCAGTTTAGACTCCCATTAATAGTGTAGGAAACTTTCTCCAAGGATGAAAAAGCAACTATCAAAAACAAAGAAATCATCAACTAATAAAACTCTGGAGAGCCTTCTATGAAATGAACCAATTTCATGAAGAACATTAATAAATTAAATAGGGAAAAATAATGAAATAATGCAAATATCTATTAGAAATAACAGACATTATGCATTTGCATAAATGCAAAAAGAGAAGTTTGAAACTGAGAGACGTGATTAAAATGCTTTTAATTGCAGGTAATGAACTAAATAAAGAGAAATTAACATATGAGCATACTAAGAATTCTTCTAATTATTTTTTATTCTCTAATTGTATCTTTTCACTGTACAGGGCAGGTTACAAGACTTTCTGGTAATGGAACCTTATGAACAGTATGTAGATGGTATAATAGAGATTATAGGTATTAAAAACAATCCAAAAGCAACCTGGGGGTAGAGTACAATGCTAATAGTGTGAATAGTAGTAGCTAACATTTATTAAATACTTACTATGGGTTAGCCATTTTCTAAGCATTTTGCATAGACTGGCTAATTTAATCATTGTAAATTCCTATGAGAAATTGTCTTTCCAGAGGGTAAGTAATATTTCCAGAATTTGAAGACAGGCAGTCTAGTCTCAGGATCCACACCCTTCACGTCCCATATTTTATGAAACCATGTACTATTTTAACAACTGATGTAGATTTTCTTGTTTAAGCTCCAAACAACCCTACCTATTAGGGACTATTTTATCTATATTTTACCCACTTAGAAAGTCTGGTTAAGTAATTTGCTCAAGGATCACTGGGCCAATATATATTAGGAAATTACAGGACTAATAGCAGAGCACGTGGTCTTTGGGCAACAGTGTGGACAAACACACCATGCTGGTGACCTTAGATTTTTAACTGAGGGGTTTGATTCAAATTCCTTACTGTTCTTCCCTCTGTCACTCCTCCCACAACTTTAATACAACCATCTGACTTGACTTCATTTTCCAGGGTAGTATGAAAATATTTTTAACAAGTACAAATTATGTGTAAAAATTATAAAGTAGAAAGATATTTGCACGAGTATGAATATACAGGTTTATGTGTACAAATATTCTAACTTCATTACTGTTAATTGCCTTATATGATAGCCAAAAAAACCATTAGCTTAAAATATCAAACATACGTTGGTTGTTGAACTAATGGCCAGAAAACAGTTCCATCCTTAAAACCCTCTGTCAAGGCAGGGATGCAGAGGACCAGGAAGCTGGAGGAAGGAGGCAGATGGGAGTCCACCCTGACTACAGGGGCAGGAGCTGGGACCCAGAGTCCAGGCTTTGGTCTCCAGCTTCACAGAAACACATGGTGAGCAGTAGCTCCGCGAGGTAACACCAAATGATCACCAGTTGGCCCCAAATAAAGGTTGCAAGTCTTTTCCTCCAGCACTTCCTATCTTTTGGTTTATCCTCTAGGTAAATAGAGATGCAAATAGAATGAAGCCATAAACACATTTTAAAGAATCAGGAGCATCCAACTTTCTTCTTGGTTTGATCCTGAATAACCCTGTGTTGGAACTGCCTGTTATGTATAAAAGATAAGAATTCTTTTTTTTTTCTTTTATCTTTATTTTTTAATTTTTATTGAAATATAGTTGATTTACAATGTTGCATTAGTTTCAGGTGTACAGCAAAGTAATTCAGATATATGTGTATACGTATATATTCTCTTTCAGATTCTTTTCCATTATAAGTTATTACAAGATATTGAGTATAGTTCCCTGTCCTATACAGTAGGTCCTTGTTGGTTATTTTATATATAGTAGTGAGTATCTGTTAATCACAAATTCCTAATTTATCCCTCCCCCCCCCACTTCCCCTTTGGTAACCATAAGTTTGTTCTCTACGTCTGTGAGTCTTTCTGTTTTGTAAATAAGGTCATTTGTATCATTCTTTTAGATTTCACATATAAGCCATATCATATGATATTTGACTTTCTCTGACTTACTTCACTTAGTATGATAATCTCTAGGTCTACCCACATTGCTGCAGATGGCATTATTTCATTCTTTTTTATGGCTGAGTAATATTCCATTGTGTATATATGTATATATATACACACACATATATATATATATCACATCATCTTTATCCATTCATCTGTCAGTGGACACTTAGGTTGCTTCAAGATAAGAATCTTTAATTAGGGATTTAAGATTCTAATCCAAGATCCTTTCTTTCCTTATTTTGATATTGGACATCAGCTTTCGTACTGCTTTGTGGAGTTCTGAGGATTAATCAGGTAATTTATCCAGTGTGTGTGGACATAGGCTAGCACACATGTTACTCAACCTCCCTCCCCCTCCACACCCACACCCATCAGCTCTCCTTCCCATTTCCTTCCTCACTGCACTGAAGAGACAAGAGCTGTGTCCAAGTGTGGGATTAATCAGCCTTCCAGCCTCCAGTCCCAGTCAGCCAGGTCAAATCCCCCAAGCTGCATACTTTCTCACCATCTCTGCTTCTCCCCGTCTGTGGCTGTCTGTGGGTCTTCCTGGCCTGAGTGAAAACCTAGGGTTCATTTTCCTTTTTCTCTTTGACCCTGCCCCTGCTCAGTCAACCATATGCATTGTCTGAGGGTGGGAATTACCTGGAATATAGGGAACTAAGAGTTATCCTGCCTTTGGAGTTCCAGAATTCACTCCTGAACCTCATAGCTTAAACAATACACTTGAAGTTACGTTTTTTTAATTTATGAGTGTCAGGATTTTTTCTTCTCTCTCTCTCTCTCAAAATACCTGCAAAAATTGGGTTTTACATATGGAAAGTTGCACTCCAAAGAAAGTGAGTCATAAACTATATGTCTAACACTAGATTGGAAAATAGGTAGTGGAAGAACCAGAATCCAATATGGATAAGTAGATGAGGGTGTCCTTCTGAGAGAAGAAAATAATGTCAACTGCTGGTGTATGTCTCTAAGGAAGTGAGGCAGGCAAGGCTGGGGAGGTAGAAAGGAAACATGACAGAAAGCACAGGTGGGTTTAGGGAGAACCCCAGGACAAAGGGACCTCAGCCTGTGCAGCACACTTTGGTGATGACATTTACAAAGACGTCACCACCACAACCAGTGGCAGCACCAGTGTGCCACTGCATCAGAAACAGCATTGGAAACAGTGGCAGGCTGTTTCTGGGCAGAGAGGACCTGAGTCAACCCACTGAGACTTCTTCAGCTCTGCGGAGCATAAAAAAGCATCCAGAAGTGTCTCAGGTTCTTGAGACGATAAGAGAAGTGTGTGGGAAGGGACAGCAAATGGAAGGGAACTTTCATCAGGACAGGACAGATCTTGAATGAGTGCATTAACCTGATACTAGCAACAATGAGGAGGAACTACATGAAGTTTTCTTCATCGAGTGTGATCATTCAGGATAACATTTACACATAGTTATCTCTTTCTTTAAAAGTGTATTTTTTTAATGTCTGCATTTGTGCTCTATAAACTATTATTCCCTCCCTACAGGGGAATCAGTTGCTTTGGAGAGATGTCTAAGCCTTTCTAGATTTGCTAAAATGGATTGGAAGTTTCATCACAACGAATTGAAAAATGGATATGTTGACTAAGAGTAATATCAGCTTGAATAATTTTAATATGCCACAGACAAAAATATTTTGTAGAGTACACTCATGTTTAGAGCAGCATTATTCTCAACAGCCAAAAGGTGGAGACAACCCAAGAGTCCACAGATAGATAAACAAAATGTAGTATATATACATGCAATAGAATATCATTCACCCTTTAAAATAAGGAATTTTTGGCACATGCCACATGGATGAACCCTGAGGACACTATGCTGAAAGAAATAATCCAGTCACAAAAGGACAAATACCGTATGACTCCATTTCTATGAGGTGTCTAGAATAGTCAGATTCATAGAGATGGCAAAATGGTAGTTGTCAGGACCCGCGGGAAAGGGGAATGAGGAATTATTGTTTAATAGGTACAGAATTCCAGTTTTGCAAGATGACAGGAGTCCTGTAGATGGATCATGGTGATGGTAGCCCAGTAAAGTGAATGCACTTAATGTCACTGAGCAGTGCATTTAAAAATAGTTAAGAGGGCTTCTCTGGTGGCGCAGTGGTTGAGAGTCCGCCTGCCGATGCAGGGGACATGGGTTCGTGCCCCGGTCCGGGAGGATCCCACATGCCACGGAGCGGCTGGGCCCGTGAGCCATGGCCACTGAGCCTGCGCATCCGGAGCCTGTGCTCCGCAACGGGAGAGGCCACAACAGTGAGAAGCCCGCATACTGCGAAAAAAAAATTTTTTTTAATTTAAAAAAATTAAAAAAATAAAAATAGTTAAGATAATAAATTTTGTATTATATGTATTTTACTACAATTAAAACTTTTTTTAAGATTAAGACAAAAAAACCCCACATCTTGTAGAAAGACAAGAACTTCTGATTGTCTGTATCCACACAGCTCCTTCACAGAAATCTTTAAAATATATGCTCCTCCATACAAGGAATTTATGTCACTACCCAGGGCTTTATAACTGCCAACTTCACATAGAAGTCTCCTGAATTCAAATCCAATGCTCTCCTATTAACTCTAATAAAGGTACACTTGAGTATATGTGAGCAAATAACATATACACAGTCATACAAATACAAGTATAGTGTGTGTGGTTTTTATTAGGAGACAAAGTAATAAATGCATTTTGCTGAGCATTTTCATGTTACCTTGGATTTGTGAATTTCAAACCAATATATTTTTAAACAAAAAGTATTTTCAAAGTGTCTTTGATGTCCAATAATTTTAAGTGTACTTATAGACTTTGTTCTTTGAAATGGTAAATCAGGTTTACTAAGTATTAAAATAGTAAATGGTTAATTTCATTGTTTCTAACTCTAAACCAACAAAAATTTATCCTTGCCTGCTCCATTAAAAGTGTATCTGAGGGCTTCCGTGGTGGCACAGTGGTTGTGAGTCCGCCTGCCGATGCAGGGGACACGGGTTCGTGCCCCGGTCCGGGAAGATCCCACATGCCGTGGAGCGGCTGGGCCCGTGAGCCATGGCCACTGAGCCTGCGCATCCGGAGCCTGTGCTCCGCAACGGGAGAGGCCACAACAGTGAGAGGCCCACGTACCACAAAAAAGAAAATAAATAAATAAAAACAATTTAAAAAAAAAATGTATCTGAATTTCATGTACTGCCATTTTTATTGAAATCCAATAAAAAATCTACTTATTACATGTATTTGAAATACAAAATACATAGCTGTCATTAAAACTGAGAATTATTTTAATGTTTATACAATATTTAGACATCATTAAAAAGAACTTACAAGTTCTAACAGACTAAAAGCTTACATTTAAAATGGTAAAAAGAACAAATATATATCTGTGATTGTATGTTTAAAGCTTATTTTATTACAGTTTATATTTATCTCAAGTTTGATTTTGCTGTAGATTTTAAAAGAAATAGAACTTTTTGTTTCTCACCATTATACTTGGAAGGGAAGAAGCATTTTATGATATGGGAATTGGACGTCCAAGCTCTTCTGTTCTTCCTTCTTGAACAATTTCACCTCCTTTGAGCTCATTTTTCTCCACAATAAAATAATGAAGTGAGAGTAATTGGACTTGAATATCTTTCCATTTTTTATATTCTAAGACCTCATGCTCTTGAGAATCTGACGGGCATGTCAGCAGCCTGGGCTGCATCCAAGCACTCATTGCAAGGTAGACCCATGCTCTTTCTTTCAACCAAGTTGGACTAAACCAGTTCAACTCATTAATTAATGATGATGAGAAGAGTAACAAGTAAGATTTATTGAGCACTCACTGTGGGCCAGGCACTGACTATCGTAGATTGATTCCAAAAACAGCCCCAATTTCCCAGTTCTACCGCATATCCATGCTCGCTGTGACATGACTTTGCAGCTCTTCTTGTCACAAGGTGGAACCAATCTCCTCCGCCTCTGAATCTGGGTTTGTTTTGTGACATGCTTTGTCCCACAGAATGCAACAGACGTCGTTCTGGGCTAGCTCTGGGAACTCTGCCGCCACCAGACAAGCCCAGGTTAGCTGCCAGGAGATGAATGAACACATGATGCAGAGAGTTCTCCTAGTCAACACTCCAGACATGTGAGAGAGCCCAGCCAAGATCAGCAACATTTCCTAACACACCTACAGCTCACCACAGACACAGGAGTGAGACCCCAGGCGCCCAGCTCAACAGAACCACCATGCTGAAATAATAAAGGGATATTGCTTTAAGCCACCAAATTTTGGTGTGGTCTGGTACACAGCATCATTGTGACAGTAGATAATTAATCCTCTCTAAGCACATATGGTTTTCTCCTTTACTCCTCACAACAGCCTTATACAAGAGAGATAAGGAAGTTGAGGCACAGAGAGTTTAATTTGCCCCAAATCATAAAACTACTATACTTTACATATTATAAGACATCACCAATTGCAAGAGGCACCATTATTTTATATTCCACTGAGAAAGGTAGAGTGCAATTTAAAATAAGACGCGTCCTAATTTCTGAGATGTCAAAACATAAAGAAGAATTTCATGGTTTCCTGTTTCAGTGGTTGCCAGGGGTTAGAGAGGAATGAACAGATGAAGTACAGAGGAGTTTAGGGCAGTGAAATTATTCTATAAAATGTACAGCACCGGGCTTCCCTGGTGGCGCAGTGGTTGAGAGTCCGCCTGCCGATGCAGGGGACGCGGGTTCGTGCCCTGGTCCGGGAGGATCCCACATGCCGTGGAGCGGCTGGGCCCGTGAGCCATGGCCGCTGAGCCTGCGCGTCCGGAGCGTGTGCTCTGCAACGGGGGAGGCCGCAGCAGTGAGAGGCCCGTGTACCGCAAAAAAATAAATAAATAATAAAAAACATGAAAAGCACAAAATGCATCTTAGAATTGATGAAATGAGGGAGTGATGGGGCCAGGTCTTTGGGCTGGCCATTTTACTTATTTGAAATAATTTAAGGAACTTGAGTGTTCAACTGCTAGTTTGCGAATGGTAGCACATCTTGCAGCTCTCTAGAGTGGCAGATGATGTGTAAGGAACCTGCTCCTCTTAAAAATCCTTTGTTAGTGTTCTGGGATTTAAATTTTTTCTCTGCCCAGTTCTACGAACTGTGTTATTAACCCTTATGCTCCAACCAGGACTTCTCTTCTTTGCTGTCTACTTCATTGCCTGCATTATTTCATTAACATTTCCTCTGTCTAAATCCCTCTCTGGTTGGTCTTCTAAAAATTTCTCCCATTTATTTATGTCTTAGAAGAAATTAGATGCTCACTTACTAAATATAGTATTAATGAGACCTAATCACTAGTGCTGAATTAGATTAATTACCTTGCTTGTTTGGAATGTGACATTCATCAATCAATTAATATTCCACATATGTGTGATTGCCCCACTGTATTCCCTAAGACAGATTAGTCTGACAGTGGTTTTCAGAGGTAGAGACACCAAAATCAAACATTGCTTCTTTCTGCCACTCACTATTTATATAACCTTGAACAAGGTACTTAACATCTTAAGATCCAGTGTCTTCATATAAAAATGTATATAAACATACTTCAGCCTGTATCATTCAGGTTTTGTTCAAAGAAGCAGAATTACTAGAGGGAGATAGAGATAGAGTTAGAGACAGAGGTACAGATACAGATATAGGTATATAGATAGACAGATGATTTATTCCAGAGATTTTATCTTATACAATTGAAGGAGCTGATTAGACCATCTAAGTGAGGCTGTTCCTTCTGTGTCTGTTGCTATAGCCCAAAGTCAGCAAGTTCAGCAGTCTAGAAGAGGAGATAAGCATGAAATCAGGAAATA
This sequence comes from Lipotes vexillifer, assembly GCF_000442215.2. Taxonomy (NCBI): domain Eukaryota; kingdom Metazoa; phylum Chordata; class Mammalia; order Artiodactyla; family Lipotidae; genus Lipotes; species Lipotes vexillifer. The sequence continues at coordinate 653,492 of NW_006796798.1, read as the reverse complement.
AGTACATATAAGAACCTTTGAGGCTGAGAGGAATCCACAAGATGTTCTGGAACCAACACTGGTCTTTCACTGTCTCCACACCTCCAGCATCAATGATGGGGGTATCCTGCTGGATAAGCTGCTTCCTTCATCACTTTTTTAAGCTGCCTAATATTCCACTGGTTGGGGCAAATTCTGGAAAACAAGATACAAAAAGACCAAAAAGGGCTTCCCTGGTGGTGCAGTGGTTGAGAGTCCGCCTGCCGATGCTGGGGACACGGGTTCATGCCCCGGTCCGGGAAGATCCTACGTGTCATGGAGCGGCTGGGCCCGTGAGCCATGGCTGCTGAGCCTGCGTGTCCGGAGCCTGTGCTCCACAACGGGAGAGGCCACAACAGTGAGAGGCCCACGTACCACAAAAAAATAATAATAATAAAAGAAAGGACAAATAAATAACTTTAGAAATTTAAAACAACCACAGATGCATTATGAATGAAAATACCATGAGGTTTTAAAAACTCTTAACCAACAAATTTTAAACCTTAAGCAAGAATACAAACTTTTAGAAAACATTGAATTACCAGAGCTGACTGAAAAAGAAATAGAAAACCTAAATGATCCTAAAACCAATAAATAAAATCACTCATTTAAGATCTGTCCACAAAGAAACTCTATGTCAGTTTTACAGTAATCATCTACCTAATTTTTATTTCAATCCTACCCAAATTCTATGAAAGAATAGAAGAAGTAGGAACAACTCCCAAATCACTTTGTGAGGCTAAATACTTGACACAAATACTAGGCAAGGATGATTCAAGTAAAGTAAATTATAGACAAATCTGACATATGAACACATATGCAAAAACCCCAGACCAAACAATGGCAAACCAAATGCAGCAATGAATAAAAAAAAGACGTCATGACCAAGGTGGGTTTCTTAGAGGACAGGAGTCTGGGTGAACTTCAGAAAATCTTGTCATGAACTCTTTCTGGTAATATGGCAGGTCGGGCAGTCAGGTAAGTAACAAGGGTCACCAACTGATGCTTCCTCTGAAACCAACTGAAAATTCAAGATAACAGGCTTTTAAAGTCATCTTCCAAGCATCAAAAGGCTAGATGGAAAGTAACACTTCGACCAAAAACTAAAAAGAGGTGGACACCCAGAGAGCAGTGGAACTTGAGCCAGCCTTACATGGGGAAGCATTCACTGAATCCTAGAAAATGAATTCTTCATTTGTCACAGCCTTACAGGTATAGGAAACTAGGCCCAGGACCACCCAAAGTAAGGAAAATAATAGGAAATAGTCTCTCCCAAAGCTGGAATCCCAAACCCTCAAAATAAAGATAAACTAGAAGTAAAACTTTCATTCCATATCCTCAGGGGTCTACAAGGAAATTTACTTAAATCTGCCCCTTTAGCAGAGAATTTTGTTTAAAACCAACCTGGGAAAGGGCAGAAAGGGATGACATGGTGTTAGATAGAAAGAACTTCATGGTGATTTCCATAACCAAAGGCTAGGAGGGAAATCTGGAAGTTGAAGAAAAAAGTTATGTGAGCCAGAGATAACAAGAGAAGGAGTTGGAAAGGGAGAGTTTGAGTGGTGAAATCTACAAGCAAGAGGGAAGTGTGATGGCAATAGAGGGAAGTTGGAAAACAGGGGATATTAACTATTGTTGTAGACAAGCGCTATAAAAAAGAAAACCACAGACTTAGAATTTGAATACAAGATGTGGCTACTTATAAGAATTACATTACTGGAAGGCAGAAGAGGTCCCATCACCCTGTGGCTGAAGATTACCACATGCCTGTAGCTCAATGCATAAAAATGGTTTCCACTTATGTCTGAAGACCCCCTCAAACATTGCCTTGTGGTCAGCAGGGAAAGGAAAGGTCTCTTGCCAGTCAGACAGGGAAGATGAAACACTTTGACATTCAGCAGGGGAGAAAAAGATGGACTTTGAGAGGTCTTTACAGTATTTATCTGGTAAATATTTAGGCTTTCTAGAGATTATAGAATTTGTGCAGAGATGTATAAACTCAAGGATTTCTTTGATAACTGAAATGTTGTTTTTAACTTTTAGAACATGTGGCAAGAACTTCTGTTGATTGTGGAGGGGGTGAGTTCCACATCAAATGCCCCTCTCGGGATAAACAAACCTGGCAGTTTTTACTTGGACATTTATCAGGCTATAAATCTGCCTTTCCAAAGCTCGTAATTGTTCATTTTCTCTAAATTCCCCTTGAGGGTGGTGAACACAGTAGAGCCAGGGAAGGAGGGCCTTCCTACTGGCAGCCACAAAATAACCAAGTGGATTTCTAGTTCGCAGCAGTGGTCCTGAGGTTATTTGCCCATCATCTCCCAAATCCTTGAGAATTTGTTGTGGACTCCCCTCAGCCAGAGACAAATGCCCCAAGATGTTTGCCTTTTCCCATTTTAAGTCTGAGGGCGACACAAAGTGGTAAAAACTCAGAGTTCTTTTCTGGACTTTCCAAATTTAAGTGGTATCTGTGATTTAAAGAAACCCACCTCGTTTTTTGTGGTCATTTTGACATAGCAAAGACTTCAAGTTCACAGTTCTCTGGTTTACAGTGTTGGAGAGATTTGCGAGATATGTGGATACATAAGGGTTATTCCAAGAACGGTTCAGCCATAGGGGTGGTCAGGAGAATTTCACAGGGCACAGTCCACCCAGGTGCAAGGTACTTTTAGTCCAGAATTCCTTTGCACAGATCCAGTCTCCAACTGGAAAGACCGCGTTGCTGTGGAACACCATTGACCTGGTAGCACAGCTACAAGCAGAAGAGGATTACAGTCAGAACAAGGCTTTGTAAATGACACTTCCATGATCTCCACTTCAGAGAAAAACAGTCAGAATGTGAGCTGGAACCTTTATACATCATTCCCGATGATTTCAGTGACCTGAGTTCACCAGAGGGCAGAATTGCAGCTCACACCTCCATCCTGATCACTAGAAGTTCGCAGGCCACTTTCACCCACATTCACTGAGAAGTTACTTGGTCTTTCCTTAACATGACAGTTTCCTTTCTCTACTTTGTCAGAGCGCTGAGGGTGGGGGAAAAATTATGTTGATAATTGATATATTTAGGATTTCACATACATATGGAAATCGTATCCTATAACATGAGAACCTCGATCTAAGTCTACAATCCCCAGCAAGAAACCTACTTCTAAAGCAAGTTATTTCTTTTCATTATTATTGAAGCATAGTTGATTTACAATGTTGTGTTAGTTTCAGGTATACAGTAAAGTGAATCAGTTATACATATACATATATCCACTCTTTTTTAGATTCTTTTCCCACATAGGCCATTACAGAGTACTGAGTAGAGTTTTCTGTGGTATACAGTAGGTCTTTATTAGTTACCTACTTTATATATAATAGTGTGTATATGTCAATCCCAATCTCCCAATTTATCCCTCCCCCCTTTCATCCCTGGTAACCATAGCTTATTTTCTACATTTGTGACTCTAGTTTTATTTTGTAAATAAGTTTATTTCTACCACTTTTTAGATTCTATGTATAAGTGATATTATATGATATTTGTCTTTTTCTGTCTGACTTACTTCACTTAGTATGACAATCTCTAGGTCCATCCATGTTGTAGAGCAAGTTATTCTATTTTATTTTTATGAATTTTAGAATTGTATTCATTTTTTTTATACAGCAGGTTCTTATTCATTACCCATTTTATACCTATTAGTGTATATATGTCAATCCCAATCTCCCAAGTTTTTTTTGTTTTTTTTTTTGCGGTACGTGGGCCTCTCACTGTTGTGGCCTCTCCCGTTGCGGAGCACAGGCTCTGGACGCGCAGGCTCAGCGGCCATGGCTCACGGGCCCAGCAGCTCCGCAGCATGTGGGATCCTCCCGGACCGGGGTACGATCCCGTGTCCCCTGCATCAGCAGGCGGACTCTCAACCACTGCGCCACCAGGGAAGCCCTATTTTTGATATTAATATTATTTGGAAAGTTTGGTCCCTCCAAAGAGCATGTATAGAACAAGCAGGACATGGTGAAACTCCCAGGATAGAAAAATCATAGTTATTTTCTAAGTAAGGGACCTCCTCCCCACCCACCCAATGGGATGCTTTGCTGCACCTGTACTGGCTTCCTTGTTTTATCAGTATTATAAGAGGCAAAAATGGGGCAGAGCACACAATGAGGTAGGACTCTTTGAGAAAATAGAGCAGTCTGTTTTTGTTGTTATTCTATTATGCCCAAGTGTGTCAATTCGTGGAATAACTGGACGAGAACAGGAGTGGGGAATAAGACCTTGGGAAGCTTATCTGGGTACAGCCAGAGCTTGTGAACAGGGAGGACTAAGTAACCTGTTGCGTGTAGGTAGCCTTTTAAGACTCAGTGTTCCAATTCGTAGGTTAGGCAGTTAGGTGTCAAGGAAGACACTATGGGTGACAATGTAGAGGGATGATATTCTGTGATAGAAGAACATTTTCACCTGGATCACCTCAAGCTTCCCCCTTTTAAATACTACACTGGCTCATTCAAGAAGTAGAAACTTCTGGGCTTCCCTGGTGGTGTGGTTGAGAGTCCACCTGCCGATGCAGGGGACACAGGTTCGTGCCCCAGTCCAGGAAGATCCCACATGCCCTGGAGTGGCTGGGCCCGTGAGCCATAGCCGCTGAGCCTGTGCGTCTGGAGCCAGTGCTCCGCAACGGGAGCGGAAAAAAAAAAAAAAAAAAAAAAATAGAAGTAGAAACTTCCTGAGTATTAAATAATTCTTATTAATTAAATTTTAAAAGCTTATAAAGTGAACCTAATATCTTAGATGAGATATTACTGTACATGATTATTTCTTAAAATCATAAAACTGTAGTATTTAAATAGCCGTTTCAAATTAGTTAAAAGATTGTCACTCCATTAGGCCAAATTCTCCCATTTTTTATTAGCATGTGCAATATCAGATAGGCACAGCTTTTGTCTCAACATGAAAATACTAATCCTAAAAGTCTGATTTTCTTAAACGTTTCTGCACTTAATTCTAAATTTTCTCAAGTTGAAAAAACATTTCACTAAGGAAAACAGTGATCATACCCTACCACTGACATCACTAAAAGAGATTTACACTAGAAGCATGTTATTTGTTACTCTGACGTGATTTGCTGAATACAATTTTTGTTTGCTACATCAGTGATTTCATAACTCTAAGATGATCAGTTAGCTCACTCTCTGGGATTCAAGTTATGTACAAGACCTAATTCTTCAGTCTACCAACAGTTCATACACACGAGTTGGTAAACTTCAAAGTAAGTAAATGTCTTTCTCCTTCTAACCTTAGAGACTTTGCACTTGATGCGATCCTGAGAAGCAGAACTTTAAATCCTTTAGATCTGACGGCTCTTGCATTTTTTTTCATTCGTAGAACCATAAAACTCTTTAAAATACTAATATATATATATATATAACATATATTACTAATTATGTATTATGTATTACTAATATAAATGTATACATACACAATTTAATTTGAATATTTCACGTCTGCTTTAAGGTCACAACTTATAGTATCATTCTACTCATCTTCCCTTTGAGTCAGAAAATACATTTACCAGAAGTGATTACATTTTTTGTCCCTATCCTCTTTAACAATATAATAAATTAGTCAACAATGGCAACACGATTGCAGAATACGCCTTGACATTTTGTTAGCTTTTCTCCTTTGTACAAAATTATATATTAACATTTTTTCAGATTTAATGTCTGTCAATTGACCAGAGCCATTATCCTCCTTTTGATGCTCAAATTGTCTCAAGTACACTTTAAATTGGTTCCTGTGGTCTTTTGACATAACAGCATTAATCTTCGAAGGCTTCCTAGCTTTCTGGCACAACTAAATGCTCCAGTCTCTCACTAAACCTTCCAGTGCAGACATGGAATCAACCTTTTTTTTCCAAGAAGCCCCATGCTCCTTGGCACTAGAGCACATCAAAAAATGACCTTGCTCCTGGGCCATGTCAGTACACACAGGGCTAAAAATGATATATTTCCCCCACAGAACAGCATGAGTTCTTTTTTCATCTTTATGGAGGTAAAACTGACAAATAGAGATTGTACATAATTAGATGTACAACTTAATGTTTTGAGATCTGTATACATTGTGAAACAATCACCACAACCAAGCCAATTAAAATATTCATCACCTCACGATTACTTTATCTTTCTTTCTCTCTCTCACTTTCTCTCTCTCTCTCTCTCTTTTTGGTGTGGTGAGTATGTGAAACATCTACCTGTTAGGAAATTCAAGTTCACAATGCAGTACTGTTAACTGTATCTATAACTGTTCTCACCATGCTGTACACATTAGATCTCCAGAATTTATTCATCCTGAAATACTGAAAATTTGTAACCTTTGACCAACTTCTCCCCATTTTCCCTTTCACCTAACTCCCAGCCACCACCATTCTACTTTCTGCTTCCATGAAACTGACTATGATAGGTGTCACATATAACTCTGATTATGCAAGTACCTGTCTTTCTGTGTTGAGCTCATTTCAATTAGTGTAATGTTCTCCAGGTTCATCCATGTTTTTGCAGATGCCAGGATTTCCATCTATTTTAAGGCTGAATAATATTCCGTTGTATATAGATAGGTATACACTGATATATAGATATCTGCACTCCTATGTTCATGGCCTCATGACTCACAATAGCCAAGATATAGAAACAACCTAAATGTCCACTGATAGGTGAATGCATAAAGAAAATGAATAGTTTAAATAGTAATGGTATGCCATTAGAAAGATTAATACAAATTCATGCCTTTCCACTATGGATGAAGAGAAGGACAGATTTTTGTGGGCAGCTAACAATCTCTGCCACAGTCGAAGCATCTGAACAACTATGAGTGAACTCAGAGCTACTATGTAACCTTGCTTAAGTTTTAAAATAAATGATTGGGAGAGAACTTCAAGATGGCAGAGGAGTAAGATGTGGAGATCACCTCCCTCCCCACAAATACATCAGAAATACATCTACATGTGGAAAAACTACAGAACATATACTGAACAATAGCAGAAGACCTCAGACTTCCCAAAAGTGTGGCTGACAGGGTCTTGGTGCTCTGGCCGGGTGTCAGGCCTCTGCCTCTGAGGTGAGAGAGCTGAGTTCAGGACATTGGTCCACCAGAGACCTCCCAACTCCATGTAATATCAAACAGCAAAAGCTCTCCCAGAGATCTCCGTCTCAAGGCTAAGACCCAATTCCACTCAACGACCACCAAGCTACAGTGCTGGACACCCTATGCCAAACAACTAGCAAGACAGAAAGGAACACAACTGCACCCATTAGCAGGGAGGCTGCTTAAAATCATAATAAGGTCACAGACACCCTGAAACACACCGCTGGACATGGTCCTGCACCCCAGAAAGACAAGATCCAGCCTCATCCACCAGAACACAGGCACCAGTCCCATCCACCAGGAATCTTAAAACACCCACTGAACCAAGCTTGCCCACTGGAAGCAGACACCAAAAACAATGGGAACTACAATCCTGCAGCCTGTGAAAAAGAGACCCCAAACACAGTAAGTTAAGCAAAATGAGAAGACAGAGAAACACACAGAAGATGAAGGAGCAAGGTAAAAACCCATCAGACCAAACAAATGAAGAGGAAATAGTCTACCTGAAAAAGAATTCAGAGTAATGATAGTAAACATGATCCAAGATCTTGGAAAAAGAATGGAGAAAATACACGAAACGTTTAGCAAGGACCTAGAAGAAAGAGCAAACAAACAGTGATGAAAACACAATAAATTAAATTAAAAATTCTCTAGAAGGGATCAATAGCAGAATAACTGAGGCAGAAGAACTGATAGTGACCTGGAAGATAATATATGGGAAATAACTAGCACAGAGCAGGATAAAGAAAAAAGAATGAAAAGAATTGAGGACAGTCTCAGGGACCTCTGGGACAACATTAAACACACCAACATTCAAATTATAGGGGTCCCATAAGAAGAAGAGGAAAAGAAAGGCATTGAAAAATATTTGAAGAGATTATAGTCGACAACTTACATAATATGGGAAAGGAAATAATCAATCAAGTCCAAGAAGTGCAGGGAGTCCCATACAGGATAAATCCAAGGAGAAACACGCCAACACACATATTAATAAAATTATCAAAAATTAAATACAAAGAAAAAATATTAAAAGCAGCAAGGGAAAACAATGAGGAACATACAAGGGAATCCCCATAAGGTTAGCGGCTGATCTTTCAGCAGAAACTCCGCAAGGCAGAAGGAAGTGGCAGGACATATTTAAAGTGATGAAAGGGAAAAACCTACAAGCAAGATTACTTGAACCAGCAAGAATCTCATTCAGATTCCACGGAGAAATTAAAACCTTTACAGATAAGCAAAAGCTAAGAGAATTCAGTACCACCAAAACAGCTTTACAAGAAATGCTAAAGACACTTCTCTAGGCAGGAAACACAAGAGAAGGAAAAGACCTATAATAACAAACCCAAAACAATTAAGAAAATGGTAATAGGAACATACATATCAATAACTACCTTAAACGTAAATGGATTAAATGCCCCAACCAAAAGACATAGACTGGCTGAATGGATACAAAAACAAGACCCATACATATGCCATCTACAAGAGACCCACTTCAGACCTAGGGACACATACAGACTGAAAGTGAGGGAATGGAAAAAGTCCATGCAAATGGAAACCAAAAGAAAGCTGGAGTAGCAATTCTCATATCAGACAAAATAGACTTTAAAATAGGGACTATTACAAGAGACAAAGAAGGACACTACATAATGATCAAGGGATCAATCCAAGAAGAAGATACAACAATTGTAAATATTTATGCACCCAACATAGGAGCACCTCAATACATAAGGCAAATGCTAACAGCCATAAAAGAGGAAATCGACAGTAACACATTCATAGTAGGGGATTTTCACACCCCATTTTCACCAATGGACAGATCATGCAAAATGAAAATAAATACTGAAACACAAGCTTTAAATGATACATTAAACAAGATGGACTTAATTGATATTTATAGGACATTCCATCCAAAAACAACACAATACACATTCTCCACAAGTGCTCATGGCACATTCTCCAGGATAGATCATATCTTGGGTCACAAATCAAGCCCTGGTAAAGTTAAGAAAATTGAAATTGTATCAAGTATCGTTTTTGACCACAACCCTATGAGACTAGATATGAATTACTGGAAAAAATCTGTAAAAAATACAAATACGTGGAGGCTAAATAATACATTACTAAATAACGAAGAGATCATTAAAGAAATCAAAGAGGAAATCAAGAAATACCTAGAAACAAGTGAAAATGAAAACACTATGACCCAAAAATTATGGGATGTAGCAAAAGCAGTTCTAAGAGGGAAGTTTATAGCAATACAATCCTACCTCAAGAGACAAGAAACATCTCAAATAAACAAACTAACCTTACACCTAAAGCAGTTAGAGAAAGAAGAACAAAACAACCCCAAAGTTAGCAGAAGGAAAGAAATCATAAGGATCAGACCAGAAATAAATGAAAAAGAAATGAAGGAAACAATAGCAAGGACCAGTAAAACTAAACAGTTATTTTTTGAGAAGATAAATAAAATTGATAAACCATTAGCCAGACTCATCAAGAAAAAAAGGGAGAAGACTCAAATCAGTAGAATTAGAAATGAAAAAGGGGAAGTAACAACTGACACCACAAAAATACAAAGGATCATGAGAGATTACTACAAGCAACAGCATGCCAATAAAATGGACAACATGGAAGAAATGGACAAATTCTTAGAAAAGCACAACCTTCTGAAACTGAACCAGGAAGAAACAGAAAATATAAACAGACCAATCACAAGCACTGAAATTGAGACTGTGATTAAAAATCTTCCAACAAACAAAAGCCCAGGACCAGATGGCTTCACAGGCGAATTCTATCAAACATTTAGAGAAGAGCTAACACCTATCCTTCTCAAACTCTTCCAAAATACAGCAGAGGGAGGAACACTCCCAAACTCATTCTACGAGGCCACCATTGCCCTGATACAAAAACCAGACAAAGATGTCACAAAGAAAGAACAGTACAGGCCAATATCACTGATGAACATAGATGCAAAAACCCTGAACAAAATACTAGCAGACAATACAACAGCACATTAAAAGAATCATACATCATGATCAAGTGGGGCTTATTCCAGGAAGGAAAGGATTCGTCAATATTGCACATCAATCAATGTGATACACCATATTAACAAGTTGAAGGAGAAAAACCATTTGATCATCTCAGTAGATGCAGAGAAAGCTTTCAACAAAATTCAACACCCATTTATGATAAAAACCCTCCAGAAAGTAGGCATAGAGGGAAATTACCTCAACATAATCAAGGCCATATATGACAAACCCAGAGCCAACATCATTCTCAATGGTGAAAAACTGAAACCATTTCCTCTAAGATCAGGAAGAAGACAAGGATGCCCACTCTCACCACTATTATTCAACATAGTTTTGAAAGTTTTAGCTACAGCAATCAGAGAAGAAAAAGAAATAAAAGGAATCCAAATCAGAAAAGAAGAAGTAAAGCTGTCACTGTTTGCAGATGACATGATACTATACATAGGGAATCCTAAAGATGCTACCAGAAAACTACTAGAGCTAATCAATTAATTTGGTAAAGTATCAGGATACAAAATTAATGCACAGAAATCTCTTGCATTCCTGTACACTGATGATGAAAAATCTGAAAGAAATTAAGGAAACAATCCCATTTACCATTGCAACAAAAAGAATAAAATACCTAGGAATAAACCTACCTAAGGAGACAAAAGACCTGTATGTAGAAAACTATAAGACACTGATGAAAGCAATTAAAGATGATACAAACAGATGGAGAGATATACCATGTTCTTGGAATGGAAGAATCAACATTGTGAAAATGACTACACTGCCAAAAGCAATCTACAGATTCAGTGCAATCCCTATCAAACTACAAATGGCATTTTTCACAGAACTAGAACAAAAAATTTCACAATTTGTATGAAAACACAAAAGACCCCGAGTAGTTAAGCAATCTTGAGAAAGAAAAATGCAGATGGAGAAATCAGGCTCTCAACTTCACACTATACTACCAAGTTGCAATAATGAAGACAATATGGTATTAGCCCAAAAACAGAAATATAGATCAATGGAACAAGATAGAAAGTGCAGCGATAAACCCACGCACCTATGGTCACCTTATTTTTGATAAAGGAGACAAGAATATACAATGGAGAAAAGACAGCCTCTTCAATAAGTGGTGCTGGGAAAACTGGACAGCTGCATGTAAAAGAATGAAGTTAGAACACTCCCTAACACCATATACAAAAATAAACTCAAAATGAATTAAAGACCTAAATGTAAGGCCAGACACTATAAAACTCTTAGAGGAAAACATAGGAAGAACACTCTATGAAATAAATCACAGCAAGATTCTTTTTGACCCACCTCCTAGAGAAATGGAAGTAAAAACAAAAATAAACAAATGGAACCTAATGTAAATTAAAAGCTTTTGCACAGCAAAGGAAAACATAAACAAGATGAAAAGACAACCCTCAGAATGGGAGAAAATATTTGCAAATGAAGCAACTGACAAAGGATTAATCTCCAAAATTTACAAGCAGCTCATTCTGCTCAATATCAAAAAACAAACAACCCAATCCAAAAATGAGCAGAAGACCTAAATAGACCTTTCTACAAAGAAGATATACAGATTGCCAACAAACACATGAAAGTTTGCTCAACATCACTAATCATTAGAGAAATGCAAATCAAAACTACAATGAGGTATCACCTCACACTAGTCAGAATGGCCATCATCAAAAAATCTACAAACAATAAGTGCTGGAGAGGTTGTGGAGGAAAGGGAACCCTCTTGCACTGTTGGTAGGAATGTAAATTGATACAGCCACTATGGAGAACAGTATGGACGTTCCTTAAAAAACTAAAACTAGAGCTACGATACGACCCACTACTGGGTATACACCCTGAGAAAACCATAATTGAAAAGGAGTCATGTATCACAATGTTCATTGCAGCTCTATTTACAATAGCCACGACATGGAAGCAACCTAAGTGTCCATCAACAGATGAATGGATAAAGAAGATGTGGCACATATATAGAACGGAATATTACTCAGCCATAAAAAGAAACACAACTGAGTTATTTGTAGTGAGGTGGATGGACCTAGAGTCTGTCATACAGAGTGAAGTAAGTCAGAAAGAGAAAAACAAATACTGTATGCTAACACATGTATATGGGATCTAAAAAAAAAAGAAAAGGTTGGGCAGGACCGGAATAAATACACAGACATAGAAAATGGACTTGAGGACACAGGGAGTGGGAAAGGTAAGCTGGGACGAAGTGAGAGAGTGGCATGGACATATATACACTACCAAATGTAAAATAGATGGCTAGTGAGAAGCAGTCGCATTGCACAGGGACATCAGCTCAGTGCTTTTTGACCACCTAGAGGGGTGGGATAGTGAGGGTGAGAGGGAGATGCCAGCGGGAGGAGATATGGGTATATATATATAGGTATAGCTGATTCACTTTGTTATAAAGCAGATACTAACACACCATTGTAAAGCAATTATACTCCAATAAAGATGTTAAAAATAATTAATTAAAAATTTAAAAATAAAATAAATGATTCTTTAAGTGGGGAAACACTGTACCTAAATGTTGTTCTAATAGTATGAAAATAAATATAAGTAAATATTCCTGAAATGACTTAATTTATATTTCTTTTACTAAAGCACAATCTATCTTTCTGAAATGTTTATGGAACATCCCATAGATAATGTTCAAACTTTTTCAACGTGGTGGAAATTAATTATCAATTGTGGAGATTTGTTACAGAATGGACTGTTTTTATGCCTACTGAAACCAGCAAAACTAAAAAATAATAAAAGTTCATGTTGGGGGTTTCCCTGGTGGCGGAGTGGTTGAGAGTCTGCCTGCCAATGCAGGGGACACGGGTTCATGCCCTGGTCTGGGAAGATCCCACATGCCGCAGAGTGGCTGGGCCCGTGAGCCATGGCCACTGAGCCTGCGCGTCCGGAGCCTGTGTCCCGCAACAGAAGAGGCCACAACCGTGAAAGGCCCGTGTACCGCAAAAAAAAAAAAAAAAAAAAAATTCATGTTGGTTAAAACAATAATTTCTTTTAATTGGCTTTATGTGGGTAGTATAATGTCAATTGTTTAGAAAACCTTTACAGCCTATCATTTCCATGTAAATTAGGTGAACCATTTCACAAACTGAATATATTATCCAGGTAAAAGAAGCAACAATCCCATGGTATGACAATGGAAATTGGCGACCGAGTACATCGATTCCCTGAAAGAAGGAAGGAAAAAACTAAGGAGATATTTCTTCTGAGAATCTGTTAACAGAAGCAGACCTCAAATGGATTTGGGATTACAATTCAAAACTACCTGCATGTTCCAAAAAAGCTAAGAAATTAAAGAGGTCTGAAACTGGAAACATTCCCAGGTACCTAACAAAAATACAAGCCAGTCTCCTCCAAAGAATAGATTCGTGTCACGATCTACTTTGAATTTTTACAGATAAGGAGAGTAATGGGCTTGGAGCTGACTTATGCCAGCCAAGTGTGTGCATTTCTTCCCAACTCTGCATTCAGCAACACCAAGTTGATAGTTTGAAATTAGCTAGGCTGGGAGTATTCATACCACAGAAACTGGCAAATGAGATTTTCATTTCAGAGATTTTTACTTTTCGTCTCTAAATTTTTCATTTTTATTTTATTTTTTGTTTGATTTCTGAATTTTATTTTTTTATACAGCAGGTTATTAGTTATCTGTTTTATACATATTAGTGTATATGTTTCAATCCCAATCTCTCAATTCCTCACGCCACCACCACCATGACCCCCCCACCCCGCTTTCCTCCTTTGTTGTCCATACATTTGTTCCCTACATCTGTGTAAATTTTTCAATCTTTTATTTCTCTTCTCATGTTGATATTTTCCTTTAAATACTTGAACTTAATCACATTAGTGTTTTAATGTTGTTGGCTAATTCCATCCTGTCATATCTGCTTTTATTGCTGTTGACTGACTTTTTGACTCTTTATGAATTACATTTTCTTGCTTCTTGGAATGCCTAGGGATTTTTTTATTGTATACTGGACCTTTTGAATGTTACTTTTTTTTTTTTTTTTTTTGGGCCTCTCACTGTTGTGGTCTCTCCCGTTGCGGAGCACAGGCTCCGGACACGCAGGCTCAGCGGCCATGGCTCACGGGCCCAGCAGCTCCACGGCATGTGGGATCCTCCCGGACCGGGGCACGAACCCGTGTCCCCTGCATCGGCAGGCTGTTGCGGTCCGGGAGCCACACGCCTGGAGTCAAGTTCCCCGGTAAATGCGACCCGTGTCCCAACCAAGGACACCCGAGAATTACCAACACCAAGCAGAAAGATTAGCAAAGGATTTATACAAGCATAGAAGCTTACACAAACTGTCCGGACAGGGTCCCACTCGGAGAGAAGCGAGTGAGACCCCGACAAACAGCCGGGCGAGGCTTTTATACCCTTCACAGGACGGGAAGTTCTCAAAGCGGGAGGGAGCTGTTTAATTTTGAATCAGCCAATCAGGAACACGGTTCTTCCCGCCCCAAGCAAGCAAGCAAGTTTCTTACAGAAGCCAAAATGTGCTGTTAGCCCTGAAGCTGTTCTTCCGTTTCTTTCGTCACAAGGCTGACTCTCAACCACTGCGCCACGAGGGAAGCCCCTGAATGTTACATTTTTGAGTGGGCGAACTCTGTTGTCTTCTTTGACAAGAGTTGTGCTTCATTTTGGCCTTTCAATGCTTGTTTTTAAGCTCTGATAGGAGAATTCTAGGTTAATTTATAGACTGGGGAAAGCCTTTGGTGAATGGCAATTTTCCTTAGAGTTTCTCCCTACTACACTGATCAAACTTTTTCGTGTGTGTCCATAGGATTTGTGCTTTTACAATAACTCCCACCTTTACTTGAGTTTGTGTACATTTGTGTTCCTTACAAAAAAGAAGGAAAGGGAACAAGAAGAGGAGGAGGAGAAGGAAAAGAAGGAGAGAAAAAATAGTGAACACTTGCATGGGGCTTACTATGTGCCAGGAACTACTCTGATCTCTCTCTGTATAATATCGTTCGTATTCTTAAACAACTCCACATGAGATAGATATTACCATTGTATTTACTTTTCAGAACATGAAGGAGCAGCACAGACAGGTTAAGTAACTTGCCTAAGTTCACATAGTTAGTAAGAACTGAAGTGGTAATTTTAACCCAGGCAATAAGTCATCTGGAGTCTGTGTTTCTAATCACATTATGGTCACATTCTGCAAATATCCTGGTATTCATTTGCTAAGGCTGCCATAACAAAACATTACAGACCAGGTGGCTTAAACAACAGAAGTTTATTCCTCACCATTCTGAGGGAGGCTAGAAGTTCAAGAACAAAGTGTCAGCAGACCTGGTTGCTTCTGAGACCTCTCCTTGCCTTGCAGATGGCCATCTCCTTACTATGTTCTCACATAGCTTTTATTCTGTGCCCATGTATACATGGTGTCTCTTTCTCTTCTTATAGAGAGAGCAGTCATATTGAATTAGGGCCCCATTCTTTTGAACTCATTTGACCTTTATTATCTCTTTAAAGTCTCTATCTCCAAATATAGTCACATTGAAGGTTACAGATTTATGGACACAATACAGTCCATAACAGTCCCTAAATCTTCAGATGGAAATCAAACCTTAGAAAGCCATGTTCATGATGCCAGAGTAAATCACTTTGGTAAAACAAATGAACCTGGCTCTCCTGTGGACTTGATGGTTTATTGCAACCAGATTACAACTACTTATATTAGTCATTGTTTTAATTTGTTCTTTGTTTCCAAATTGTTTATGCTTTGTGTCCCCCTACTGCCCTATGACTAGGTCAATGTTACTAGCTGTACTACTTACGTCCTATTTTATAAGATTGTTGTCTCTTACAGCACCCAGTGTGTAACCAGACCTCCAACAAAATTGACGATGGCTAAACATCTTAAGTTTATGACTTTTATAGCATAATTGTAACAGTGTGATTCTAGGTATGAGAAGAAGCAACAAGAGAAAATATCTCCTGGATCATAATTGACTAGTAAGACAGAGGATCCAGAGAATCTTTAATTATCAGCAGGGCGTAATCCAGAAACTAGCACCTGGAGTGGGGATATCAACAAGAATGTTCGCCTGATCTGGGAAGAGCCTCCCAGCACCCTGGGACAAAACTTGGTCATGAAATATCTCCCAAACATTGGTCAAATTTTGGACCAAGAGGAGGAGCTGAGAAATAAAATATTGCCTGCCATATCAGTAAACAAAGGATGTCACAGTCATCAGTGATTGCAGCCCTCCAATGGTGAGCTGGTGAGCCCTGAGGGAACTCAGGAAGGAAACAAAGAATACCTGCCATCTGGCAACCACCAGACTGCAGCCACTCCCAATGGTGAGCCCTGAGGAAACTCAGGATGTGAAAACACAGGATACTGGCCCCAGATAGCTGAGGTGTATATCAAAGGAATTATTTCAGTGAGCCCAGACTCTTGCAACTTCCCCTACAAAGAAAAGCGCTAAATTCCTAAACTTGTGATATCTAGTTTTCTTTTATTAACAGTAATCTTTTGGTCCTACTACCTGCCCTTTGTTGCAAAACTCCTGTATATCCTAGATCACCCCCCTTGCCTCCTCGGAGCAGTTTCCTCAGGGTTGCTTAAGATGCTGCTTCCTGGGCTTGAAATCCTCAGTATGTCTGCCGAATAAAACATAACTCTCAAAAAAAATGCAGAAATTAATAGAAAACACACACAAGTACCTAATTCAGATGTCAATGTTAGAGTAGCTGATTTTAGTCATATAAAATGTAAGACAATAAGCATGCAATATATATGCACTAATAACTTAAAAGTGGATTGGGGATCCTTCAGAACCTATAACCTAGAAAAGCATCCTTGCTCTATTTACATCAACATGTTTTTGTGAAAATAAAAAATAATTAGCTAATACACATCTAACATTATATGTCTTCCTTCATCCTCCATTCTCGAGCAAGAAGCACTAATTTCTAAGTGGACACTCTTCCATGCCTACAAGAAGGAAAAAAAAAAGAAAGAAAGAAAAATTAATTTCATGGTCTACAAGATTTATTGCACTGAAAATTTGAGTCAAATTGTAAGCTTAAAAAATTATAATAAGGTTCATAACCCTATTAATAACCCTGAGTTATTGCCCTGAAGCCTCAGATTTTATTTTCTAAAAATCTGAGAAGTATGGGGAATATCTTCAGGAACAATCTTACTTTGTTTATAATTTTTAAATATGTGTATTGTACATATCCTAACTTTACCCATTGATTTGTAAATTAGTCATTAATACATTCCAAAATGTGCATGCCCTAAGGGCTGACCTTAACACTCTGATCCTTGTGAACCTCTGATATGTTATTGTCAATAGAGATTTTCTTTTAAATAAATGTATGATTTTTCTATTATGAACAAATAATGCCAGTGCCCAAAAATGACAAGAAAAAAAAAAAACACACAAATCTCAGTGCATCTATTTAAAGCAAAGTCTGGAAATATATTATTTCAAAGTCATTTCAAGTAGCTACAATTCTAAAATTAAGTAAATTTACATAGTCTAACACATTTTCCCTTCTTAAAAGAGTTATACAAAGAAACTGACTCTTTGGAAAATGTCATGCTTTGGACAATCATTTAAATTAACGTTCTATAAATTACAATTAACCTTATTTAGCATATTAGTTCATATAATTAGGTTACATACACATGACTGAAACAATAAAATGTTCTGAGTTATATAATTGTTCATAATTAGAATATTAAGCTATTGCCCTAGTTTTTAAATTCCCAAACAAATTGTCTCATCATTATTTGGTATTTACTTAGCTTATGCTTTTATTGCTAAACTTGGATTTCTACTCTGCAAACTCAAATATAATTTGTTTAACGGGGTGAAGAAGATAAAACATTTAGGTAAATGTCAGTGTAGCTGAATATGTAAGTCTTGGAAATAGATGCAAAAGATTTGACTCCTTTCTGACAGCACCTTAAAATCTAAAAAAGAAAAAATATATATATCATTTTAAAAGCCTTATCCATGCAGAACACAGACTTTAATAATAGAGTTTTCTTTGAATCCAACTTTAAAATCTATGGCAATTCTATATCATTTGTCTCTGACAGTCATATCACCAGGGAAGAATTAATATATCGGAGCTGCAGTCTCTTCCTCTTGTTTCTCTCCTCTGTCTGCTGCTATTATTCTTTCTCCTTCTCTACTTTTCCACTTTCTTTTCATCCTTTTCTTTCCTAATGCCAAAAAAGCTTATTTAATTAAGCCACAGCTACTATGCCTGACCTCCTAGAATTCCATAATTAAAGTCTTTACCTTCATAAAAATAATGGGTTTTAGAATATATGATAGTTCTAATCTAGAATGTTTCTAGCATCAAACAAGAAAATTCAAATAACAAGAATTAGTCATATTTCAACTTTATTCCATGAATAAGAATTAAATACTGAAAATATGGAGATGTCATTTTCAAATTTATTATTTTAGGACCTATTTTAAGGCTCTACATGAAAGCTTTAGAAAACAATATTATTCACTTCTCAGAAGGTAGCTGTTATGGATTCAATTGTGTCCCCCCCAAAATTTATATGTTGAAGTTTTAATGCACAGATCCTCAGAATGTGACCTTATTTGAAGATGGGGTCTTTACAGAGTAATCAATAAAATGAAGGCATTAGGATAAGCCCTATTCTAATAAAACTGGTGTCCTTATAAAAAGGGGTAATTTGGAGACAGACACCACACACACAAGGAACCCCTATGAACATCAACACAAAGATCAGAGTGATGTACCTATAAGCTAAAGAACCCTAGGGATTGACAAGCAAACCACCAGAAGCTAGAGGACAGATATGGAACAGATTCTTCCTCGAAGCCTGCAGAAGGGACAAACCCTGCCAACACCTTGATCTCAATATTCTAGCCTCCAGAACTGTGAGACAAGAAATTTCTGTTATTTAAGCCTTGGTGTGTGGTATTTTGTTATGATAGCCCTAGAAAAATATAATACAATATCTAACTTTTATGTTATTTCCACTTGTTAACTTTGGGGCTTCTAATTTTGATCGTGTTTTTATTTGGGTTGAAGAGTCATTGATACCAGGGATGAAAAAATCAGAATGAGAGCAGAAGTAGGAAAGTGAATCTTTATTCACAGTTGGATTATCAAAGTATATCCTACCTTCAGACTGGAAAACCTCAACAATCCATGCATTATAGAAAAAGTTCTACCACATTATTACAGTAATTGGTATTCCTGATACGTTTCAGCATTTTAGTGTCAAAAAACACAGGCTCAGAATTTTGAAATAAGACTTGCCCCAGGATGCAAGTTTGATGTAACAACCAAAAAAATTAGTTAATGTAATACAGCATATCAATAGAATAAAAGGCAAAAGCCACATGATCATCTCCATAGACCTAGAAAAGTCATTTGACAAAAACCAACAATTTCTCGTAATAAGAACAATCAACAAACTAGGAGTAGGAGGTAACTTCCCTAACTAAATAATGGGCACCTACTATAAAATCACAACTAACATCATACTTAATGGTGGAAGATTAAATGATCACACTCACAATTCCCAATTTCAAAACTTATTATAAAACTATAGCGATCAAGAAAATGTGATACTGTCAGAGTAGACGTACATGTTCTTGGAATTGAATAGAAACTCAAAATAAATAAACACCTATGTTTATGGTCAATTGATTTTTAACAAGGGTGCCAAGACAATTCAATGGGCAATGAATTGGATATCCACATATAAGTGAATGAAGTTGGAACCCTTCCTCACACCATACACAAAAATTATTTCAAAATGGAGCACAGTCCTAAATGTAAGAGCTAAAACTATAAAAGTCTTAGAATGTAATGTAGGAGTAAATCTTTATGAGCTTGGGTTAGGAAAAGCCTTCTTAGATATGACAGCAAAATCATAAGCAATGAAAAAAGAAATAAATTAGACTGTGTTTTCTGGAGAAACAGAACCAACAGGATGTATATACATATAGAAAGAGATTTCTATACATATATAGAAAGAGAAAGGAATTGGCTCATGCAATTATGAAGACTGAGAAATCCCAAGATCTACAGTCAGCAAACCGGAGAGCCTGGAGAAGAGGTGATTTAAGTTCAAGTCCAGCAGCTTGTAGGTCTGAGACCCCAGAACAATGATGTTTCAGTTTGAGTCCAAAGACAGGGAAAGACCAATGTGCCAGCACAAATGGTCAGGCAAGAAGAGTTCTTCTTACTCAAAGGAGGGTCAGCCTTTTTGTTCTATTTAGGCCTTCAGCTGAATAGATGTGGCCCACTCACAGTAGAGAGGGTAATCTGCTTTGCTCAGTCTACTAATGCTAATGTTAATGTCGTCCAAAAATACTCTCACAGATACACCAAAATAATGTTTGACCAAATATCTGGGCAACCCCTCCACCATGGCCCAGTTAAGTTGATACAGTATCAACCATCACACAAACGTAATTAAAATTGTAAAATTTTGTGCTGTAAGTGTTAAATTAAGAAAGTGAAAGATAACCCCACAAAATGAGAGGAAATATTTACAAATCATATATCTGATAAAGGACTTAAATGCAGTAAAGAACTCTAATAATGCAGTAATAAAAACCTAAATTAAAAATGGGAAAATGATCTGAGCAGATATTTTTCCAAATAAGATATACAAGTGGCCAGGTAGCACATGAAAAGATAATCAACATCATTAGCCATTAGGAAAAATGCAAATCAAAACCACAATGAGATATTTTATATCCACTAGGATGGCTATAATAAAAAAAGAAAGACAATAACAAGAGTTGGAGAGGAGGTGAAGAATTTGGAACCTGCATACATTGCTGATGGGAATGCAAAATGTGGCGGTTTGGCCTTCCTCAAAACTTAAACAAAGAGTTACACCATGTGACCCAGAAATTCTATTCTTAAATATATCCATACAAAAACTGTACACAAATGTTTATGGCAGCATTATTCATAAGAGCAAAAAAAAGGAAACAATGCAAATTTACATCAACTGATGAATGGATAAATGAAATAAATGTATCTATACAACAGAATACTATTCAGCAATAAAAAGAAATAGAACACTGACTCATGCTACAGCACAGAGGAATCTTGAAAACATACAAAGTGAAAGGAATCAGTCTTAAAGACACATATTGCATGATACCATTTGTATGAGATGTTAGAATAGGAAAGTAGAGATGGAGGTGTGTTGGGAGGGAATGGGGAGTGATTGCTATTGGGCAAGGGATTTCTTTTGGGGAAGATGAAAATGTTCCAAAGTTGATTCTGGTGATGGTTTCACAACTCTGTGAACATACTAAAAACCATTTAATTTTGCACATTAAATGAATGAATTGTATGGTTTGTGAATTATATCTCAATAAAGCTGTTAAAAATTAAAGTAAAATAAATAAACTTTTAAGACAAATGCAACTGACTTGTTCCATTTCCAAGAACAGCATTGCAGAAAAGAAGGAAAGCGCTTATCCAGGACCATTTCCCAGCTTTTAACACACTAAAATTATAAACTTTTTTTATACCTGAGTATGTCCAAGACCCTCTTCAGGATTTGTCTTGTGATCTGCAAGAGAGAGGGTCCCTAAGACACGCTGATGCTTATCGGGAGAGGGGTAAGTTAATCACATCCTCAAAAATTAACAGACTTCAAAAGGAATATTTTAACAGATTTGAAAGAAGTCACAGGATTTTTCCAGGGGAGTAAAATATTAAGAATCTCTTTGTTATTTGAAATTTTCAAGTATTCAACTTGTAATTCTGTTGTTTATGAGAGTTCTGATAACCCTGTCAGTCTCCACTCTGGAAGTGTATAAATCCGCATATTTTACCACATATTCTTCTTTTCCTATAAGTTATTTAACTGTAAATATGTCTTTCCAAGGACTGTCGTTTCTCACTATCATTTTAAATGTAACTTGAGGAAACTGGGTGTGGTCAGATGCAGTAGGAGGGAAGGTTTCTGTATGGAACAGCAAACTACAAATGCAAGCAAGGTAAAGACAAGTTATGAAGTCTCCAGTGGTTTTCTAGTTCATAAAGTAGTTCTGAGGTTAATTGTGCTGCACCAAAAGGCAGGTCTTTGAAATTTGGGGTAACCACATGGCATCCTCTTTTTCTCCTAGGTTAGAGCTGTGTGCAACAAAGAAGTGAAAACTTTGGGAATTCCCTTCCCCTATTGCCCTGAGGCCTGGGCAGTAATGACTCTTGCCCTACATCTCATGGCTTAGATGGCTCTAAATCACAAAACACTCTACCCCCCTAAAACAATGAAAGAGAACTTGGGCTCCTGCATCACTTAGGACCAGAGTCTTACTGCTGCTAAATGCTAAACAGCCCCTCTTGTGAATAACACTGTTCAGGGTCCAGGGAAACACTTTTCCATTCCTCTTCCTTTGTGTCCTTGCTGATAGGGATAGGGATGAAAATTTGTGTTGTAAAACTGATGATGTTGAAGACAGACAATGCTTCAGTGTGCAGGAAGGATTTCCACTCAGGGAGTCAAAATAATCTATCAGATCCTTGCTCTCAGCGTGAATGCCATAAATAACTCCCATAACAAAGTACCATTTCCAATCAGTGTTCCAATATGTGCTTCAGGAAGTACTTAGGAATTAATTAGCATAGTATTTGCAACATTGGACATGACAGCTGATGGACATTTTGTAATAGTAATTAAAATTTTGAGTAATTGCTCTCAAAATTGCATTATGTAATTTGAGACACAAATGTGTGAAGCTTGACAACCTTTACAATAGCAATTTGACGGACAGTGAACACAAGGAATGTGAAGTTTTATTTTTGTAAATGTATTTAACATGACAATTATATTTTCAAAAATGAATATATTTCAACTTTAATAATTTTGAGTTAAAATGTTGATGCTTATTATTATTTGTATTTGTATTTTGGTTTTAAATAATCTAGACTGAAAAGGTCCAGGGTCCCAAAATGTTAGGGGCAAGACTATTCTTTCTAAACTTTGGAGATCGTAGAAGTTATTTTTTTTGTTTTGTTTTGTTTTGCGGTACGTGGGCCTCTCACTGTTGTGGCCTCTCCCGTTGCGGAGCACAGGCTCCGGACGTGCAGGCTCAGCAGCCATGACTCACAGGCCCAGCAGCTCCGCGGCATGTGGGATCTTGGACCAGGTCACGAACCCATGTCCCCTGCATCAGCAGGCGGACTCTCAACCACTGTGCCACCAGGGAAGCCCCGTAGAAGTTATTTTTTATTTGCACCCTGTTTTGGTGGTGGTTGTAATATAATTTGCCTCATTTTCTATGGCTTTCTTGCTTATTACACAGAGCAGACTTTCAATGAGATTGACGTGTGCACAAACATGGTCTGCTACACCACCCAGGTCTGAGGGTTCATAGGGCCTGGCCGGCCCAGGGCAAGGCAGGTGTATCTCTGGAATTTCTTTACATAGACCTTGGCTGCAGAGATGTGTGAGTATGGAATCCAGTATTGCCCCACCTACTCTCATGCTGAAAATGAACTTGAAATGGTAATGCATATTTGACAGTGGCCACAACCTGTCTGTCGGGCATTGGAAGGAAACAGTGGGAATATGTACTGAGGCCCATCTGGTGATAATATTATATGTTCTGAGCCACATAGTCCCTTGAATTACATCTCCCATGTTCACCATGTTAGTTGGAAGTACT
Source organism: Lipotes vexillifer (assembly GCF_000442215.2). Classification (NCBI taxonomy): domain Eukaryota; kingdom Metazoa; phylum Chordata; class Mammalia; order Artiodactyla; family Lipotidae; genus Lipotes; species Lipotes vexillifer. Next base: position 629,630 of record NW_006796798.1, on the reverse strand, counting down.
TCAGGCCTCCTACAGCCTGTTTTGTTGCAAAGTTACTTTATTTGTTTCTTATGGTTGCTATCATAAATTTGCAACAAACTATGGCTTACAGCAGGAATTTATTCTCTCACAGTTCTGGAGGCCAGCAGTCAGAAATCAGTTTCACTGGACCAAAACCAAAATGTCTGCAGGGCCCTCCTCCCTCCAAAAGCTACAGGGGAGAATCTATTCTTGCCTCTTTTCAATTTCTGGTACCTGCCAGTACGCCTTGTCTTGAATCACACGACTCCAATTTTCAAGGCCAGCATCTTCAATTCCCTCTCTGCTCTGTCCTCACACAGCTTTCTCCTCTGTGTGTAGTAAAATCTGCCTCTGCCTCCCTTTTCCAAGGATACATGTAATTGCATTTAGGGTACACCTAAAAAATCCAGGATTCTCTCCCCACCTCAACGTTCTTCATATAGTCACATCTGCAAAGACTTTGCCATATAAAGTAACGTTTATGGGTTCCAGGAATCAGGACCTGCTACCTTTGGGGGAACCATTTTTTAACCAATGACAGTTATTTCTTAATATCATAGTTTTTCAATTCTACTTTTTCAGAGTTCTTGGGGTGGTATGAGGTACAGCATTTAAATGATCTTTTTATTTATTTATTTATTTATTTATTTATTTATTTATTTATTTTGCGGTACGCGGGCCTCTCACTGCTGTGGCCTCTCCCGTTGTGGAGCACAGGCTCCGGACGCGCAGGCTCAGCGGCCACGGCTCACGGGCCCAGCCGCTCTGCGGCATGTGGGATCCTCCCGGACCAGGGCACAAACCCATGTCCCCTGCATTGGCAGGCGGACTCTCAACCACTGTGCCACCAGGGAAGCCCTAAATGATCTTTTAGGCCTATGTACATAGTTATAGGAAACTTGCCCTTAAAATGAGAATCTTGGTTTTAGACTATGTTAGGAGAAACTCTCCAGCAAGTATTCTTGGAGCTTTTCCCCTAGAGTAAGGCATTTGTTTTTTGACAGGAAAAAGCTTGGGGCCATGCAGAGAACAGGCACATGATAACTAGGACACAGGAGTATCCAATCTACCTGGATATGTCAGTCAAGTCAATCTGCAGGTAGATAAGGAATCCTACATTCCCAATGGTTTCTGCATGCATGATACTTGGTCTGGCTTCTCTGAATTACATGCAGCAAAAGTGGGGTAGCATGCACAGTGAGAAGCTCCTATATCAGAAAAGCCAGGCCTGGACCAATCATTTTCTCCTTCTTCTATTGTCTTACTTCTGCCTGTGGGTGCCACTGACTTGAATGCCTGGTCTAGGACATGAATGAAGGTTTGGGAGGCCATGGAAAAACTATGTGGGAATAGCCAGAGGTCTGAAAGGTAGAGGAAGCTGTCCTCAGACATCCAGGAAGCATTTTACGTATCAGCGTCTATTTTACAGGTAGTTCAGTGTCAGTCTGTTTGGGCTGCTCAAACAAAAATATTATATGCTGGGGGCTTCAAACAACATTTATTTCTCACAATTCTCTAGGCAGTGAAGTCCAAGATCAAGGCACCTGAGCCTCTGCTCTTTAAAAACTTCAATTGCCTGATTTAAGGGAAAAGAATTCAATTCTAAATAGCTCTTATAAACACAATGAAATAAATTTTTAAATACGATTAACCTAAGTTCTCTTAGCTGTTTCATTGCTGAGAATTATCTGTAAGATTTCACCTAAAAATTATGTCGAAATCTAGTTCTTAAATACACATTTCAAATTATAGTTAAAGTGTTGTGACTATAATAGGCCACTACTATACATTACAGTGTATGAAATTTCAAATATACACAGCTATTTTCTTAATGAAAAATATTAATACATTGCTCTGATTCTTTTTTTTTTTTTTTTTTTT
>NW_006796798.1:599259-626404 GCF_000442215.2 Lipotes vexillifer | reverse complement strand
GGGATCTTCCCGGACCGGGCCACGACCCTGTGTCCCCTGCATCGGCAGGTGGACTCTCAACCACTGTGCCACCAGGGAAGCCCTGCTCTGATTCTTTTATATGTTTTATACTTATTTTTAAATCTTTCCAGCCTTAAAATTTCAAATTTTAAGGTTGAGAGAAACCATCCGAGTTAATTGATGTTGTTTCTAACGTGACTTAATGCTCTTTTCCGGGGGCTATATATATATTTTTTCATTCTATAATGTATAATATTTCTTAACCATGTTAATACCTCATGTTCTGGATTATCATAGCAAGGTTTGCAGTATACAAATCCAATGATCCTTCAAATTAGTACTATCTTGACTCAGTAACTGTGCAGTAGTTTTTAAATAAATCCTTTGATTTTCCTTCCTTTAAAATTTGAAGCTTAATTCCCTTCCCCTTGAGTAATGCTGGACTTAGTGACTCACTTCTAACAAATAGAATATGATGGAAGTGATATTGTGTGACTCCCAAGACCAGGTCGTAAAAGGCATGTGGCTTTCTACCTACTCTGTCTTGGATCATTCTCTCTGGGGGATGTTAACTGACATGCTGAGATGACACTCAAGCTACAGAGGGGTTCACATGGCAGGAACTTAGGCCTCCTGCCATCAGCCAGCAAAGGATGAGGCATCCAGCCAAGAGCTCCTTGAGAAAGCTGTTATGGAAGTGGATCCTCCAGCCTGTCAGATATGCAGATGACTGCAGACCTGGCTGACATCTCTCCCACAATCTCATAAGAATCTGAGCCAGAACTACCCAGCTAAGGTGGGAGATAACAAACGTTTATCATCTTTAGCCCTAAGATTTGGGGTAATTTTTTATGCAAAAATAAATAACTAATATAACCTGAAAAAAATCTTCAAATTTTCCTGGTGGAGACTCAAGGATATACCTTACATCTTAGAATTACATATGATTAACAGAGGCTAATTCATGTAAATATGGAGTGTTGAGACTTTGCCCAGGATATTGTTTGCCTCAAGTTCAAGATGTAAGAATTAATTTATATACATGTGTAATTTAATATTATATATTTATATATTATATACAGATATATTACTTATATTATATACATATATATGTATTCTTATTTCAATTACAAATAAACCAAATGTAGAACTCAGAAGCCACAAATAGATATACATAATAAAAATAGATATATTATATATAATAATAGATATATACAAATACCTATTATTTTAATGTTATATACATTCAAATTTGCCAATTAAGAGTGTTACAAAAGAATATATTAAAATAAACTACAATTAAACTTGTAAAATCTGGAAACTATGTGAGATATTACACTATTATACCATACTATTGGCCTGCACTATGTCCCATCAAAATTCATAAGTTGACGCCTTAACTCCCAGTTCCTCAGAATGTGACTATATTTAGAGACAGTGCCTTTAAAGAGGCAATGAAGGTTAATGGAGGTCATATAGGTGAGCCTTAATCCAATCTAAATGATGTTCCTATCAGAAGAAGAAATTTAGACACACACAAGAGACACCAGGGATATATGTGCACAGAAGAAAGGCCATGTCAGGACGCAGTGAGAAGGCATTTGTCTGCAAGCCAAGGAGAGGAGCCTCAGGAAAAAACCACCCAGTTAACACCTTGATCTTGGACTTCCAGCCTCTAGAACTGTGAGAAAATAAGTATCTGTTGTTGAAGCCACCCAACCTGTGGTATTTTGTTATGGCATTCAGAGCAAACTAATATACCTATCCAAGAAAGTTCAAGGGAAACTTCTCTATGCATTTTTTCCAGGTTACCTGGGTCCTGCCCAAAACTTTTATATAAAGTATAAACTTTAGGGCAAAATTTTTAAATGTTGCATGAAACCAAATACACAGTGCCCCAAATTCACAACATCACATTTTGTAGTAACTGTACTTACCACTATAGAACCAATAAATTTCCCAATTTTTTAAATCAGATTTTGAAATATAAAACATATTTTTCAAATATCAGAAGTTGAATTACTTGCTGTGGGAAATGAATGAGATTCAAAAATGAGTCAAAACCCAAAAGAAGTTGGTTTGACTCAGCTCTCCCCTTTCCCCCACCTTCCATCCTACAATCTGGGCTTTTTGCTATTAGGCAAGATGTTTTTCCTTTTTTAATTTTTTTTATTGTAGTAAAATACATATAGCATAAAATTTACCATCTCAACCTAGACAAGATTTTTGATCATCATTTTTTTCACTCATTTTATGACCCTGACTTTAGGCCAAACCTTTTTTTTTTAATTGTATTTTATTTACTTATTTTTTATACAGCAGTTTCTTACTAGTTATCTATTTTCAACATATTAGTGTATATATGTCAATCCCAATCTCCCAATTCATCCCACCACCACCCCCCTCCTGGGCCAAACCTTTTATCCATTAATTACCCTACGGTTTGTTCTTAGCTACCAAAAGTTAAATTTACCATGTTTGAGATTAAAGTTCTGTGAGAAAAGTAGATTATTGTTTTAAAAACAGTTTATTTCCTATATTTTTTTAGTGCCATACAGAGACAGCATCTTACCACGTGTGCACTTATTCTGTGTCTTATAGCTCAGTTCACATCCCAGTTTAACATATCAAAGCTAAAATATTTTTGTTTGTTTAGTTTTGGGAATTTTTCTAATACCCAGGAAGTCCCACTCCCTTTAAGATTTGCCTTGTATTCAGCAGAGGAGGAGACCTTAGGACCCTCAGAAAGTTGAGATTTCGCGGCGTTCAGCAAGGGATGGGGAAAGTAGAACTTATTGTCATGAGTTAGTAAACTTTAAAAGGCCATTTGAAAGGAGTGTTGATAAATATTTGGAAAATTTTATAATAATTATTAGGTAAAACATTTAGGATCTGTAAAGGGATTATAGTATTTGCTCACTGAAATAAAATATTGAAGAATTAGGATTTGCATAACTGTCCAGGGAGCAAGTAATTAGGGATCTCTTTATTCTTTGAGATTTTTAAATTTTAGAATATGTGACACAAAGTTTTTAAATTATAGAGTAGCTGATTTCCTCTAGAGTACTGTCTACTGAGTTTTACTTTTGCCATGTAAATTGTAACCTACTTAAAAGTTTTTGAACCAAAAGATTTCTAACACGGAATAATAAAATCCACAAATGCAGGAGTATTCAAACAATATACCACTTAAATCTGATTCATGTGATGTATCAGGTACTCAAATACTACATTAAATAGGGTTCATGAAAACACTCAGGGTCTTAGAATAAAAAATAATCTGGCTTTCCTCTTGAGTCCAGCTCCTGGTTAAAAATCGATGTGCGATTTCTCAGGTCTGACCATAGCCAATTAAAAAGGTCCTACCTGGCAGGTCTCACAGGGGAAAGCTGCCCTCCCCACGTCAGACTTGGTGCACAGCCAGTGCATTGCAATCTCTGAAGGGAGCTGCAATCAAGAACTCAGGCCTGTTCTGGCTGGTCATGCTCTTAACACTTATCTGCATTCCTACCCCAGGCTCCGATATTCCTAGCTTTCTTTATCTGAAGCCTTGGGCTGAGGTCCTCTTCAGGTGCCAAGGTCTTCTTAGTGGGTGAAAAGGCAAACCTTGAAGACACTTTTCCCTACTCTCAGTATTCAGTACTTTTCCACCTGTGGTGCTTCCGCCCACCTGGGGTCCATAAAAATGACAGAGCCTTTTGCTCAGGGCTCCTTCAAAAGTAAGATGACACTTGCACTCAACCCTGGACCAGTGCACTGATCCACGGGGAAAATGCAACAGGAGGAGTTGGCAGTTTCTCTGATTTTAGCCTCTTTGCTTATATCATCTCAGCAAGTGGTTAAAGACTTAACTCTTTTATCTTTCTCTTGTTGCTTTAATCGGTTACTCTGATATCTGCCAGCTCAGCTCTCTTCTTCCCAGCTCAGTTGAGCTCCTGATACCCCACTGGTGCATTCAAGTTATCATATATCATAAGCAACATTATTAAATCAACTCTGCCACGCTTTACTCTTGAGTTTGCCATGGGTGATTCTTCCTAACAAAGAAACCAGAATGGACACTGAGCAAGAAAGTATGATGAGCAAACCTGGCCACATAGTCTACGGAGTTGAGACTTCCTAATGTGGTTTTATTACTTATTTTGCAAAACTATGGATTAAAAACATTTGTGTTCAAATATAAATACCAAGACATATTTCTTTTCTTTTTTTTTTTTAAAGACGATGTTGAGGGTAAGAGTTTAGTAATTTATTTATTTATTTTTGCTGTGTTGGGTCTTCGTTTCTGTGCAAGGGCTTTCTCTAGTTGCGGCGACCGGGGGCCACTCTTCATCGCGGTGAGCGGGCCTCTCACTATCGCGGCCTCTCTTGTTGCGGAGCACAGGCTCCAGATGCGCAAGCTCAGTAGTTGTGGCTCAGGGGCCTAGTTGCTCCGCGGCACGTGGGCTCGAACCTGTGTCTCCTGCATTAGCAGGCAGATTCTCAACCACTGCGCCACCGGGGAAGCCCACCAACACATATTTCTTGTAGTCAAAGAATCTTATCCACTCTGCCACACATTAATATGGATATCTCAGAATGGTTTTGGTTTCAAGTAAAAGAAAACAACACAAAGTGACCAAAGTAATAAGGAAATTTTTTGACTGCTCTTAATGACAGACCATTGGGTTTGCAGTCTGGAATACAGGAGCTTGGGCTAGAAGTGAAGCTAAGCTAAACATAAAAGTATGACCAGCCAGAGGGGGCCTGAGTTCTTGACTGCAACTCCCTTCAGAGATTGCAGTGCACTGGCTGTGCACCAGGTTTGGTGTGGGGAGGGCAGCTTTCTCCATGGGACCTGCTAGGTAGGACCTTTGTAATTGGCTATGGTCAGGCATGAAAAAAATCACACCTAGATTTTTAACCAGGAGCTGGTCTCATGGTCTGTCATTTACAATAGTCATGGTTTGATTAAAATGTAATCAGTCTATATCACAGTCTTATTGTGATTCTTTCACCCCTTTATTTCTCTGTATATCCTTCTTATTGGCACACAGTCTTTACCAATGAAACACTATGGCTTCCAGAGTTCTACACTTCATATCTGTGGGTCACTCCATCCAAAGGAAAAGAAGGTCTTGGTTTTCCCAGCATTCTCTCTCTCTAATTATATTAGCTTTGGTCACATGACAACTCCTGAGCCTATCATGGTGGCTAGGGGAGTGCATTGTTCCAGCTGGCTTGGTCAAGGCCATGTGCTGTATTCTTAGAGCTGAGGGATGGAGTTATTATCTTCCCTCAAACCACATGGAATCCCAAACAGAAATCAGGGATTATGAGAAGAAGTGAATGGGTACTGGAGAGGCAGCTGCAAGTATCACATAAATTGTGCAGTGAAGAATTGACTGCACTTTTTTTTTGTCCAGAAATTAACATAATAACCACAAATTTTCTTACTACTTCTAGCTTACTTAATTAGTACAATGCATTTTGCAGAACCACTATTTTAGAACCACATTTAAAGTAATGTACATCAAAACTCTTTCTAAGGAAAATGTCATTGCCATCAACAATTGTAAAACACATTATCATTATAATTACTTTCTGGGGGAAAAAGCCTTTAAATTGTTAAAGTACTACTGGATAAATTAATGTAAATAAGATTACAGCAACTTCAAAAGTATCTCAGTTGTTTCCATTCCTAAAAATAAGTTGGAGATGAGAGATGACTTGAAACACTCGATAGATGATAGTGTCAGTTATATGTGGGTTAATCTCTGTACAGATTTGAACAAAATAAGTAGAAAGTGATATGCTTGCAGTATGCCAAAGGCAAGAAAAATGAAAAGAACGGCCTCAAGACCTCCATAATGTCTATATTAGCCTACTCTAAACACTGAGTACTTTCTATAGATCTAGATTCCAACAAATTAATTTACTAGCTACTTCTTCCAGTTAATGCTGATGGCATAATATTTAACCAATTTTAAGTTGCCTTTGGTATAAAATATGCAACTGAATTATTATTCTTATTCAGTATATCTAATTCATTCATACTAAAAAGAGCAAAAAGGATTTTCACCTTACAAAAAGTTTCAAAATATACCTAAGTTTTCGATAAACAAGGATGACTAACGCCATCCTTAATGGAATCAAAAAAATGCAGTCAAGAGGTAGCCCCCTTTCATACAGCAATGGTTCCTCTGCACATTTTTTAAAAATATGAATCAGATATATGAATGATTTTATCATTTGAAGAGGCGGATATTTATAGAATGTCTCAGTGCAGTAGCACTGGGAATACAAAGATAAACAAGACAGTCTCTGTATTTAAGCGTCTCACAACCTACTGTTAGAGGCAGAGGTGTAAGCAGAAATTAGCTGCGAGAGCACAGGAGATGGAGAGACTAGCTTTACCTAAATTTATAAAAGTCACACAGAGGAGGTAACATTTGAACTAGGTCTTAAAGTATGGGTAAGACTTTTACACTACGAAGAAAGAAGGCAGGCAGGGCATTCTAAGAAGAAAGTCCAACACAGGCAAAGAAAAAGGAAAATCTGGAATTTCTGGAGCAAAGGGTCCTTGGAGATTTCTGAACCTGGAGTTAGTTTGGGTCTGAAAAAGACTGAGTGTCAAAATGTTAAGGCTTGAGACTTGATTTTACATGCCGTTAAAGTCAATAAAGAATTTAAGAAGGAAATGATGCAATTGGTTTTGTTTTTAAGGATGACCCCAGTAGAGTGTGACTATAAACTCTGGTAAGAATGGCTTTAAAGTCCAGGTGAGCAATCAAGTTCTGCATTAAGTCCATGGCAGAGTTCAGCAAGGAGAGATTAGAATGCAGAGATGCTTTTGAATTTACAACTAATAAGACTTGGTGAATGAATGAAGAAGGAACATTGAATAGTAGAAAGAACACTAGATTTGCAGCCTAGGAGAGCTGGGTTGATTCCAGGTTCTGCCATTAATTTGCTTTTTGATCCCATGAATTATTTTACCATTATTATTTATGAGGCAGATATAACCATATATGCTCAATGGGTTATTGTGATGATTAGATATAATATTTATAAATCTCCATATCATTAGTTTTATTATGATTAATAATCACAGTATAAGAGAGAAGGAAATCCTGAGATGCCTCCTAGGTTTTTGACAGAGGAGACTGGATGGATGATAAGGCCATGAACTTACAAAGTGACAGAATAGGTTCTTGATAATAAGCATGAATTCATTTCCAGTCTCTGTAGGACTCCAGGTTGAGGTGCCAAGGGCACAGTTCATAATATGGACAAGAAACTTGGGAAAGAAAGCCTGAGATTTAAAATATAGATTTTGGAGCTTGTCAGCATGTAAATGACATTTGAACTAAAAGTAGTGGATGAAATTGGTCAAAGAGAGAAGAGCTAGAAAAAAGTATTGCAAGAACTACACTCATGCTAAATGACCTTGAGCCTTGCCCCACCAAATTATATCTGAAGTTTTTTTAAGAAAGGTCTGTCATTTCAAAACTTCCATTTTGTATTAGCATAGGCTTGCTTTTGCCTTTGGAGAATCCAGACTCTCCTTCTGAATAACTATTAGCTAGAAAAAATGCAAAGGTGGAGACCTGTTTTAGAAGTTCAGGTCCTTAAGAAGCTAGACTGAATTGCATAATGTAAAAAGTTGTCTTAGTTAGGGGCAAAGAGGTGACCGCAGAGATAAACATAGTGTTTACAAGTGTTACATAGTCTTCTTCATCCGTGAACCTTACACAGAGGTATTCTCTCCCAGTTTAGCACAGTCTCTACAGCTTCTGGCATACACTCTCATTAGTGATTGTACCTAGCGTCATGGCTTTAAAAACAATGTAAATAGTGATGACTTTCAAATTTTTATGAACAGCTCAAGCCTCTACTCTGAGCTCCAGACTCCTATATCTCACTGCCAAATCAACTCCTCACTTGGATATCAAAGAGGCACCTCAAAGTCAACATGTCCAAAACTTAACTCTTGATTCCTTCCTCCCCCTTCAAAATCTTCTCCTAGCAGAGTTTTTTCTATTTCAGAAAATGGCAAGTCCATCTTTCCCGTGGTTCATACCAAAAACCTTAGAGTCAACCTTGACTTGTCTTTCTCTCACACTCCATATCCAATACCTCAGTAAATATTATTAGTTTAAACTTCAAAATATATCCAGAATCTGCATAAGAAGCAAAGCTTTTGGAACTATTTAGCACTCCATAAATTGCCATAGAAATATCAGTAGCCATTAACAATACACCAGTAACATCCTAACTGGTCTCCTTGTGTCTGTCCTTGCTTCCTATGACAGCTGCTGCTGGCATGGTTCCCAGTGTCCCACTTCCTGGTAGCCATGCCCGCATGTAATACCCTCCCCTTGAATGTGAGCTGGACCTAATAACTGCTCTCAGTGAACCAGGCACAGTAGAAGTGGGAATGTTACTTCCATGATTAGGTTACAAAGACTCTGACTTTCATCTCTCTGAGATTTCTGTCTCTGACTCTTCATGCTTGCTTCCTCTGATGGAGAGGACTAGCTGGCAAGGAACTGAGGACAGCCTCTGGCCATCAGCCAGCAAGTAACCAAGGCACTCATTTCAACAGCCCATAAGGAACTGAACTCTCCTCGCAACCACTCAATGAGTTTGGAAGCAGATTCTGACCCAGTTGACCTTGAGATTACTGAAGACTGGCAACACCTTCACTATAAACATTGGGAGACCCTAAAGCAGAGGCCCCAGCTAAGCTGTGCCTGAATTCCTGACCCATAGAATCTATGTGATAACAAACGTGTGTTGTTTTAGGTCGCTAAATTTGGCAACAATTTGTTACACAGCAATAGATAACTAACACATCTCGCCAAAGTCTATTCTGAAATGGCAGCCAAACTGACTCTTGTAAAAAAAAAAATCAGATCAAGGCGCTCCTCCACTTAAAATCATTCAATGGCTTCCAATCTCACTTGGAGTAAAAGCTAAAATCCTGCAAGAGCCAAGATGGTCCTACCTGATCAGGCCCCTTCTTAGTTCTCTGACTGTATCTCCTATGAGTCTTTCTCTCATGTCTTCGCTTCACACTGGCCTCCAGGCTGTTTTTGAACACGCAGGCACCCTCCCCTTTTCAGAGTATTTGCACTTGTTGTTTTATCTGCTTGGAAGGCTTTCCTTCAAATATTCACATGGTTTTCTCCTTCACTCTTTTTAGTCTCTGCTCAGAAGTCTCCTTACCAATAAAGCCTTCCCTGATGACCTTACAAAGTATCAACTGTTTCCTTCCCTGGCACTGTCTACTTTTCTTCCATATTTCATTTGTCTCCCTATTTATAACATGTAACTTATACCTTACTTGTATATTACTGTATTATCATTTTCCCCTTACTAAAATAAAAGCTCCAGGAAGGAAAGAACTGATTTATTCATTGCTATATCCCCAGCACTAGAACAGAGCTTAAAACCAAGTAAGCACTCAGTTTGTCAAATATGTGAATGAGCTTCTGGTCCTTTCCCAGTAGAAATGATACATTTGAAAGCTGTAAACACTTAATGGGAAAGAATGAGGGTGGGACAGGGCTCTACTCAGGAATTGTGTAGCAACAAACACATAAATAGCCAGAGGTATATGAATTGCTATGAACAACCTACCATTGGTTAGGATATGGAGAAAATTATAATTTAATGCTATTATAAGCTAGTAATTTTTCACATAAAGGAAAAAAATCGGTTCCATAATCACAGACTTTACCCCTAACCTTGGCTAATCATCTTGCAAATGCCTGTGATTAGTCACAATGGGCAATGCGAAGGGGAGTGCTAGTGGCTCAGGCAGCACCATCCATCACCAACACCAGGGACATAACTCACATTTCGTGTCCTACTAACGGCGGGTCAGTAGCATCAATTTTGTACTTGAAGGGCAATCCAAACCAAATTCTCTAAAATGCAGCAAAATTTTGGTAACTACTCTCAGCAAAAACTAACATTATCTAACAAAACTTTAACATGGAAAGAATTTGTAGCAGTTGGGAGAGCAACCAAATTAAAAGTATAAAAACAAATCACGCAAGGCAATCTTGCTGGTTGTTTTGATAGAACGTCAAAATGTATGGCTATTTAAGGGAACAACATTTTATCAAATGTCAGAAAATCTTACTCATTTCTTTATGGAACCTAACAATTTGATTCAAATTGCCCTTCAGTACAAATACCATATATTGAAAACAGGTCAAAAGGTATAATATATAGCCCTGTGTAGAATTACAATTGCATCTACCTTAGGATGTAATGTTTTAAGACTGGAAGGTGAATATAAAAGAATAAGAAGAACCTCTAAGAATACTCAGCAAGGTGAAAAACGAAGTGAATCAGGGTATCTACGGGCATTAAAAATGACAGAAAGGGAGTTTTCAACTGCTAGGAGCATGAGAAAAATGATGGGATGGCCTACTGTTTAAAGAGTATAATGCTAACAGGTGATAGAACACTAAAATATTTCTATCCAGTCTCCTTCAAGTTGGAAAGATCCAATTTAAAGAAAGGAATTATAGCTCAAGATAGTTGAGAAGATAGTAAAAAGGGCACATAGCCACTTTAAGGGAATTTAAGTCTCTAAGACCAAGCAAATTACATCCTCAGAAGCTGAAGGAATTTGTAGATGGAATCTCAGCACCGCTATTTGGTACAAAGAAAGAGGTAGAAGCCAGAAAATTGAAGGCAGCTCTATGTTGCTCTGTTTTACAGAAAATTTGATATATATATATATATATATATATATATATATACATATACATATATTTTTTAAGTGGCAGATACAGATTGCAGGCAAAATTCAAGAGTGGATTTATTAAGCATGTCCATTTTAAACATCTAGAACATAATGTAGTGATAGTTACACAGCTATTGGAGTTCACAAACACAAGGTCCAAACTGAACTAATTTGCATTATTGTTTTGCTTTTGGTTTGTTGCTTATTTTCTTTTGAGAGGATCTAGGCTTGCTAGAAAGAGCTCCCTAAGTTTTGGTGGCAGAGAGCTGACCGTGGCTCTGCCATTCTCTTCCTGGGAGCTCTTGAGGAACGCTCTTCACTATCTTCAAGTTCTGTTTATTTATAATAATGCCTCAAAGAGCTATTATGAAGATCTTGCAGACTAATTGAAGCACTCTGCATAGTTGACTTAGTGTGATGTGTTATTGGAAATCCTCCATTTCTGTGGTTCTATTGTCCCTTGGAGAGAGACTTCAGCTATAGCAGTGTTCCCTGCCTCTCTCCCTATTCCTAATTCCCTTATTTGTGTACATGGGCGAAGGAAGTGGGCCTGTCCAGCTATGACCCTTTTCTTCCTTCTCTTTTGGAACCAGTCTATTTGAGGGACACAAGCATTCTGGTCACCTTTGCCGCCAAGCAGAAAGCTTATTTGGGCAGGCTTGGTTCATGCAAAGAGAAGGCACGTGGTTGTCCAACACTGCCTGTGCCTGGGTGGATACAATGACCTGATGTAGGAGGAGATTAGAAGCCCTGGTGGCCACAGATTGAAACACATTCTTTAGTTTTATCAACAATAAAGCTGATATTCTGATCTCCATCTAAGTCTGACTCAAATCTGTGTCATTGGGGGAAAAAATTAGGGTTGGGGTTAGAGAAAAAAGTGTTACTTATCCAACCAGAACCTCAACAATAAGATGACAACAATGGTGAAAAAACTAGTCAATCAGGATAATTCTTAGATATTTTATACTTGGATTCCCCATTCCCTAAATGTCAAAAACTTCTACTGCATTCTGATGAAGAAAATGGTTAAATGTCTGTTAACTAGATAAGTAATAAATTCTACAATACCAAGAGGATTGATTAATAATATGTAATAGTTCCTTAGCACTTAAAGAACCCTAGACACTCAGTTAAGTGCTTCACGTGTACCATCTAATTCTCAGCAGTCATATGAAGCAAATACTATAATATCCCATTTTATAGGTGAGAAAAGTAGAGTTCAATGGTTAAGTGATTTGCCTAAGGTCACACAGTTAAAAAGTAGAAAAATAAGGATACAAACTCAGATCTGTCTAATTCCTGAGTTAATATACTGATCCAGGGGTTGGCAAACTACATCCCACAGGCCAAATTTAGCCATGTCCATTTGTTTACACATTGTTTATGACTATTTTTGCACTACGATGGCAGAGTTGAGCAATTGTGACGGAAACGACATGGCCCTGCAAAGCAGAAAGTATTTACTGTCTGCACCTTTATAGAAAAAGTCTGCGACCTCTGTTCTAGGGAAAACCATTGTGCAACATTCTTTCAGTTGAACCTCTGAGGGTTCCCATCTCATGCCAAAAAAATGACTCAAATCTGGTCCTTCACTTAACACCGGGTGACAAGATAAAAAGCTGCGACTCTTTGAGGTGTACTCCTCTATTCAGAATTTTAATTTAACAAAAAAATTCAACAGCCCTATAATGGTTTTACTTTTTCTTTTTCTCCCTAGAGCCTCAGCATTGTCCTCAAATCCCAATAAATCCCTTAGGTAGTGTCTCTTGATTGTAACAGATTTGACCTTTTGAACAAACTAAGACAATTCCCAAATAGTACAACTGTAAGGAACGGCTTTCAAATGGCAGGTAGAGTTTTGTCTACTTTATATTATAAAAATTTTCAAATATATGCAAAAGTAGAGTGAATGGTACACTGAAATTCCCCATACTCATCACCCAGCTTCAAAATTACCATCGTCAAGGCTAATTTTATTTCATTTACAAACCCTGAACCCCCAATCCCCACTAGACCATTTGAAACAAATTGCAGACATCATATCATTTCAGCCATAGATACTGAAAGTGGTTGTTAACACAGACGCAGGGAAAATATACCAATAGGATACCAGCACATAGGAATGATATACTCCTTGATATCTGCAGACCTGTAATTCTGCTCAAATTCAGATATTTATACTAATTCTCTGCTTGTAGGCACAATAACGTTTACTACATTTTCTGTCAAAACAAGGGCCACTTTAAGAGAACATGCTATTCAAACTCCATTGGGAAAAGAGTTCAGGAACTGTCAGAGCAGTTTACTCATTTGGTCTCAGGTGATTTCAGTCAATCACCCAACAGTGAATCTTCAGAGGGTCAGGAATAAGAGAGAGTCCATGGAATAATTGAACATCAGGGCCAGAAAGAAGTCAACCCTGGTCATGGTGTGCCAACAAAAATAATAAATATACTGTCTGCCATATATTCCTGAAAGATCCTATATCAAGGTTGCTGAAACCATTCATTATATATTTCTCAAGATTACAACAATACAGCTGTTGCTGTTGGAAGCTGCCTTTTAAGTGTGTAGGGAGAAGTTATAATATATTGTTTAAAGAGGCCAGCACAGATTGGTTATTTACAAATGTTCTTGAAAGCTACAAGTGTGATTTTACTCTATGCAAAATAACTAAAAAAAGAACTTGTTGAATGCTGGTTCCTCAAATATCCCCAAATACCACTTGTGGGTAAGACAAAGCTAAATATATTGCTTACCATATTAATGGAGAACAAGCCTCTGCAAAGTTTTGGTAATGTCTCAGTAGGGGAGCAAAGTCAGAATTAATCGAGAATTGGGAATTGGAAGTTTAGTTCTTTAGTTTAGGTCTTTCCGTGCATGAGGGTTTGATGAGAATTGTGTAAGGAGTAAGATACAACAGTCCAGGACTGTTGAAACCAGCAAGGCAAGGAGTTTTGAGGCAACACATTGAAAGAACTGTGCAAACTGTCTGTTGAGAGTTTCCATTGAAGAATGGATGGGTCTTTTGAAAATCATGCCAATGAAGGCAATGGAATAGTAAAGCCATACTAAAGTAAACAGCTGTGGGGAGTGGAGAGAGTAAGCATTTTAATTCCTCAGTATCCTCGCTGTGGGTAAGATTTGGTTGTTTCTGTTCTCAACTTTCATCTTCAAATTAGAAAATTTGTCTTTAAATAAGCTACAGATAGTAGATAAGCTATATAATGAGAGATAGATAATCTCCCTCTATATGTATCTGTTTTAATATAATGTAGTCCACAGTGTTTAGTCTACCAGGTTTGTGGTTAAGATGCCAGTAAAGAGGGCTTCCCTGGTGGCGCAGTGGTTGAGAGTCCGCCTGCCGATGCAGGGGACGCGGGTTCGTGCCCCGGTCTGGGAGGATCCCACATGCCGCAGAGCGGCTGGGCCCGTGAGCCATGGCCGCTGAGCCTGCGCGTCCGGAACCTGTGCTCCGCAACGGGAGAGGCCACAACAGTGAGAGGCCCGCGTACTGCAAAAAAAAACCATAACCAAAACAAACAAACAAACAAAAAAGATGCCAGTAAAGAGACTCTGAATATGATTCATTAGGTGTCTTTCTTCTTCATTTTGGAGTTCTGCCAAGCTTCTTTCTTGTGTCTCCAAAAGTGTGGCCCTATTTAATTTTCAATATCCTTCATCAGAGGTTTCTTGCCAATTGCGCAGAACATCCAGTATCGACAGAGAACTACCCGTCTCTGCATCCGTACGTGCTCAAAGTTCAGACGGTTAATGGAGATGCATCATCAACTGTAATAAAAGGTTGGATCTTTCATCTAATTCTTTCCATATAAAGCTTGCTCCTGGTATTCAGAACCCAGAAATGTTTTTTTTTTCTTCCTCTGTGTTATGCAGCATTTCTAAGATGTCATGGATATTAACACTATCAAACATTCTCCCTCAGAGTCACAGTTTAAAGCTTAGAGTTCAGTGCTCCTGCTTGTTAACATTAAGCCCATATTTCTACACTGAATTTCTGGTATCAGCAGATGACGATTTACAGAGACATCTGAGAGGTGCTAAATCATTCTGCTGTATCAGTAATGAGTGGGAATATCTGCAAAAAAAATTTCTGGGGTCACTTCCTTTAGTGATCATATCAATATGGCTAGTGTTCACCTTTACTCAAGACTCATGCAATGTATATTCCACCTACCCTTGAAGGGAGAAAATTCCAGGCTTTCCTTAGGTTGTTAGAACCCAATTCACCTGGAGGACTCAGTCTCTTAAATCATGAAAGAACTAACTCCTGAAGTGGGACTCTTACCGATTCCTAAACCAACTCACTCTACAGCCTCCAATGAAGGAAGATACTGGTTACTGTGAACGTCAACCACAGCAGCCCCTTTCAATCCTTACCTGACTCGCTCAGCTTTTTAGCTTGACAATCTTCCCCCTGTTAATAGACCGTAGCTTCCCAATTACCTGACCATCTGTCCTGTATTTATCTTGTACAACCTCTCAGTCTCCCTAATAGTCAGAGCATGATTCTAAACCACTGACTTTTCCTTACTGATTGGATTGACTTTGCTTAAAAGAAGTAAAAAAAAAAAAAAGCTCCATGTAAGGGGTTACCAACTCTGTTCTTTTCTTGTGTAAGGAAACCATTTTTACTTGTAATAAAATCCAAACTCAGCTTACCCCAAATTGTCAACTCAGGAAGAATACCTGATGGACAGACACAGTCATATCTCAGAGACTTTGGTCTTGTTCTTGGAGATTTCTGAATAATTTCCTCTGCCACTTAAAGAGACTGCTGCTCCCTCTTTGACATTTTCTTCCAGGTTGGAACACAGGACTCATCCCTTAATTCTCCACCGCTAGTGCAGCTAGAACCAGATTGAAAGATTAAAAATAACTTACTGAGTACTAAGGGCTAGAAGATACTAACAGGGATAGAAATACCAAAAGTAACTTGGTACAAATTGATCAATATTCCACTATATAATCTATCTATCTTCTACTGGGGCTTCCTTGTAGAAATTTGTCCTTGACTCATTCCTAGTCCTTGCCTAGCCCAAGATCTGCCTCAATGGAACAAAGGTAATTTTCTCCTTACTACCTGGAAATATACTCTAAAGCATGACTAGATTCTTTGGGGACCAAAGCCAAAGAAACATGAAATATTCCTTCCCACCTGCCTAAGACCTGTCAAAGACAAAAACTGGACAAGTAAGGAGATTGATTTTATTCATACTATTGCAATAGGGAGAACAGCCAGATCTGAGGATAAGAGTTTCTCATCAGGTTGATTTTGCCCTAGACTATTAAAGGGAGTAGCAGACAAGTAACAGATGGGGTGGTTTATAGTCGAAATTGCTTTGTAGTCAAGGGAAGTCAGCTGAACAGGGAAATATTTATCTCTGTGTCTAGTTAATTTCAGATGACACATATTTTTAATCTTAGCTAATCACTCATGAGACAAAGAATGGGAAGTTATCAAGGGGCAAAAGGGGAAGGGTGTCTGGCCTTGTTAGCAGGTTCAGATAATAGGCGAAATCTATGTGTTTAGCTTTATCACACTTCCTTCCTCTCTCATTGAAGACAACCACAGGTTGTCCTTAAATAGTTACATCTGGAAACAAGGAGTTGGGGAATGTCCAGATCAACACCATTGTCAGTCTAGCTTTGATCTTGATGTGTAAAAGTTATCAGCTCAAATTCAGCCTCTGCAAGAGAAATCAGTTGGAAGTGGAGTTGTTCTTGACTCTGATAGATCGTAACACATTGTTGAATCTTGTTTCAAGAAGATGGCTGCATGATAGCATTTAGGACTCTGGATAGGATGCATTGCCCAACCACAAGGCATAAGATTACAAGCAGAAGGACTGGTCATCCTTGCGATATACCTCAAAGCCAGGATCCTATCTTTCCATTTCCTTCCCAGGAGAACAGGTCTTCTAGGACATTTGGATCAATCTTAGAGAGCCAGGTAGCCTTGTCACTGAGTTTAGTGATTGACTACTCTACTTGGTCTGTGACATTAATCCAAGTGCAGCAGGAGGTGTTGGCTATGAAGCAGACACCTCCCAAACTAGCGAGGAGGAAGTCAAGAGCTGTGTGATTGTCCATAACAACACTGACCAATGAGTTTAGGCTTATTGCTGTGCTTTAGGGCAGAAATAATATCATTTATTTACTTCTGTAAGCGTTAAAGAGAGATTTCTAACCACCTTTTCAAATTGTATAATTCCCATACTGGGTATAATGACCCTCATAGCACACATAAAGAGAGAATTGATGACTTCCCCTAGGAGTTTTCCTGAATACTCTGTAGTTGCCTCATTTGGAAATAATTATTTAAATATCCAGAGGGACACATGGTCAACACGTGGGCTGGTGATATTGAATAAGTGGAAGTCCCATATAAGGTTTCCAAAGACACAGGGAAAGCTGGTGTGTGTGCAAAAAGCAGGGATAGGCTTGCTGACCACAATAAATAGTAAAATCCTGGGGTGGGGGGAACAGGCAGTTTTGGGGGGTAGGAATTATTAATAATAGCCACAGTTAACCATGGGGTATATCCCTCAGGAAGACAGAGTCTTGCTTAGAATTAAAATTTGTAAGGCTGGTTGAAAAGTGATGGAGGAAAAATGGTTCTCAGGGATTAAAAGGCTGCTGTGTTTTTTCCTACAGCTGATCCTGAGGAAGTAAAGGTTTGGAGCTTGGAGATTTCAAGAGAAGCATTAATTATGTTGGGAATTAAGTTCCAGTTAGTACTTGCTGCGAGGTTGAGGTTGATGACATGGGGGTTGTTGAAATACCAATGTGGATCATTAAGGGGAAAGCCTCCCGGGGATGTGTTGAAGGGAATGACAACTGGGTGTCCATCCTGGTGGTCAGGTGGCAGATGAGCGGAGAGTGTGTAGGGATAGTTTGAAAAAACTGAGTAAACTTAACAAGGGAGTTTGCCCTTCCTGTGATGAGAATGCAAAAGAGGGAAAGGACAGAACAAAGGTGGGCAAAATCATTGTAAGGTGTTAGATAAGGGGGTACTTGGGTCAGAGGCTGATGGAAAAGAAGAAATAGTAGGACAAAGAGAAAACAAAGAAGGAAAAGCACAGAGATTAAGTAGAGAAATCCTAGAGGATCTTGTTCTTGGGTCTTGGGTAGAAACTGACCCCTTTGTCATGCCTGATCTGTGGGTCTTGGGAAAGCATTCTACCCCATGCTGTTGTCTGTCTAAGGGCTCTTGAAAGAGCCTCAGTTTAAGGTCTTCTGTTAGAAGGATTTCTATCCAGAGTAAGGCTTGTATTTTTTTAAATTATGAAACATGAACCCAAGGTTGTATTCCTTGTAGTTTTGCAGCAGTATTGGTAATTAGGAGAACAAAGGTGGTCCCTTCCACCTGGATTCAGAATCAATCTTTCAGGGCTATCTTTTCCAGACGACTAGGTCTCCAACCTGAAAGTCATGTAAGGGCTGCAGTGGGATGTCTAGGGGAAAGACAGAACTGACCTGAATGTATCGAATAACTATGAATGTATTTAATAAGACCTTGGCAGTTTTAAATACAGTTGACCCTTGAACAATGCAGGGGTTAGGGGCACCAAACCTTTGCAAAGTCAAAAATCCCCATATAACTTTACAGTTGGCTCTTCATATCACCAGTTCACATATACAGATTCAACCAGCCTTAGACCGTGTAGTACTGTAGTAGGTATTTACTGAAAAATCTGTTTCATGTATGAGTGGACCCTCGCAGTTCAAACCTTTGTTGTTCAAGGGTCAACTATATATTGGATTGAATCAGATTAGAGTCTCCCAAGGTCCAGGATGGGTAAGGGATCTTCCTCGGCCTGCTGTAATTATTTCACAAATACCCGATGGAAAAGAACAAATTATCAGAGCTAAAGGCAACACTTAGAGCCAAGGCAATATGAGTTCCTCAGGGAATTTGGTTAGTTTGACTAGTTGGCTTATCCTATTTTTCCAGAGAATTGAGAATGATAAGGAAAGTGCAATTTTTGTGAAAGTGGAATTACTTGTTTAATATCCTGAATAACCTTTCCAGTGAATTGAGTGCCTCTATTGCTAGAGAGGAACAAGGAGACTGTCCAAATGGTGATCTTGGCTACAGTGGTGGCAGTAGCCTGTTTGCAGGGGAAAACTTCTAGCCACCCTGAAAATATGCAGACTATGGTTTAGAACATATTCTAAGCCATGAAACTTTGAGAATTAAATACAATCCATTTACCAACAGAGAAACCTGCTAGAGGGAGCTGGCTTCCATCCTTGCCCCTCCTTTACATGTTTACCAAGACTGTTTCTGGTGGATGGCGCAAGTCGAGATTACCTGCTCAATATGAGGGCTGATGCAGTCTCATCACGATTTCTGCCGGAGACCTTTAAGATTTCCTTTGCCATGCCGCGTAATCTTACAGAGGCTGTGGGCTAAAGTTCAGGTGAGAGATGGAAAGAGACCAAGTTGGTGTCTCCAAAGCTCATTTGAATGGATAAAAATCCATCCAGTTTCCAGGTAGCCTTTTCAGCTTCAGGTGCTAGCAGTTGTTATGCCTTAAATTCCCTAAATAGAGTTTCTGTCTCCAAAGGAGGTTGAGCAAAGGGAATTATGTTGAGGAAAAGTTTTCTTGGGAAGCAGTTCCTTAGCATATTGTCAGCCAAGGAGTTTTCCTTAGCTTCAGGAGTATGCCTGTTAGTCCGTGGTTCGATTTTGATAATTTTTCTTAGAAAGCCTGGAAATTACACATTTTTATTGTGCCCTTGTCATCAAAGTTTGAGGGCCTCTGAATGTTTATATCTTTTGACTGATCCTATTACAGAATTACTTTTGTAGAAGATCTCATTTTGGTCTATATCTCAAAGTAGGTAAAGAGTGAGAATAGGAAATAAAGACTTGATCCCAACTCATCAGTATAAGAATTTTACATAAAGGATGAATTTTATGGAGAAATAATATTGATTTTCTGAACAGGGGTCATCAGATCATCCTGGGTACAAATGTTCAGAAGAAATTTGCATGATCTCATTGCTTAAATTTATGTCAGGTAGCCTGGAACAAGTACAGATCATAAAAAGACTGTAAAAAGAGGTGAACCCCATTCTAGCCTATTTGACATTATAGTGGCCCAAGATCCCTTCAGGCTAAGGGCTCCAGAAGCATTTAAAATGCATTTCAAGAATTCATGTTGATTTTGCAGGCTGATACCAAAAGAACTTCTTGGGTTAGACTTCCTTCCAAAATGGCTCTAAGTGCTTATAATTACATTTCAAACATCTGCTGCAACAATCAGCTAGTTTTTGCAACACATGGATTGACAGACACCATCCTTACTGACAATAGTTCTGATTCAACCTCAGTTTGAGTGGTGAGAATTTGTAGTCCGGGAGCCTTATCTGAGCTGTCACCATTTTGTCTTATCAACCCCAAGCAAATGGCCATCCCCGGATGTTACAGACTATGAAAACTGCCTTAAATAAGAATGTTGGAAGAACTGGAGTACAATATTAGTCAGATTTCTTTTGTCTCCAGAGTTTAAGATTTTCATTTTCAACAACTGGAATTGAATTTTCTAAATTAATTATTGTGGAGAGGGAAGGAGGTGGTGACGATTCAAGTCAAGACCTGCTGTGACGGTCCTCGTCTAAAGCAGAGGTCAGCTCACCATCTAGTTTTATGGTGCCCACAAGCTAAGACGGGTTTTGCATTTTTAAATCGATGGGAAAAAAAAGAATAACATTTCATGACACATGAAAATTACATGAAATTCCAATTTCAGTGTCCATAGATAAAGTTTAAGTGGAACAGTGTTCTTTAATCTATGTATTATTTATCATTAATTTTTATCATTACTATTAATAGTATTTATCATTACTATTATTTATCATTACTACTATTATTTATCATCACTATAGTAGTTGTAACAGAGACTACAGAGCTGGCACAGACTGAAATATTTACCATCTGGCCCTTACAGAAAAAGTTTGCTGACCTCTGCTCTAGAGTGCTGAAGAGAAAGAAAAACTCGCTTTGGAAGTCAGCCCTAATATTTTTACCTATTTTTGCCCAAAGGGCAAAATTTTGCTGAAGACTTTGTAAAGGACTAGACTACATATTTATCTTTAAAAGACATAAACTGGCAAAAAGATGGCCCTGACTCAATGATTGACTGATAAAATAGTCTTCCATTATGACTTGATGACAACAGAATCCTTAGAAGCACCATCTGGCATGGAATTTTTAGCTCTGTCTCCTAAAAGCTGAGTAGAGACACAAAGAATAGAAAATAATCATTCTCTTGATTCCTGCAATAGCTGAAGAGGAGTCAGCTGGAATTTCCATACTTATTAGTAAAACTCAGAGCAACCTCATAAAAAGTTGTGCCACCAGTGGTAAAGGATTCTGTTAGCTCAGTGGTGGAGCCAGGGGTGGAGGATAGAGTGTTGCTGGGTGTGGTAGGTAGGACAGGTGATTATGTGCTTTTAGTGGTTTTTTTTTTCCTTTGGTGTTTAAATGGGTGTTCAGCCCCTCTGGTGTTCCAGAAGGCAATTTAAGAAGGGTTAATTTAAAATAGTAGATCTTGTTTTTGATAACCTTCCAACCTTCAAATAAGGATCTTCAGATAAGGATCTTCAGACCTTATTTGTCACTAAGTGATCTCATTAACTTAGTAGAATAAAAATTCAGTGATCATTTGGATTTATCACCAGTCACTTATTATTACATTATTAGTTTTTGAAATGCCTGATGCTTCAGTAAACAAAGGATATTGCAGCCATCAAGCCTTCAGCCACTGCAGTCCCCTTATGGTGCACCCTAAGGGGAATTCAGGACAGTGGAAAAACAGGATACTGGCCCTCGATAGTTAAGATATATATCAAAGGAACAATTTCAATGAGCCCAGACTGTTGCATCTTCCCATATATAGAAAAGCACTAAAATAGTTAACTTGAGGTGTCTTTTATGATTAGCAGTACTCTTTTAATGTTTGACTGCAATTTGTTTGTTTTCCCAGCAAAAACTCCTATATATCCTGGCTCCCCCCTTACCTCTTTGGAATAGTCCCTCAGAGCTATCTGAGAGGCTGCCTTCCCAGTCTATAGTTCTCAGTAATGCCCTAAATAAAACATGGTTCTCAACTTTTAGGTTGTGCATTGACTTTTCAGTAGCCACTACTTTCTCTTGTTGCTCTGCTGTCAACACCTTTTCTTATTCCTTCTCCACTGCTGCCTCTTCCTCTCCCAACATTTAAAAGTTGACTTTCTTTAGGACAGATGTCTGCTAATCCCTATTCTTTTCTCACTCTGACTTTTCTATTTAGGAAATCTCATCCTCATCCATTCCTCAAATAAAATTTATAGGCTCTGACTGAAAAAAAAATTAGTGGGAATTCCCTGGTGGTCCAGTGGTTAGGACTCCACACTTTCACTGCTGAGGGCACAGGTTCAATCCCTGGTCAGGGAACCAAGATCCCACAAGCTGCTCGGTGTGGCCAAAAATTAAAAAAAATTAGTCTCCAGCCTTTGCTGAAAACTCCAGATTATAATAGTGCACATTCAACAGCACCACTTGAATGATTAAAACAAGCCTCAGTCTCAACATGTCTCAACAGCACTCGTGATGCTCCCAGGAGAACCACTCTTCCTCCAGGGTTTCTTGTCTTGGTGAATGGCATCCTCATGCACTCAGGCAAAGCAAAATCTGGGAGGCATCTTTGACATCCCCCCTCTCCCTTATGTCCCCAACCAAACAACCACAAAAATGAGTCTTGTGGTTTCTTAAATACGATGTCAATCATATATACCCACTTTTCTTCATCTCCATTCCCACCATCCTGGCTTAAGCTACCGGAATAATCTCTCATATCTGGCTATAGACACCTAATTATTTCCCAGAATCTATTCTTTGACAGTCCCCCATTCTCCAAGGTGTAGGAGCCAAAAGAAGCATATAAAACTCCAACATATATAGTGTCTTCCCTCTGTTTTAAACCCTTCAATGGTTTCCAACTGTTATTAAGGTGAAAAACAACATTCTCAATGAACAAAGCCACAGCCCCTGCCAGATCTTTCCTTACCTATCTAACAAGTCTCATTGGATGGCTCTCTTCCCTTCAATTTGAGTCCCTGCCAGATTGGTCTTCTATATTTTTCCAAATGTTCCATTTTCTTTCCAGCTGCAGGAGCCTTCAACAGGCAGGTCTCTGTCCTCTGAGTTGAGCTAAAATACTACTTAACTGTCCTTCAGAGATAGAAAGCCTTTGAGCCTCAGAAGGGTGCTGGTCTTCAGAGCCTTCATCCCTTTGTACCCAGGAATCTCCTTTGTTCCTATGCAGATTTACTCACCTTTCCCCAGTGACCTGATCTACATTTGAAGGGTTATTAAAGAGAGCCCTTTTGACCAACACATTACAAAAGAAAAAGGCCTCCCTTAGGGCAATGGGTACCTGCTGGCTTTATAGATTTTACACATACATAATCATAATTTTTACACTTACAAAATTAAGAGGATTCCTTCAAGAGACTCTTCCTGGAACAAATAGGACATACTCTGATGATTTGCTGTCTACTGATGTCAAAAATATTGAAAAGTATATTTACAATTTTTGCTTTCAATCTTTAAAATCATTTTGCCTTTTTATTAAAGAGTAAATACCTGTAGAGATTTTTAAAAAATCAAATAATGAAAAAAAGTACACAATGAAATGTAAGTCTCCTCACCACCAATCCCTCTCAGAGGTAAGGTATGCATTATTAACTGTTTCTTTATATCCTTCTAAAATATTCCATGTATACATAGTACAAATACACATACGCGCATATACACACTATTTATAGAAATGGGGATCAGTGATATCTCTCTTTTCACTTAACTGGGAGATAATCACAGATCAGCACACAGAGAACTTCTTATTTTCCCTCAAGTCTTCACTTGAGGTGAAGGGTCTCCCATTTGTAGTTTACTATAATGTATTGAACCCACTGTTTTATTCAACTTGCTAATAGACGTGTTATTTCCAGTTTTTTGCCATTACAAAAAGAAATGTACCAAAAAAGTTGTATCACTAAGTTAGAGCATGATGATTATAGCTAATAATAATGTATCATATACTTGAATATGGCTAAGAGAATAAATCTTTAACATTCTTGCCACAAAGAAGAAATGGTAACTACATGATGATTAGGCAGAAGTAGTCACTAATTACTATGGTAATAATCATTTTGCAATTTATAAATTTATCAAATCAACATGTTGACCCCTTAAACTTATACAATGTTATGTGTCAATTATATCTCAATAAGCTGGGAGGAAAGAGGCAAAAAAAAAAAAGTTGTATCAATTTGTATTGCCTTCAACCATGTAGGAAAATGTTGACGTCTCTACACCTGGAAGTCACCCAATATTATCAATTTTATTTTTTTCATTTTGATGGGTGAAAATTAGTATTTCAATTTTTGTTGGTGGGTTGGTTTGTTTGCTTGCATTTCTTTAATTTTTTGTGAGGCTGAACATCCTTCCTTGTTGTACACCTTTTATTTTTCTTTCTGTGAGCTAGCTATGCATATATTTCACCTGTTTTTCTTAAGTAGTTGAAGGTTTTCTTACTGATTTGTAAATTTTTTAATATAATAACTTATTCCTCTACCATTTATGTTGCAAAGTTTTTAGCAACTTGACTTTTGATTTTTTTTTAATGGTATTTATTCAGGAAGAATTTATAAGTTTATGAGCTAAAATTGATCAATTCAAGCTTTGTGTCTTGATGTGATATATATGTGTACACACACATATACACCTATATGATTTATATATATGCATATAAATATAATTTTTTAAACATTTTAGATTATATTTTTGTATTTAAACCTTTGATCTCTGCTACAGAAGAGAGGAATTTGGTGATAAGCGGTAATAATACCTGGTAATTTTAAAATAGTAATTATCCTTTGCTGAAGGAATTTAAGGACCTTTACAATAGTAATTAAATGAGTGTGTATTTGTCCTCCCCATCTGACAACAAATACCTTGAAGGTTTTTCCGAAGGTTTTTCCAAAGGTTCTTTTGCCCAATGCACCAAGCCAAACACTGAGAGGCCAAGGTTTGAAGCAGAGCAAGGTTTTATTCACGAGGCAACCAAAGGAGGAGACAGCGAATGCATCCCAAATCTACCTCCACAAACACAAGGGTCTTGGGGGTATTTATGGGATAAAGCTGAGGTGTGGGGAAGAGGGGAAAGGTGATTAGAGTTAAGAAAAGACAGAACTTATCATCATTCTGCACAGGCACAACTAAGTCACCTGCTTCCCCAGGGACTGCACGTTTGGAAAATGGCGGCCTTAGTACGTTCTGAGGGTGGAGTTTTGGATCCACTGATGTCAAAATGTCACAGAGTAGATACTCATGCATGCCCAATTGGAGGGTCCTAAGGAGTCTCAACAAGCTTGGGAGCTTTTACTGGACACAGCTGACTCCAAGTTTCTGAAAAAAACAACTTAGGCAATCATCTCATTGTTTAGGCTACTTGATGCTTGGAAAATATGCAAGTTTTTGTAAAAACAGTTAAAGTGAGCTTGATCAGTGAAGGCAACTTATTGTTTATTAAGCAAGTTATAATTTAATGGCTCTAACTGATGATTACTCTCAGTTTCATAGGTAGTGACTAAGCCTATTTTATTTATTTAATTTGTCCTTAGCATTCAGAAGAGTGCTTTGCACACAGTAGGCTCAGTGATAATATTCATTCATTTATTTGATAAAAGCAATAAATTTTAAAAAAATACTTAATTTCAAAATTATAATGCAGGTACATTATAATAATGTAAAATAAAAACATAAAGAAAAATATAAAGACCTTAAAATGCACGTGTAAGCCTACCATCCTAGAGATAACTATGATTAACATTTTGTGACTTTTCCTTCCTATCATTTTGTCTATGTAGTATACAGTCAGAACTCCATAACCACGGTTTCCACATCCACAGATTCAACCAAGAGTGGATCAAAATTATTAGAAAAAAAATTCCAGAAAGTTCCAAAAGGCAAAGCTTGAATTTGCCAAGTACTGACAAACTTTTTTCATATGATTTACATTGTATTTACAAGTATGTACATAGCATTCACACTGTACTAGGTGTTATAAGTAATCTAGAGATGATTTAAAGTATACAGAAGGATATGGGCAGGTTATATACAAACATTATACTGTTTCACATAAGGAACTTGAGCACCTGCAGATTTGGGTATGGGGTGAGGGTACTAGAACCAATGGAACCAATTGCCCTCAGATACGGAGGGAGGATTGTACTATTAGGGTTAAAGATAGCATAGTGGACAGGGTTTTTCCTACCATCAGGAATGTACTTGGAGAGCTCAGCTGATCTTAACACCTGTTCCAGGGGATGTATTTTCAATCCAGGCCGGTCAGAGGACTTCTTTGCCTCCACCCCTTCTTCAGGGATGTGTGATGCAGGGAAGGCCAATCACATCCCTCATTGGGAATGCTGCAAGGGGCAATTATTGTTTTTGTTTTGTTGTTGTTTTTATTTTTTTGCTGGGATTTTACAATGTGAGGATGATGTAAAGGTGAAGCTGCAGTGGCTCTCCAATTACAGAGTAATTCTTGGTGGAGAACAAAGCCAACAAAGTGCTAAGAGATGGAGAGAGAAACCTGGGGACATCGTTTCAGCTTCTGGACCCAGCTATGCCTGAAGCAACTTTCTATCTACATAAACGAATATATTTCTTTTTGTGTATAAACTAGTTGGAATTGTGTTTCTGTCACTTTCACCTGAAATGGTTTTGACTAATATAGGAATAATTTTGATAGAATTGCATGGTGTTTTGGTGAAGGATCCATGAATGCCTGACTCTCGACTTCCTCCTTTCAGAGTTCTGCTGCAAGGAGCAGAGGAGGGGCATGAATACACACACAAAAAAAGGATATAAAAGCAGAAAATATTCTTAGCCAACTGTGTAATGAGTAACCCTGAGAAGCTCAAGTAAGGTGAGACACAGCACTGGATAGAATCTCCCTCTCCCCTTAAGACTCTTTATATCCTGCATTATTAGTTGCCAGAGAGGCTGTTTTTATTACATATTCCCATTGGAAGGGACTGAGTTTTATATAATGAAGATTAGAGAAGTTAAGTGAATTTAGAATTTAATATACAGAGCTTTTATAGCCAAACAGGCTTCATATAGATGAGTAAGTTTCCTGATGGTGAAAGACTTTGGAGTCTTTGGATGGAGAACATGGGCTTGCTTTCTCCTAAACTTTCTGTTATGATTACCTCAATTCTCCATTTTGTCTTCCTAGTAGAAGCATTGTCTAAGAATGTTCATGGCACTTATTTTGGAGGCATTTAGAGATCTAGAGAGGAAAGGAGCTGATATAT
>NW_006796798.1:597062-599200 GCF_000442215.2 Lipotes vexillifer | reverse complement strand
ATATATATATATATATATATATATATATATAATTGTAATGTAGTGTTATTAAAGATGAAATGCTTTTGTAGCTTATAATGTTTATAATGATATGTTATAATTACATAGAAAGTTTTTCCCGGTGGTTTCTTCCACACATCACTTCTTTACCTTTCCGATAATACTAGAATGTAGAGGGCAATTATTAGTTTCTCATTTTACAGGTAGGGAAACAGAGATATTTAGCAAGTGATTTGCTTAAATTATAACTCATGACCAGGTTTATAAGAAAGTCTGGTTATAGGTTTATAAGGGAAAACAATTACACCTGCAAAGTTTTCCTAGCTCTCTGGTTCAGGCTTTCACATGAACCAAGGGTATTACCTTAGACAGATTCGTTTAACCTCCTTAGGTTCCAGCTTCTGCATGTGGAATATGAGGCAATGGGCTAGATTCAGGTTCAACTAACCTTCAATAGGCACCTATTAAGTGCAAGTCATGTGCTAGGAACTTTCAATGTAATCATAATAATTTAAATTAAATTTTTAGTTAAATTTAAATTAAACCTTATAACAAATGAAGAAAACTAGGCACCAAGAAGTTAAGTAACTTGCCTAAGATAAAGAATTAATTAATTTGGATTAATAAAAGTTAATTTAAAGTAAAATTAAAATAATTAAATCAATTTATTTAAATATAATTAAAATTATTAAATAATTAATCTTTATTAATCCAAATTAATAAAAATAATTTGGATTAACATATTAATCCAAGTCTCCTGACTTAAAAACATCAGTGCTTTTTCCTCTATACTTTAGCACTATCCTCTGTATTTTAGCAT
The DNA here is from genome assembly GCF_000442215.2 of Lipotes vexillifer. Taxonomy (NCBI): domain Eukaryota; kingdom Metazoa; phylum Chordata; class Mammalia; order Artiodactyla; family Lipotidae; genus Lipotes; species Lipotes vexillifer. Next base: position 598,380 of record NW_006796798.1, on the reverse strand, counting down.
TCTATAAAGTTATAAAACATGTACATGAGTTTTGATTTATTGACATATAAACTAAAATAGTTCTCTTACCCAAAATACATGTAATGTAATTAGTAAAATAATTAATATATATAAATTAAAATTTTAAAGTTTGACTGAGTTTATATAACCAAACTGTTTATGACTTAATAATGCTTGAGGCTTCTAAGTGACAATAGGAATGTGTTTAAAAATATATTACAGAAATCCAAATAACAAGATATTCAATGCGTTATCAACATGCAGATTCAGAAGTTGGTTCAAAGTAGTAATTTCTTTGTTGAGAAATGCATAATTTCAAATATACTTTCTCATTCTGTTCAGTTCAACAAATGGATTTTAATGTTAACTGACACAAAGGAGGAAGAAAGCTACTATTTAAAATAACATTTTAGATGGAAATTTCATGATTGTCATGTTTGCTACTATGCCTATCATTAATAATTACTAGTTGGTTGATAGATTTTAATCATTATATTGGCACATAGGAATAAAATTTATAATAACACAGATACCCTGATATAACAAGACAGGTTATATTCATTATATTTGGGAGATAAATATTGAGGATATACTGCTATTTGGAGAAGCTATCTACATCTCTGGTATGAACTCTATTTCTAAATTTCCCCAAAGTCTGTCGTTTCCTCTGTTATGTACTATATTTTCTATATTATTTTAAAATACTTAATTCTGATATAAAAATAATAGGAAAAAAGGAAGGAGAATTGATGACACTAAGTAGAGAAGCAAATAACCTGTGAGACGTGGTAGACCTAGAGAAAGAAAGTAGAGTCATGTGAGGTGAACAGATAAAATGATGGACAAAAGAGATAATCACTTTATTTAGAAAAGGATGGAAGGATAAGTATTTATAATTCACTAAATATGCATAAGGCATATGAGGCACTCAGTATTTACTGGGTTGAAAACATCTCTTCATTGGTAACATCAAGTCTGGCCCCAAGTACCCTCTGTCCAGAAAGCACAAATAAAGTCCGCAGCTGTTTATCGGGCAGGTTGTAATTGTGACCAGGCACAATTGCCCCTGCATCTCTGACAGAGCAAGTGAGATGTTGGCCCCAGATATCTTAAATCTGTTGGGTCACTTTGCTTAAACTTCTGCTCTGGTCCTTGTAACCACACCAGCAGTGGGGAAGATTGATGTGTCTGAGTCGGAAGAAAGAGACAGACAGATGGACTAACTCAGATTTCATAGGCACGTTGTGTATGTTCAGGTGATAGATCTTTCATCTGTTTTCATTCTAACCCTTGTGGGTTAACCTACCCCAACTCTTTC
>NW_006796798.1:596692-597052 GCF_000442215.2 Lipotes vexillifer | reverse complement strand
TTCCCTGCTTCTCACTCTTCCTGTGTGTTTTAAATGGATATAATAAACTGTGTGAACTGAGCATCTTAATTTGCACTGTGGGCCTTCCTGTTCTACCACCTCTGTGCTAACCTGCCTGGTCGTGTACTTGGAGACTCCTATTACATCAAGGTAATTCCCCACGTGGCACTGCTGGTCAATTTTTGCCTCATATTTCTTCTTTATATTTACAACTGATGGTAATTACACTGCAGTGGGTAGAGAATATACCATTTCAGAAAGATATTTGGTCATCTAAAAAGAGCATTTAACTGTCACAGGGATACATTCCAATAATAGTCTGGCTGCAGCAGACAAACAAAATAGAATTCATGGTTCAGC
>NW_006796798.1:592036-596682 GCF_000442215.2 Lipotes vexillifer | reverse complement strand
TTCAGCAGGGTAAAATCAGAGCACTTTAAAGCTGGTTCCAGTTCAAACTCTCATTTTGAAGGATGAGATTTAGTGACTTGCCGAAGGTCACTATTTCTAGTAACTAGTAAGCCAGAACAGGAGCCAATGCTGTCTAAAGAGGCTAGGGTGTTATTTGAGCTACTATTGCTGTTTCTGTCTGGGTCTTGGGTAATTACCAAGCACACATTCTGGCACATGCCATGTAATGACTAAAAATATAAACTACAGCTGTCACAATTAATAGATTAACATTAAATGATGCAAAAATAAACAGGGAATGTGTTTATTAACAGGGTTTATAAATGTCACTGAGACATTTCAACTGCTAAAAGTTGCTGTTCTTTCCTGCTGTCAGTTTAATCATGATATTACACATTTCCATTTGTTTAGAAGACTGAACATTAGTCAATCTTCTCAATACTCACCAGCTAATATATATGAAGAACTGTGTTAGATGTTTGGAACATAAAAATGAGTAAGATTTAAGCTTCAAGAATCAACAAATACTTTGGACTTCCTCTATGTATCAGGCACTGTTGTAGGCACTAGGAAACCATAACAACAGTGGCTTAAACCAGAGAATATTCATAATCAATAAAAATAAGTCCAGAGGCTTGAGTGGCAGCTCAACTATGACCTCAGGGACCCAATTTTTTTTGTGGGGGGGCTTTCCATTTGTTCCTATGATTTTGGAGTTTTCCTTTATGCTTTTTGCCTTGTGGTCTCAAAAGACCTGCTTCAGTTCCATGTATCACGTCCTCACAATACCATTTCCAAAGCAAGAAGAATGAGGGTGGCAAGAGGGATCTTCTCTTGTAAGTCTCTTTTTATCACACACAGAATTTCTATCCTGAAGATTCTCAGCAGGCTTTCCCTCAGATTGGTATTGAAGAGTAGAACTTTCTGTGATGTTGAAACTATTCCATAGCTTGTGCTGCCCAAAATGGTATCCACCAACCACATACAGCTAGTGAGCACTTGAATTATGGCTAGTGTGACTAAGGAATAGAATTTTTAGTTTTATTTAATTTTAATTAATTTGAACTTAAATTTAAACACATGTGTCTAGTATCTACCATATTGCACAACCTTTGATTCTTTTTGGGTAGAACTAGATTATGGCCATCAGTAGTTGCCAGGGAGGCTGGGGAAATGATTATGTAGCTTTTCCAGCCTCCAAGGGAGGAAAAGTTTGGGGATGGCTCTTTGGCAGCAACTAATGCAGTCTGCCATAAAAAGTAAATAAGACAAAGCCTCATAGAGCTGGTATTGTAATGGGGGAGGCTAACAACATAAAACTATAAACAAATTTTAACAGGTAGCCATCTTCAGGTTTGAACAAGCCCTGTTATCTAGTTCAGTCTAGATGATTAGTCTAGATTCTAGATTAATGTAATAGGGAGTGATTGAAGGTGGGAGGGAGTAATTTAAGAAGGGATGGGAAAAATTCTCTAGGAGCTCATAGTCTGGTAGAAGAGGAGGAAGACAGGCACGTAAAATAAATTGTTAATAAATAGGGTGGTATGTATGTATATACATCCACATATTTATTACATATATAAATTGTATATTTTTACACGTATACATAGTTAATACAGAGTCTATAGTAGGAAGATAAACAAAGCATCTTTGAGTGTTTCTCTGGTATCTCCTACAAGCCTTACATAACATAGCAAGACAGGATTCGCAGCCTAGAAGCCTTGGAATGTGGTCCATCTACAATCCTTAAAGCAACAGTTGACGCAATACAGCTTTACAGGACTACATGTACAAGAATATGGTTAATGAGTGATTTCTCAAAGGGTTCCTATAGGATATTCTCAAGTGGGATAATCAAAAACACTGTGAGAACTTTGAAAGGACCTATTAAGTCCTGTAACTTCAAATGGTATGATGTTCTTGATGCCTGAGGGGGCATTAGCAGTAATAGACCTGTCTGACAAGAGGCTATCAGGGCTGGGGCAGCTTAATTAAAGCAAAGATTCTGGTGTGACTGAGGGTAAATGATGGTAAGTTTCAGCAGTATCATCCTCAAAGATCTTTGTAAGTGGGGAAAGGACCATTTGCTATGTCCTTACGAACCCATGCTGGTACAGAATGATAACTCAGGGTTGTGTGCATTCCAAGAACTACCGGGTTGAAAGATATACTTTCTAAAGCCCTTTAATACACTGTACTACTATTTTGCAATCTGTAGTGATTCTTATTTTCAAAGATAGAATTAGTGATTTCTGTGCAAGAATGGTTGAAATTATCCATATAATAAAGCATTTCCTCCATAATTCTCCTTGGATTCATGATACTTCTTGAGATATCTCTTTGTCTTATAATTCTGTACTTTATACAACTTTCTCAACTACAGTGAAGTAAAAAGAGGATATGTATCAAACTGATGTTAGTACTCATGGTAAACAAATATAAAAACAGACATGCACATTTATTTCAACTATAGGCTGAAATAGAGTATGTGAAGATATTCACAGATTCTGAGTTCACATGACAGTTTGTAGTTATGACAATAGTAATGTGGCTAATAAACTTCCATATTGCTACAGTAGGAAGTTTTTATCTTTATAAAGAAAACAGATGATGATGGTGATGATTTTGTTAGGGAATAAGAATTCTTTAAATTCAAGAGAATTTATTTAATTTCACCACTTAAGTTTATTTATAGATTTAAAGCTACTTAGTGGTGATGATGATCTCCCACTTTTTCTAACCATCAGTGTCAAGAACTGCACTGTTCAACAGGGTAGCCACTAAACACCTTGGACTATTTAAATTTGAATTTAAATTAAAATTAAATAAGGTGAAAAATTATCTTCTGACCCTACATTAGCTACATTTCAAGTGTTAAATAGCCACCTGCTGCCACCATATTGGACAGTGCAGATCTAGAACATTTCTAACACAGAATGCACTATTAGCAAAGGACACATGGGCTCACATCGTTGACTTTCAAAACACGTCGATAAAATGAAGCATTATTCAACTTAATGCAATAGTGTGTGTTAAGCAAAGGCCATTTATTTACTGTTGAGGAAGTTCTAGACATACAGAGATTCCCAGGAATAGGTCCCTAAGATAGACTCTATCGGGGCCTTAGGCAGTAATGACCTTAGACTCAGGCAAGAAAAACCCTGCCCTGGCTCTGCATTTTTTAGAGGGCATCATCCTAGCTCTTCTCCCGAAGGGGCGAAAAAACTCCAGGGCCAAGGGATGTGGTCCCCAAGATCCTGTGTTCCCTTTCTATTTCTAGACCTTGCCCAAGGAGCCCAGGACCCTGGAATTCACTGATCAAAAATTCCCAAGGCTACTTCCAGGGCCTGAGCAGGCCTCTTCCCAGAACTGTTCTCTCAAGGGAGGACCTCACAACCAGTGTATGCACTCCTAGGCCTGAGGGGTTGCCAAGGGGTGGCTGTTTGAGGGTGTGCAGGGAGCTTGGCTGAGTGGGCTGGGGCATCCACACCTGTGCGGAAAGCCCCTCTCGTTCATCAGTGGAGCTGGAACAGGAAGCAAAAATGATGGAAGTATGTGTAGTCTGAGGGCTGTGGTCTGGCTCTTTCCTCCTTGCCATGTACGGGGTGGAGCTCCAACGTTAACTAAGAGCTCTGTGCACATGCCTGGCCTTCCAGGTCGTTATTAAGGTATATTTTTCAAGATAGGAGCACAGAATATATTTTATTTGTAAGCTTGATTTATTCCTTGTAAATATTTAAACATAGGGTACTTGAACCCCGGTCTTGCAAATGTTAGGGCGGGGCTGACTGCCTTCCCTAGAATAATCCATTCAGCTGGGGTTTCTTGGCTGGTTTGCTCACAATTGCTCTAACTGGTTACATCTGAGGTGTCTTTGGATGCCAGAGGGAAATTTCTTTTTCCAAAGGCTGCCGGTCCAGCGAGGCCCCGATGCATCCTTTGAAAGGGTTATAAGTGGAATTGCTGAAGGCCAGAAACGGCCTTGGAGGGTGCTCTTTCCGGGAGAGGAACCTGTTCCTAGCTCTCCTGTATTCGGGACAAATGAGCCCGAGGTGTGCGAAGAGAAGGCTCGCGATCCCTGCGTGGGGAGAGGTGGGAGGGCGAGTCCTTGGAAGATAGTTGGTTTGGGGCACTACCTGTCTCCTTGCCTTTCCCCAAAGAAATTCAGCCCTGCTCTCCTTCCTCACCCCAAGCCTGGGACTGGGGCTCGCCGGGTGATACGGGCGGCCCCCAGGGGCGCACAGGGCGCCTTTGTCTGGAGGGCGGCGAAGGAGGAGGAGGGAAGCGTGCCAGACAGTGGCCACTGTGGCTGGAGTTTGGGCTAGAACTTTCTTCCGCCCTCTCTACGAGTTACCGAACCCCCGCGGGCCCACAACTCCTGCCCGTAAGCCGGGCACGCGTGGGGTCGTGGACACGCGACGGGCGGCGCTGGCCTGGGAGCGCCAACCTCCTTCCCGGAGCCACGGGCGGCGGGCGCTGAGGGGACTGGAGACCACGAGGTGGAGGAGGAGGAGAAAAAGGAGGAAGAGAAAGAAGAGAAGGACGGGGGGACGAGGAGGAAGGGGGAGGAGGGGGAGGAGAAAGGGCGGGGGCGGCGGCGGGCGGGGAGGAGCCACCGCGGGCAGTGGCCGGCGGGGGCGGGGGCG
>NW_006796798.1:566927-592010 GCF_000442215.2 Lipotes vexillifer | reverse complement strand
CGCGCCCTCTGGCCGCCACGAGGCGCCGGGCGCCCCCGGGCCCGCGCTGCGCTCCCGTCCGCCTTGGCGCCGGGGCGGCCCGCTAGGCCAGTGTTCTGCCGCTCGGCCGGCAGGCCCCGACCCGCCGCCCAGCCCGCAGCATGGAGCCGCCCGAGCGCCTGCGGGGACGCGCGCCGCCGCCTCTGTTGCTGCCGCTGGCTCTGCTCGCGCTGCTGGGAGGCGGCGGCGGGGCCGCGGCGCTGCCTCTGGGCTGCAAGCACGACGGGCGGCCCCGAGGGGCCGGCAGGGTGGCGGGCGCCGCCGAGGGCAAGGTGGTGTGCAGCAGCCTGGAGCTCGCGCAGGTCCTGCCCCCGGACACGCTGCCCAACCGCACGGTCACCCTGTGAGTAGCCCGCGGGGCGCCACTCTGCCCAAGCGCCCGGTCCCCTCCCTCCTTCCCTGCCGGCGCTATCTGTCGTGCCGCTTCTCTCTCCGCGCGACTTGCAAAAGGGTCCCGCCGGCACCCCTGTGCCTTTGTGTGAATGAAGCTGCGGGCAGGGCTGGTGCTGGGCAAGCCCCGGGGGGCTCGGCCTGGGCGCGTTTCTGCGGCAGGCGAGCAGATGTGTCCCCGAGCTGCCTCTGAGCTCCGCTAGTTTGCAAAGTAAAAGTTTTCGGGTTCCCCGCGCGGTCCGGGCGCGGCGCTTTTGAGCTGCGCGGTGCCACGTGAGGATGCAAGTAAACAGGCAGTCCGCAGAGTTAAAGCTCATTCATCCAGTGCGTGGGCTGCCGGAAAACACAGTGCTAGGTTAGATTCGCCAGTCCTTCAGCTTCTTCCAACCTAAGTTACTTGGACGCAAGTTTGCAGGATACTAAAGCAGCACGAGAACTTTGAACGCCCCGGTGTGTGATCCCCAAACCCCCAGACTGTTTCCTTCGCTTTTGCTATCTTAGTTTTACTACAGTTAAAGAGCACCTTTTAAAATAGAGTTGTTTATAAGGGCCAGAAATATATTTCAGATGAAATCGTGCAACTTCCAGATCCGTTTTCTTGGGTGTGAGCGCTCATCTTTTGAAAAGCCGAGAACTTCGGATTTGCAAACTCTGGGTTTGCTGAGCCTTGCAACTCAAGGACTTGATTTTCAGATTGAGTTTCCACCTGGAAGGAAAAATTTTTGGTCTCGTTACTCAGTTTGTGTTACGATTCACGGTCCAGTTTTGCAAGCGTGGTTCTGCCAATTCTAGCTGAATCCGTGGCCCCAGTGACTCTTGATTTTATTTTCTGAACAACGAATTGGTTTGGGAAGGCTTGAAAGTGTTTCGAATGGGTATTTTGTCGAACTGAAATATGAGTCCCTCGGCGCCGTCTTTCTCTATGTTGTTGTTTTGGTTGGTTCCCTAAAAAAGAATCAGGGCTGCCACTATAAAAACATGAAGGCAAGGGAAGCAGCATGACCTGTGAAAGAACTTGAACTGTGGTTTTTAATTTAACCCCAAAATATGGTTTTTAATTTAACCTAAATTAACCCAAGCAGGATTTATGGGTAAGACAAGTACAAATTTCATTACCAACACCTTTGTTCTTCATTGCCATTTGTTTGAATTAGGAAAGATTTAACACAGGAAAATTGTGTTTCTGTTTATGGAGGCCCGAAAATGGTAAAAGAGTTTTTGTTTTGTTTGATTTCCTTTACCAACACTCGACCATTTGGTAGCGGCAGCAGCTGTATTTATTTCTTAGCCAGATTCTTTGAAGTGGATATTTTGGGTATGGGACCATAATTACAGTCTGGAGTCAAGTGGAGAAAACCTTTGCGTTGCCCAACTCCCTTGTTACTCTGAAGAAATTAGTCATCATACATTTGGGTTCTGGATCAGTGGCACTTAAGCTGATTCAAGTTTAGGTCGAGTTTTTCAGAACTGTCAACAGTGGATTAAAGCAGCTACTTTAAATTGTTGATTTTGCGGGGGGGAAAAAGTTGATATTACAGAAAATCACTTTTCAGCATATTATCAAACTATTTCACTGAATTTTTTTTGAGCTGATTAAAATATAAGTGCCTTTGAAATGCCATTTTAATCCTTTTTTCACCTGAAAGCTCTTTAGATAAAAGTAAAATTAATAAAATTTATTCAGTGAATGGGAAAAAATTATAATTTATTTAAGGATCATATAAAGTTGATGTTCTGGATGAAGTTGGTTCAAGGTGTATCAGACGTGGTGGAGGGTCTTCTGGGCCAGTTTCCTCATTTTATTAGGGAATAAATCAGAGGGTCGCCGTGGATAAGTGACTTGTCCAAGTTCCCATGGTGAACGCCTGGCAAGGCGTCCGTGTCCCAGATCCCTGCCCTGCAGTTCAGATGCTTTCTCATCATCACCCCTTGTCTTCATCTTCCTTCTTAGTTTAACACGGTTTTTTATTGAACTGAGGTCGCGGGCAGTATGTTGAGGTTTGGACTAGGTGTTAGTTTCCTAGGACTATGGTAAATTACCACAGATTTGACGGCTTAAACAACAAATTTCTTCTCTTGCAGTGCTGGAGGTCAGAGGTGTGAAATCAAGGGTTTCAGCAGGGCCATGCTCCCTCCAAAGGCTCCGGGGGAGAATCCTTGATTTTTTCAGCTTCTGACATTACTTGGATTGTGGCAACCCAACTCCAATCTCTGCCTCTGTCTTCGCACGGCCTTCCCTTTGTGTGTCTCTCAAATACTCTTCTTTCTCTTCTAAGACACCAGCCATTAAATTTAGGGTCCACCGGAAGTCCAGGATGATCTCATCTAGAGATCTGTGACTTAGTTACATCTGCAAAGACCCTGTTTCCAAACAGGGTTACTTTCAGAGGTGTAGGGCTGAGAACTTGGACCTATGGCTTTGGGAGACACTCACCTTTCGGTTCACTACAAAATATAGATTAAAAACATCTTTCTTCTCCAGGAACTTACGGTATTTGGGGGGAGAGATTCATGAATAAGTCTCAGGACAGTATGGTAAACTGTCTAATATCAGGGTGCACAAGTAGAAAAAGGAACCCAGAAGAGGGCAACCGAGGCCCCTTTAGGGCATAGTGGGTGGGATGGAGGATCTGAGGATCCAGAGCCAATTTGAGAAGGACGAGAAAGATGATAGTGAAGGAAATGGTGAGGCAATGAGGGGATGGAAGGTGGGAGCCCCCAGCATGCCCACTGGTGTGGAGATGCTTGTGAAGCCATGCATTTGATATTGCTTGAAACTCAAGGGCAAGTATCTAGTGCCTGGAGTGGTGGTGGTGGCATTGGGGCGCGGTGGGGGGCAGGTCAAGGTCAGACAGGCTCTCTGGTTGGAGTTTTCATTCCTTAGGTGTGGCCAAGCATTTTCAGCTGAGCTGTGATGCAGGTGTTGCATGGAAAGTTGATAGGGGTTGAAAGGATGGCAAGGATTGGATAGAAGTTTTCTTTTTTCTTTCTTTAATAATGAAAAATAAGGCCTTTTCTACTTAATGGATGAACTGGACTTCAATATATTGATAGCTTAAAGCTCAGATCTTTCAACTATGTTTTTTTTTTTTTTTTTTTTTTTTTTTTTTGCGGCATGCGGGCCTCTCACTGCCGTGGCCTCTCCCATTGCGGAGCACAGGCTCCGGATGTGCAGGCCCAGCGCCCATGGCCCACAGGCCCAGCCTCTCCGTGGCACGCGGGATCCCTCGGACCGGGGCACGAACCCGCGTCCCCTGCATCGGCAGGCGGACTCCCAACCACTGTGCCACCAGGGAAGCCCTCAACTATCTTAGTGAACAACACATTTTCATAGCCACGTTTCTAGAGAGGTCTGGCAGAAATCCTCAGCTTGACCTGTTTTTTGTATCTCATGTAGCCTTTTGTATTAAAGGATTAAATTCCATTTATTACTCTTATACACACGTGGAATAAAAATTTAACTGCAGTTAATGTTTTTGTTGGAAATCTGTTTACTTTATTCCTATGTTTTATATGAGATGCTCAATATTAAGTTTTAAAAATTCTGAGGACATCAGTGGTAGAAGGTTGTACAGATTTAGCCCTGCCTTTCCAACGGTGTTTTCCTCATGATGCTACATGGCGATTCTACTTCATCAAATGTTTGTTTGCTATCAGAAAACTGATAATTGGATGTCACCAGTATATGCAGCTCAGTGCCAGGTACACAAAAAGAGGTGCTTGTATTGTTTGGAAACTGAAACCTGGTTGGAGAGAGAAGATTTGCACTAAAGCAAAGCAGATATCTCAGGAACAATCACAGAATGTCTGTAATTAAGTAATAAATCCTGTACTGCTGATTGTTTAAATGCTTTAGGAAGCCTGAAAAGAGGAGAGAGCAGTGGGGCTGTGGAGGCATTGGAAGATTTTTTCATTTTCTTGGAGAAGTTAGGACTTGAGCATGGCCCAAGGGGAGTGAAAGATGGGGTTTTGGGGGGGGGGTAGGGCATTCTGCAGTAACAGTGAGGGGTGGTGATGGACTGGCCCCACTGAAATGCAGACAGGGTTTTTGGAACCATTAGTCTATCCATGGCATTTCAAGCACGGTTCTGATCAAGGTCAGTTAGGGGAGAGTGTACAGATGGGAGGTGGAGGGGGCCCAGGCTGAAGCCTCTTGGAGCAGTGGAAGAGCCTGAGAAGGAAGGAGCCTCTGGTGAGGTAGGGGGAGCACCTGGGGAGAATCTGGTCATAGAAGCCAAGAGAAGTTCAGGTTTGAAGACAGGAATTGGGCGCACCCCAGTTGAGAGATGCTGAGAGTTGAGGAACAGTAAGACCAAGCTGGACTTGACAGCCTGGCGCTTTGGTGCCCTCCGTGGATTAGAGGCTGTGGAAGGCAGGTGGGGGTGGATTGAAGGGGGAACAGTGTGAGGATGGTGGTGATAGCACCTCCCTGAGATAGAAGTTTGGTGTGAAGGAAAGAGAACGTTAGCGCCTGAGTATGGCACATTGATTGAGACACTGTTAATTTTGCTGGCACAGTGTTGAGTGCTAGGTATTCAGGGATAAAATAAGACATGATTCTTTCATTCAAGGATCAGTCTTATACACAGATTCTCTGCTTAACCAAAGTGTGCATCTCATTGTCCCCTGAGCAGATTTGTATTTTGCTTCCTGTGTGCCTTGGCTAAGTCTGCCACTCTCTCCTGGTGTCCCTTTTTTGGTAAATTGTGGCTCCTTCTCAATCCAGCTCATCTGCTATGAACTCTTCTTTCCCTCTTCCAGTGCTCTGATCCTTCCCTAGCGCTTCTTATCTGTGCTCTTCTGTCACTTTATAGATACTTGATGCTCTCATAATGCACAAGCCCTCAAAGGAAGGGCTCTGAGACCTCAGTGGGTGGGAACGTAATTGTCTTTATTGATAAGTGTAATGCTAATAAAGATAGGACTGTATCTTGGGAGGTCAGGACAAGTGGAGGGATGTGAATTCAAATTTTTACCCTATTATGGCAAATGAGAACATTTATTTAGTTTAGGTCAGCATTTCACAGCTGTGGGATCCCCTATTCAAGAATGGGTCTAGTAAATCTATGGACAGTTACATTTGAACTGCATGTTCTTATGTGTATGATAAGCACACACGTTAGGCAGTGTGCTGGCAAGTTGCTCAGAAATATTGCAGAATTTTGGTCCATGAAAGCAAGTCTTAAGTTTTTCCAGTGTGATGAGAAGGTTTTGCATGACCCAGCCCCTGAATCCTGTTGCTTCTTGCCCACTTGGAGTCCTCTGGCATCAGGAGTAGATGAGAGAAGTTGGTGGGTTTGGCAGTAAATCAGAAATAAAATACCAGAAACAAAAGAAAACAGGAGGGCTTCCCTGGTGGCACAGTGGTTGAGAACCTGCCTGCTAATGCAGGGGACGCGGGTTCGAGTCCTGGTCTGGGAGGATCCCACATGCCACGGAGCAACTAGGCCCGTGAGCCACAACTACTGAGCCTGCGCGTCTGGAGCCTGTGCTCCGCAACAAGAGAGGCCGCGACAGTGAGAGGCCCACGCATCGCGATGAAGAGTGGCCCCCGCTTGCCACAACTAGAGAAAGCCCTCGCACAGAAACGAAGACCCAACACAGCAAAAAAAAATAAATAGATAAACTAATAAACTCCTACCCCCAACATCTAAAAAAAAAAAAAAAGAAAAAAGAAAGTAAACAGGAACTTTCGGAGGTCCTTGCCCCAATCCAGTTACATCTTCTATTCTTAGGAGCCTGTAAAGATGGCTTTTAAAAATAGGCAAAAAAACAAAAACAAAACCCAGAGTAAAAACTCTTGAAAGTCAGTCAGAAAATGACAGGTGAAGTTTCTTATAGTAGTACTCAGTGACTTTTTTTTCCCATAGCTGCTTCTCTGAAAGCAGTTGTTTTCTGTATTGTCTGTATTCCTGTGGAGGAATCTTTAAGTCCAGAGACCATAACTAGTTTATTGTTGTGTCAACAGTTTTCTCATAAACAGACAAAAATTAGGATACAGAATTCTTTAAATTTTAGTAACTTATTAAGTCAGTGTTTGCAAAAATTAGGAAGCTGTAGATGTAGACTTGCTCAATGAGTTTTTTTTTTTTTTTTTTTCTTGCGTTATGCGGGCCTCTCACTGTTGTGGCCTCTCCCATTTGCGGAGCACAGGCTCCGGACGCGCAGGCTCAGCGGCCATGGCTCACGGGCCCAGCCGCTCCGCGGCACGTGGGATCCTCCCGAAACGGGGCACGAACCCGCGTCTCCTGCATCGGCAGGCGGACTCTCAAGCACTGCGCCACCAGGGAAGCCCGCTCAATGAGTTTTTAATTGTTGCCTGACTAAATTTATTCTAATATCATTTTATGCTTTATGCACGGTTTAGCTTGCATTTATGTTCAAGTGCAGACAGTTTTAGTCTGAAGAGGGGGTTTTAAAGTAAGCAGTCTCGCCCAAGCTGTTTTTCTTTCCCCCACCACTAATCTTTTAAGAAATTTTGCCTGTGTAGTGAGGGAATCTCCTGCATGTTGGATGGGGTGGGACAGAGCTGTAGCTGGTGCCTCACAGAAGGGACATGTTTCTCCTGGCCACTTGTAGTGCCATGCTGAGCACATGGCAGATATTGGGCTTTTCACTCAGGGAAACATTTTTTGTCCTCAGATCCCTCCAGTTCAGGACCTGAAGGGAGCAAATGGAAGGGATTGGTATAAGAATTATCCAGGCCCACCCCCTCCCCCTTCATAATCCCACCGTACTTCCGCCAACACTCTGGTCTTCTTTTTCCTCTTTGCTTGCAGGCCTGGACTTAAATCTGTTTTCCTACATACAACAGGGACCTTCCAAAGACCAGAGCTGACTTTTGATAATCACTCTTCTCTAGTGGCTGTCTTTATAATTCCTCCACTAGTTTTTAAAAGTGCTTGCTTTTGCTTTCATTCAACAGATACCCACTGCCTACTCTGCTCGTGGTCAGCTTGATTTAGGCGAGCTTGTGTGACTTTTTTTTGGCCATTAGACCAGTTTTATCCTAGTCTTGTGTGCTTGTATCCCATCCTGGAACTCCACCTCTGGCCTTCCAGATGTACAATATCTGTCACACTTCTCCTGGATCTGGCTCTTTTTGACGTGATTTAACCTGCATCTTCTTCCATTACCACACTCTGCTAAGACAGCTGGAGATAGCAGGGGGGCAACTGGTGGACTTTCGGGAATTATTATAGGCAATAGGGTTTGTAAAGGGAAATCTGCAAGACTGGTTTTAGGAACAGCCTCGCTAAAGGGACTCATAGGCCTTTTTGGTCAGTGACCACCTTTGCTTTCTTGTCACATCTGTCTGCCGGGCACAAAGCCTTTCCCCAACCTAGTAGGTCTCAGATCTCCGGTAGCGCATAATCACTCCCATTATTTACAGCAGTTCTTTCCAAGCATTTTCATGTTGTGACACACACACAGTGATTATGTTTGTGTGGAGGGTGCTCCAGGCCAGAGTCCCACTGCCCCAGGCCCTGCATCCCAGCCCTGGGGTGGTCCAGTGGGGTGGGGCAGAGGCATTTATCTCCACCTCCCCCAAACCTGGCTGCTGAGCTTGCTGTTGAGATTTTCCACCTTGTGTTGAATCACCTGGGAACATTAAAAGTTCCGATGCCTGGGCCACAGATGTCGTGATCTGATTTGACTGGTCCAGGATGGGACCTGGAAGTTGGTATGTTTCACGGCTCTGCAGGTGATTCTGTTGTCACCTGGGCTGAGAACCTGTTTTCTAGCAGCACAGCGACCTGAAGGGGTAACCATCTTCACCAGCTGCCATCTGCTGCAACAAAAGAAGGTAGAAGGAGCAGAGGAACAGATTGAGGAACACGGTCTCAAAAGGGGGGGGCAGGGAGGGAGGGGACTGTTCCCAGGTGGAGCAAGGATGGGTGAAAATCAAGAGACATTTTTAGGACAGAGCTGAGAGCTTTAGGGTGGGGCCTTATTCATAAGAGAGAAGAAAAATGACTTTGTAAAGTGGCAAGTGATGTGCTGAAGTTGGATTTAATACCAAGTCATGGGGTTAAGGACAATAAAGTTTTGGAGATGCGTTGTGGTACTAAAGGAATGAACTGAGAAAGTCTAAGGGCAGCAGGCATTTGTCCAAACCAGTATTTGAGGGCCTAATACTCAGATGGAATAGGCAACGAAACACATATGGCCCCTGCCTCCGTCTACCTTAAATCCTTTATTTTATATTAAATTTAAAATAGAGATTTATTTCCAGTAATAATTCATTACTAATATAAAATAATAAAATAGTATAGAGAAGCTATGAGAGGCCCAGTTCCCCAAATATTTGCCTGCTCTGGGAATTTTGTTTTTTAGTCTTTACTAGTCTGATAAGTTAAAAAAAAATGCTTATTTTAATTTACATTCTGATTATAAGTGAAGTTTAATATAGTTTGACATGTCTACAAAAGGGTCATTTGTATTTGGCCGCCTTCTCTGTACAGTTTTAGTTTCTAGTAGCTTTTTCCCTCCCCAGTTGACATGTTTTGTTTAAGCAGCCACTCCTCATCTGATAATACATTTCTTTCATTATTTTCTTACTGCTTTGGCTGGGACTAAGGAGGCAGGACTGTGGGCATCTCTGTCGTATTCTTGACTTGAGAACGGGCAGGCATGTTGGGCAGACGAGGACAAGAGATTTCCTCTAGCAGGGCACATAACTTTGTTGCTAGGCTAAATCCACTCATATAACAGGCAGGCATTTGCTAGTTGCTTTTAGCTCTCTATCAATTCGCATGACTGACATTCTTGGTTCTTAGTTTAAGTAAAATAAAAAATACCTTTTGTCCTTTTTTTCTTCCCATATTTTGCCTTGTTAAGTTTAAATTTACATGTTTGAACTGTGCATATTTGAAATCTTTTGTTCCTGAGAAATCAGGATGGGGGAGGGGGAAGGGCAAATCTGTGGAATATAATCCTATACAAAGAAGGCTAAATTGTCCATCACCCTCACTACCTACTTCTTAGAATATTTTTATTAAATTCTTCTGGATGACAGTGGCATGAACATGAAGAAAATCTTTTGGCAGGATTGCTAGCCCTACATGTAAAAGTGGTGCTTTCACCTCGTCAAGAATTGTACACAAGTCCCCTCTTATCCCCATTTTCAGTTGCTCATGGTTAACTATGGTCCGAAAATATTAAATGGAAAATTCCAGAAATAATTCATAAGTTTTAAATTGTGCACCATTCTGACTAGCATGATGAAACCTCTCTCTGTCCTGCCTGGGATGTGAATCATCCCTTTGTCCAGCGTACCCGCCTGTTAGTCACTTAGCAGCCGTCTGGGTCATCTATCAGATTGACGGTCCTGGTATCTCAGTGCTTGTGTTCAAGTTACCCTTATTTTACTTCATAATGATCCCCTAAGTGTAGGAGTAGTGATGCTGGCAATTCGGATGTGCCAAAGAGAATCTGTAAGATGCTTTCTTTAAGTGAAAAGGTGAAAGTTTTAGACTTAACAAGGGAAGAAAAAAAAATCATATACTGAGGTTGCTAAGATCTACAGTAAGAACAAATCCTTTAACCATGAAATAGTGAAGGAAAAAGAATTTGTTAATTTTGCTGTTGCACTTCAGACTGCAAAAGTTATATGGCCACAGTGCTTGATAAGTGCTTGGTTAAGATGGAAAAGACATTACATTTGTACAATGAGAGGTTCTGAGAGAGACTACCTCCATAGAATTTTATTACAGTATATTGTTATAATTGTTCTAGTTTATTGATGATCTCTTACTGTGCCTAATTTATAAATTAAACTTTATCAGAGGTATGTATGTGTAGGAAAAAATCATAGTACAGTATATAAAGTGTTCAGTACTACCCAAAGTTTCAGGCATCTACTGGGGGTCTTGGAACATATCACCTGCAGATAGGGAGGGAGTACCGTACTTGCAGACCAAAATGTTTCCCCAGAAGAGGAATAAGCATGTCCGCAACCCAGGCTGTGGGGAAATAAAGGATCCCTGGGGTAATCTGAGCTCCTCCAGCCTTACCCTCAGCCCTCTCCCCTGCATCCCCCCAGCACAGGACATAATGCATAGTATGTGATTGTGAGTTAAATTCATTCCCTATATGAAGACATTTCTGAATTAAAATAAATAGTTCCAGGTATGTGACCTAGCCTCCCCTAGAATGTCAGTTCCATCGAGGTCAGAGAGACTGTTTTGCTCTTTCCTGCAACTGTAGCACCTAGAATAGTGGTAGGCTTTTTTTTTTTTTTAACATCTTTATTGGGGTATAATTGCTTTACAATGGTGTGTTAGTTTCTGCTTTATAACAAAGTGAATCAGTTATACATATGTTCCCATATCTCTTCCCTCTTGCGTCTCCCTCCCTCCCACCCTCCCTATCCCACCCCTCCAGGCGGTCACAAAGCACGGAGCTGGTATCCCTGTGCCATGCGGCTGCTTCCCACTATCTACCTACCTTACGTTTGTTAGTGTATATATGTCCATGCCTCTCTCTCGCCCTGTCACAGCTCACCCTTCCCCCTCCCCATATCCTCAAGTCCGTTTTCCAGTAGGTCTGTGTCTTTATTCCTGTCTTACCCCTAGGTTCTTCCTGACATTTTTTTTTCTTAAATTCCATATATATGTGTTAGCATACGGTATTTGTCTTTCTTTTTCTGACTTACTTCACTCTGTATGACAGACTCTAGGTCTATCCACCTCATTACAAATAGCTCAATTTCATTTCTTTTTATGGCTGAGTAATATTCCATTGTATATATGTGCCACATCTTTATCCATTCATCCTATGATGGGCGCTTAGGTTGTTTCCATCTCCGGGCTATTGTAAATAGAGCTGGTAGGCTTTTAATTGGCATTTCTATGATGGCCTCATGTCATGAGCCGGGTAGAAAGCAGGTTGTAAATTGTGTTGAGGATGACACTTCAGTCTAAACCCTCCTGAGATTTAAATGAAGGAAACTTAAAGCTTTGGAGATGTAACTGTAATACAGATTCTGTAATGCAGTTGTTAAACTTTTCTTTCTTTAAGACTGCTTGAATCTAAGTCTAATTAAATTGATTCATTTCCCATCAAGATAAGACTTAAAAGCAATTCTTTGTTTTAAGTGCGATTCTTCCCAACTCTTTTTTCGTGAAAAGGCTAAGAGAAATTGACTAGGGGTGTATTCGTCTCTAGTACTGTGTTTTAAGACAGATGGGCTTTCTATTAGATTATTTGTTTTAACCTTTGATTTGTTTGTTTTAAACAAGACCAAGTGTGATCTCTCCCTTTCTAGCTAAGATTTGATGAGAATCCTAATTCTTTCGGATACTATGTGACTTGCAGTCCACCCTGGCAATCAGTGCTAGGCTGACTCCTCAGTTCCTTGTGACTGCATCCTACCTCACGTTTGCTTGCATTGCTGCAGGTGTCATACTGTTTGGAATGATTTATTTACAGTTCCCGCTCTCTTACCAGATTGTGAACTCTTTTTTTTTTTAAATTGAAGTATAATTGATTTAGTTTCAGATATACAACATAGTGATTCAATATTTTTATAACTTTAAATGGAATATAACCTATAACGAAATAGTGGCTATATTTCTCTGTGCTGTACAGTCTATCTTAGTTGCTTATTTAATACATTGTAATTTGTATCTCTTAATCCCATTCCCCTGTATTGCCCCTCTCCCCATTCCTCCTCCCCATTGGTAACCACTAGTTTGTTCTCTGTATCTGAAGGTCTGTTTTTGTTTTGTTATATCCATCCCTTTGTTTTATTTTTTAGATTCCACATATAAGTGGTAACATAGAGTATTTGTCTTTCTCTGACTTATTTCTCTTAGCATAGTACTCTGTAGGTCCATCCACATTGTTGCAAAGGGCAGAATTCCATTCTTTTTTATGGCTTAGTAATGTTCCATTGTATACATATACCATGTTTTCTTTATCCATTCAACTGTCAGTGGACACTTAGGTTGCTTCCATATCTTGGCAATTGTAAACAATGCTGCTATGAACATTAGGGTTCGAATTAGTGTTTTCATTTTCTTCAGATGTATACTTAGCAGTGGAATTTCTGGATCATATGGTAGTTCTGATTTTCATTTTTTGAGGAACCTCCATGTTGTTTTCCATAGTGGCCGCACCAGATTGTGAACTCTTGATGGTGATGTTTATCTCTGTATTCTCAGTGTCTATCACATAAACACGCAGTTAAGTCTTTGTATAAAGAAGTATCATTTTCCCCACTATATTTTTCTCAAGTGGGATTAGGGGAAGAATCTTACATTATTTTTAACACAAGATGATGAATCTATCATGATAAGCTCGAGAGTCTTCAAAGCGGAATACCCTACCTACAAGGTCAAGGCTTAAACTCCCACTCTGCCTTCGATAGTGAAAAGTGCTTCTCTTTTGCCCAGATTATTTCATTTTTTTCCTCCCCTTTTCTTGATCTGTTTCCCTCCTACTTCTTGAGAAACTATCACTTATCTTTTCAGCTTCTCCCCTAGTTTGTGATGTTTCTCTTTAGCATACATAGCCTTTGTTTAAGAAAAAACCCCAGAACAAACAATAAAACTCCCCTCCCCCAAACCACCCTTGTAGCAGCACCATGTTGGAGTAGTTACTCTTGTTCCTTCACAGTTAACCTTCTTGAAAGGGAGGCATGAATCCATCCCTGCAGTACCTTGCCTTTTATTTGTTTCAGTCCATTGTTGTCTAGTTTCTGCACTGTGCCTTGCCTGGAATCTGCTTAGATTCAAAGATCTTTCATTCCTCCACTGCATGTGTAGTCTTCTTCTGGTCACCACATCTGTTACCATGATCACTTAATTATTGAATTTCAGCAATTTGACATGGTTTGGGCTCAGAAGCTCCTATGGGGAAATGGCTAGCTTGGTTGCATGGTTTCCTGCCAAGATGGGCCACAAAGAGCAGTACCTCCTTAGGGGATGGTGTGCTTTTGAAGGCAAAGCCCTAGGGAATGGATGTCATCTACTCTGAACCATGATAAGTAGAGATTGTCTACTTGAGATTATTGCCTACTTAGAGAACCCTAGTTAACTGTCTGCTATGACTTGATTTTTCAGGGCTCCTTGCTGGAAGAAAAAAAAAATGTCTTCGAGTTCTTCCCTCAGGGATAAAGTTGAAAAACTTGCCCATCAGTTTAGCAACCACAGACTGGGGCCATGATGTAAGAACTTTGTCAGACTTTCCCTTTTTAAGCTTTGTTAGTGTTTCCATCATTTTTCATTTAGTGTTTATAGAACTTTAAAAATTGGAGATGTCCTGTTACCGCATGGAGCAGAGATGAGGGGGGATTATGGAGACCTCCTATACTAAGTCTGAGTATGTCCAGAGTGAAAGTAGATGGTGACAGCTTGTAAATGGGAAGTGTTTATTTTTCTATTGGGAGGTTGATAGTAAAGCCAATGTGAAGATCCTTCTCATTGTTCTTTCAAGAGTGTGGGATTGGGCTTCCCTGGTGGCGCAGTGGTTGAGAGTCTGCCTGCCGATGCAGGGGACACGGGTTCATGCCCCCATCCGGGAGGATCCCACATGCCGCGGAGCGGCTGGGCCCGTGAGCCACGGCCGCTGAGCCTGCGCGTCCAGAGCCTGTGCTCCGCAACGGGAGAGGCCACGACAGTGAGAGGCCTGCGTACCGCAAAAAAAAAAAAAAGAGTGTGGGATTTCAGGAAACTTCTTAACTTTCTGTTGAAATTAAATTTGGTAGACCTGCTGTTTCTACTTCTGTTGAAACCTTAAAGCATCCATGATTGAGTTAGCTAAGGTAGGTGGTTAAAAACTTCTAATGCTAGTTCGACTTTCTCCCAAATCCGGTTTGGCAATTATCTTAAACTACTGTGAGTAGTGCAAACTAAGGTGTCTAAAGCGCCTTGGCCTCCAGAACTTTATGTAGTTGACCCTTGAACAACATGGATTTGAACTGTGTGGTTACACTTATATGAGTGGAAGTTTTTCAGGCGTTCAGTACTATAGTACTGCGCTATCTGAGGTGGGTTGAATCCGTAGTTATGGAGGAACCGTGTATACTGAGAGCTGACTATAGGTTATTATTCAGATTTTCCACTGAGTGGAGGGTTGCTGCCCTCACCCCCATGTTTTTCAAGGGTCCAGTATGGGTCAGTGCCCTGAGCTGGTTTACAAGTTCTAATGACTGCCAACATTTTGATGTTTATCGTGTGCTGTGTACTGTGCCACGTGCCCCACATACACATCCCAGCTGGTAAAACAATCTCATAAGGTTGGCATTGTTCCTATTTTTTCAGGTGTGCCAACTGAGCGTGGACAGGTAAATTGATCCTCTCAAGTTACACACCTTTTCGGCTTCTGGCCTAGGACTGTGGCCTTTAGGCCTGTAATTCTCACTATTGTTCTGTTCATAAAAGTCACAGACAACCTAAATGCTCATATTGGCAGTAGGGTTTGAGAATAAACGTTAGTAGAACAAAAGATATGCGGGAACTTGTTTACTTTGAACCATTGCTTTAGAGCTGGCTGACTGATGGGAAAACAAAGTAACTAGTACTTTGTCCTAGTAACTGAAGGAAAGAAATTTAACATCTCATTTGCTATCATCAGGAGGTTGCGGGAATGATCAGAGCGTCCTACTTAGGACTGCAGTGTAGTATTATTGATTATTAAATAGTCCTCTTACCTGCATTCTTGAGATTGAAAATTTTATCCTGGTGTAATAAATGACCTATCTCAGATATAGCTGCCCTATTAAGATGAAAGGAATACTCACATCATAGCGGGTAGTTGCATTTTTGGTGGGTCTCCGTGGGAAGTGAAAAGAATGCATAACACTCTTTTTTTTAGGGAACGCTCACAACTACCTGTCACAGTTATGCCTGGGTAAGCAGGGAACTGGCACGCCTTTCCCATATTTGATAAAGATGACCAGAAAGCAGGATACAGAGGAAATAGCAATGAGACTGAATGGATACGGGGCCTTACGTTAGCTTTGCTACCAAGTAGAATGGTGACCCTTAGCACATCATAATTTTTTGGCTCTCACTTTCCTGAAGAGGAAAATGAGGTTTTGAACTAGATTATCTTTAAGGCTCTTTAACTGCTGAAATTCAAGATTACTTTGATATTTTTAAAAAATCCACAGAGTTCATGTGCACATTGAATGAAGCTCAAATTATGTCTTAGAAGGAATTCATTTCATTATAGTAGTAACCAAGTGCAGGGATGTTTTCTTGGCCGCATGCCTTTTCTCACCGCTCTAGGCTGATTGCCCCTCATTCACTGGCTGAGACCTGCCCTCGTTCCCTGGGGCTGATCCCAATATTGGGACCTTGTGCTTTCATCCTATTAACTGTTTTTGGTTTTCTTTTTTTTTTTTTTTTGGGTCCCTGAGTTCCTGAGTTAGATCTGAACCCTTGATGAACGCTAGCACTGAACTCTGGTTGTCTCTCTGCAGATCCCCATTCTTTCCTGTTATGGGAGTATAGATTATTAAACCTCAGTTCAGTGAGTCCACCAGCCTGCCTATCTGAGTTTCTGAGTATCAAAGGAATGTACAAGTTGTGCATAAAGTTCAGAAATGTACACTTTTTTTTTTAGCAAAGTGAAGATGCCTTTTTTGACTTTATAGACACAGGCACGCATGTATTTTTCCTTTATTTTCGGACTGTATGGATGTCCTACAGGTTCTGTATCACATGATTATTTCTTTTGCCTGCATGTCCCCCCTGCCCTTACTGCTTTGCCCCTATTACCACGTGTTTATTACGCATCTTTTGATGCCAGTGTTCTGGCTGATTCTTTTTCACAGCACTTCCTTGTTGACTCTCTACACAGAACTCACTCTCAGTGGGCAGGTCAGTTCCTGGTCACGATCCCCCCACCAGTTATAAAAAGTACTCTCAGGTCTTAATTGTCTATGATAGAGTTTCTGCAATAGAACCAGTATGGCAAGTAGATTTCTTGAATGACAGCACCTGTGAATTGGGAGCAGCCATTAGGAGTGTTGCCTGAGCTTATCAGGAAAGTACCAGGACTGACTCCTGATCTGGCATGGGACAGGGATGTGGTGGCACACGTGCCCTTATTTGCCAATGGCCCTGGAAGCCTAAAACTCTGTTAATGACTGGATTAATTGTTTGGTTTTATAATCTTAGGGTCATATGGCTTTTTGTACATATCAGGGTTCTTCCCTGTTTGATATAGTTTCAAAAGCTACCTTAAAAGCGTGGCTCTAAATTTACAAAGGTCTCAGGAGATTTCTTACCAATAGAATTATTTAGACTCTATGCTTAGTAGTAAGCACTGTCCTTGTCAGAAATGATGATTTCACGCCTTGGTAATAGTCTCCAAAATGTGCTCTCTGAGTATATTCTAATAGAGACTGGCACCCGGCATTTGGACCAGCTGCCTAAGAATTTTTGGAAGATTGTATTGGAAAATTCTGGTTCCCATGTATTAAGAACCTCCTACAAATTAGGAAGAAAAGACAAATGATCTATTAGAAACATGGGCCAATAATAATAGGTAATGTTTGCTGAGTGTGCCAGATCTTGTCGTAAGTGTTTGAAGGGTTGTGTTGTATTAGTTAATTCTCGTACTTCCTTAATGAGGTCATTATTATTATGATCCCTCTTTTGTGCCTGAGCAAGTGGGGCATAGAAGCTCATTAATTTCCCCAGGGTCACCCAGGCAGTATGTGGTGGAACCAGGCTTTGAGCTGAGGCAGTCTGACTTGAGAGCTCATACTTACAATTAGTGTGTTGTAATGGTCAAAGGACAGTTCCAGACCTTCACAGGAAGGGAACACAAATTTACAATGGGAAGTGGAAATTAAAATTACGAGGTACCACTTTTCACCACTCAGATTCAATCGTGACCCTGGCAAGAATACTGCCCACGTAATGTGTGTAGTCACATCCCTCCTTCCCTCCGCCTCATTCATTAATTTAGGAGCATCCCCACTATCAGTACCCAGGTTCTCTGCAGCTAGCGTCCACTCTGAACAGAGGACCCGCTGACTCCGTGCCTGGGCTTCTGACTGCAGAACTGTATGCCACTAAGTAGGTGTTGATTTAAAGCAGTCTGTGGTAATTTGTTATGCAGCAAAAGAAAACTAATACAGAGAAGTTATCTCTGTTTAAAAGGATTTTCCCCTTCCTGTCTGCCCTTTGAATTCATTTTTTTTAACAACAAAGATCAGAAATGTTTCCCTTAATCATTCTGCACTTCAGCAACATTTAAACTCGATATTCTCTTTGAATCATCATATATCCTTCTTGTAGCACTTCACACTGAGATTCATGTGTCATATTAGTCTGAGGTCTATTTTTGTGTCCTTTAATTAATGATGCTCCCAGCACACAGTAGATGTTCAAATGTACTCTCAGTGCGTAGTAGGTTCATCGTGAATTTCAGCTTAAAAATCAGACTCGGAATCCTAGAAAAAACTCATTCTGATCCCAGGAGAAAGCTCTTTACTTGATTAAAATGCCAAATAAACTTGCTTTTATTATATTCATAAATATTAAGTGCCCAGTGTTCTTTATGATGTTACAGACACCTTGAAAAATGGGCTCCCTTTTCTCATTGAGCTGATGTGTTCCTAAGATAAGATGAAGTGTTATCATTTTTAGGCATTTTGGAAAGAATAGCTAGTATGGCATAAAAAACCTTTTAGTTTTTATTAATCAAATGCTATTTGATTACATGCGAACTTATGGCTTAATAAGAAAGCAGAAAAATAGATTATGTCCTTTTTAGTTATAGAACTACTGAATAAAGACTCTGAAATAATTATAGGAAAAAACAAGCCTTAAAAAAATGTTAGGTCTTTGATAGAAATGTCTTTCAATAACTTGAAAGGTTATTTAATGAACCATTTGAGTCGTTAAGGGTGACCATATGCCCAGGTTGACACCTGTTGTCTTGGTGTAATTATTAATGCGAATGTAAACACCAGGTGTCTGGTGATAAGTTATATTGTGACCCTATAATAGTATGTTAGCTGGTGATACCTTTGATTTGCTGTCTGCTTTTAAAAAATTGTTCACCTTGCAGAGATTGAAGGTGGCAGTACTATTGCTTACAGCTTCACGAAGGCAGGCTTAGTGTACTGAACTCTCCCCCCATTTCAACAAATCCATGCATCACTGGGTAAAGCAAGTAAGAGCTTTAAAAGTTGCTCAGGTGAATTTTGTTGTTTAATAGTCACGAGGCCAGGGAACAGAACCACAACTTCCTGCCAGCAGGCCCCCATCCAACTCCCTTGTTTTGCCTTTGGTGGTTGGATGCTGGACCAGGATGGCTGTGGCACTGGCAAATGGGTGTGCTCAGCGACACCTGATTGTTTTACAGGGAACCTGGAGCTTTACGTTTGGTTGACATATGAGGCATTGCTTTAACAGGTACCCTTGTGATTAAAAATCATCATTCTGGGGCTTCCCTGGTGGTGCAGTGGTTGGGAGTCCGCCTGCCGATGCGGGGGACACGGGTTCGTGCCCCGGTCCGGGAAGATCCCACATGCCGCGGAGCAGCTGGGCCCGTGAGCCATGGCCGCTGAGCCTGTGCGTCCGGAGCCTGTGCTCCGCAACGGGAGAGGCCACAACGGTGAGAGGCCCGCGTACCGCAAAAAAAAAAAAAAAAAAAAAAAAAATCATCATTCTGTTAAGTGAAAGGTGGTTGAGATTTTCTCTGGGTTTTGGCAACTTCGTAAAGGGAAAGGCTAGCCTCCCTGTGTGACGGCACGGGATTGGCTAGGCAGCAAGCCTGACCCCAGCCATTCAGCATCCGGAGAGGATGCAGGAGAGGAAGGAGCCCTCCACTCTTAGGAAGTGACTCTTTTACAACCCCGTCAGTGGATATGCATTGAACCACGCTTGTTTACTTTTTCTCATTTCCTCCCAAAATTCTTTTGAGAATGACAGAAGTAGTATAAAAATATGAGCAAACCCATAACTAATGGGACTGAAAACTGAGAAAGGTGCCGCAGTGCTCCAGAAGCTCTGAGGACGCTATGGAATAAATAAAAACAGATGGGATCAGATTGATGGCGAAACTGCACAGTGAAGGTACTTACAACCCAATAGAGACAAAAGCAGGAATAACTAGACAAATGAATTTTCTTAACAGGATCTTGGAAGATTCCCAAGAATTGAAACTCTAGGGAGTGGCAGCAGAAGTGGGTGAGGAGAGTGCTCTGCCCGGAATTATAGCCCTGAAACAGCTGCTCCAGCTCTGCTCTCATTGAGTTTGACTCAGAGGGCTTGGTGGTAGGGTTTGCTCTGCAACAAAGCCCTTTAGCTGAGTTTTAAATAAGCTGGGAGATTTGACAAGGCAGAATACCAGTGGGTGACTGTAGCTGGAAGTTGAAGTTTACGTCGGGGACCTCAGGTTTCTTTTGTTCCTTCCAAGGATATGAGGCTTCTGTGCCTTGAAATAAAGGCATTTTGCTCACCTCCCTTTCCTACCCATTCCCCATTCTTTTCAAGTGCGCTCAAGAAACCCTGTGCAGCGAGGAATGCACATCAGCCCAGACCCCCATTTGTAAAGATGAGCAAGCAACCGCGGGTCATCAGGCCTGTGATCAACAGCATGATTAAGGAAAAGTTAATAAAGGAAACTTCTAATTCCTAGTCTCAGATCCAGGAGAAGGGCAATCTATAAAGCAGGAGTTGGTGTGGGAAAGGAGCTGTTGAGAAAAGGAGGCTGTCTGAGAAGTTAACTGTGAGATTGTAATGTTAGAACGTGCTGGCTGGGGGCAGTAAATGGGCCCAAGAGCAAAATGGGAACCACTTCAGGCTGAGAAAATTAGTGGTCGGGAAAACTGAGCCGAGGATTTCTTTCAAAATTGAAAGCAGAAGGTTTAAGAATTATGAAGAAGAATTGAGAGATGTGAAGGATGGGTCTACGAGACGTAGTATCCAACCAACTTAAAAGGAACAGACGTAGAAGGGAAAAGCAGCCGGTAGATGCCATCAGCAGTCAGATGGCAAACAGCTTTTCAGTGAGGGAGCTGGTTCCTCTGTAAGTGTCTATTTCTTTTTCCCACACCGTGAAATGCCACTGCTTCAATATTTAAGTGGACACCCCGCCTTCTCATTCAGAGGTCCTCGGAATCACTTGACCATTCTTGTTAGGCATAGTGTCATTTTAACACAAAGCTTTTTACACTGTTCATTTGAAAATAATTTCAAACTCTACATGAAAGTTAAAAGAATAATAATAATCTGTAGAACCCTCATATATTTTATATCCAGATTTGCCAGATTTTTCTATTAATAACACTTTACCCCTGTATCAGTTCCTTTTTCTTTCTATGTACGTATGGTAAATGTATTTTAAGACATTTGACAGCCTGATGCATATCTTAACCCACTGAGCTTTTTATAAAAGTGATCTTGACTTTTTCTTTTGGCATCTTTAGTCTTGGCAATATGGTTTGTCTGTCAATAAAGAATATTAGGGTTTTGTTTGTCCTTTTTACTTGGTTAATTTAACAAGCTCCTCCCTCCCCCTTTTAATCATGTTTCACTGGGAGTGAAACTGCCTCCCTTATAAATTAGCTGGCGGCTTATGAGAGACATCAGCTGCTTGAGTGTTACTTCTCCATGACTCATGAATGAATCCCACCAGTCTTTCCTAAATGTTAAATTCTGCGAGATTTACTCTGCTGCCTTTCGTTATGCTGACTGTCATATAATATTCAGTCTTCTGTTACACGGCTTTTGATTTCAGTGCTGTATCATAGTCAAATCTTAATGTATAAACATTAAGCTATAATTAGGGATCCAGACTTCACATTTCAGCCACGGTTTGTATATTTGCCAGTAGTGACAACTTTTCCTAGTAGCTGGACATTTGAAGATGGTTCTAATTTTAGAAGCGTTCAAATGTGGAAAAAAGTATCTTGGGACAACTTTTATTGCAATATTAAAAGAAGAAAACTAGACATATTCTGGTAGATTTTTTTGACCTCCCCTCCACTCCCATTTTTATTCCGTAAGTCTCAGAGAAGGAATGAGCTTGGGACTGAGATTTCTATGTCTCATCTTTACAGCTGGATGCCCGGACATTGTAGATACCGTATCATTAATTCCTTATAGAGGGATATTTGAACACAGAACATTAAACCCAGCTGTATTTT
Organism: Lipotes vexillifer; assembly: GCF_000442215.2. NCBI lineage: Eukaryota > Metazoa > Chordata > Mammalia > Artiodactyla > Lipotidae > Lipotes > Lipotes vexillifer. The sequence continues at coordinate 570,463 of NW_006796798.1, read as the reverse complement.
TATTTCTTTCATTTATTGAACAGATATGGTGGGCTTCTTATCAGTTGGATCCTCTGGGAAGTGCGTGCCAGAGTGGGGTTAGAAGAATAAGATGTTTACACGGGGAAATAACTATGGGAAAAAAAGGGAGATGAAGCAGAAGTGCGTATGGAACACCTCTGGATTGAGATGCAGGTCTAGGCCCTGTGAAAGGAGAGGGGCAAGGAAGGACAATTGGGTGGAGCAGACTACCGTGCAGCTATGGGAAAGTCTTGGCCAGCCCAGCAGGGAACTCTGGTGCAGAGCAGGACTGCTGGGGAGTCTGTACTGGCCAGGAGCAGAGAACCTACTTATCACTGTTGTGCTCAGTCCTGGGCTGGCATTGCCTGCAAAGTGGGTGGCCTCTGCTTGGAAACTGAGGCAGATTCTCTGGACGGTTGCAGCCAGAAGTGGTCAGCTGCCTGCTCTCCTGTGCAGGGTCTCTCTGGAAGGGAGATCTGAGTAGTGCGCCTCCCTAGCCCCACAAGCCCCTTACGTATCAGGCTCTGTTTGAATCTTCAGTCTGCTACTTGGTCTGAATATGAACCTGGGCAAGTTGCCTAACTTGCAAATTTTTGTTGTTACTGTTTCAGAAAAAAAGAATAGTATCGGTTTCATAGTGTTCTTGTGAGGAGTGAATGAGTGTGTATCCACACAAAGAAGAAAGGATGCTCAACATCACTAATCATTAGATAAATGCAAATCAAAACTACAATGAGGTATCACCTCACACCAGTCAGAATGGTCATCATCAAAAAATCTACAAACAATAAATGCTGGAGAGGGTGTGGAGAAAAGGGAACCCTCTTGCACTGTTGGTGGGAATGTAAATTGATACAGCCACTATGGAGAACAATATGGAGGTTTCTTAAAAAACTAAAAATAGAACTACCATATGACCCAGCAATCCCACTACTGGGCATATACCCTGAGAAAACCATAATTCAATGAGTCATGTACCACAGTGTTCATTGCAGCTCTATTTACAATAGCCAGGACATGGAAGCAACCTCAGTGTCCATCGACAGATGAATGATAAAGAAGATGTGGCACATATATACAATGGAATATTACTCAGCCATAAAAAGAAACGAAATTGAATTATTTGTAGTGAGGTGGATGGACCTAGAGTCTGTCATACAGAGTGAAGTAAGTCAGAAAGAGAAAAACAAATAAATACCGTATGCTAACACACACATACATATATATATGTATATATAGAATCTAAAAAAAAAAAGTTCTGATGAACCTAGGGGCAGGACAGGAGTAAAGACACAGGTGTGAAGAATGGACTTGAGGACACGGTGAGGGGGAAGGGTAAGCTGGAACAAAATGAGAGAATAGCACTGACATATATACACTACCATATGTAAAATCGATAACTAGTGGGAAGCAGCTGCATCGCACGGGGAGATCAGTTCAGTGCTTTGTGACCACCTAGAACGGTGGGAGGGAGACTCAAAAGGGAGGGGATATGGGGATATATGTATACATGTAGCTGATTCACTTTGTTAAACAGCAGTAACTAACACAACATTGTAAAGCAATTATACTCCAATAAAGATGTTAAAAAAAAAAAAAAGAAGAATGGCTGCATGAGAAATGTCCACCATTATGATTTTTTTTTTGTGGGGATGTGGTGACAGTCAAGTTGGAAAAGATCCCTACGCTTTATGAGTTTTTACCTTGTCATGGGAGACATGGTAAATAGACAAATATCTGAAGAGTAATTTCCAATAATGAAAAGTGCTGTTAAAACAAGGTGACATGGGCTTCCCTGGTGGCACTGATTAAGAATCCGCCTGCCAGTGCAGGGGACACGGGTTCAAGCCTTCGTCCAGGAAGATTCCCCATGCCGTGGAGCAACTAAGCCCGTGTGCCACAACTACTGAGCTTGTGCTCTAGAGCCTGCGAGCCACAACTACTGAAGCTCGTGTGCCTAGAGCCCAGAATCTGCAACAAGAGAAGCCACCACGATGAGAAGCCCGCGTGCAGCAACGGAGACCCAATGCAGCCATAAACAAATAAATTTATTTTTAAAAAATGATATGACGATATGACAGGGCAAAACATTTTTTGACACGCAGGGACTGAAGCATAACACCCAGAATTTTTTCTGCAGGAATGAATGAATGGATGAATGAATGCATCCAATTAACAGAAGGACACAATGGTGAACAAACTGATAATACTGGGGACAAAATGTGTGTAATTGCTGATGGCATGCGGAATTAAATGTGATTTTAAAATAAAGATTATTCAAATCGATGGAGAGTTTTGAAATCCAATAGATACTCTTATTCTTACTTGCTAGGAGGAATTAATTTAGAAATGAGCATGATTTTCATTTGCCTGAAAACAGAATAAGCCGAGACAGAGTACACTAAAACAGGAGTTGGCAGACTTTTTCTGTAAAGGGCCAGATAGTAAATATTTTAGACTTCCCTGGCCAGATAGTCTCTTTTGGCACTGCTCAAGTCTGACGTCATAGCATCAAAGCTGCTGTAGACAATACGTGAACAAATGGGCATGTTCGTGTTCCAATAGAACTTTAAGAACGTTGGAATTTGAGTTTCATAGATTTTTTCATGTATCATAAAATGTTATTCTTTTGGTTTTCTTTCAACCATTAAAAACATAAAAACCATTTTTAGAGCCCATGGGCTGTCAAGCAGACAGGTGGCGGGTTGGATTTGGCTGCCCCCAAGAGAACGTGGGGAGTAACCAGTTTTCATTAGTGGGATAAATGAAGCAAAGTATTAAACATTTACTTTTGAGGAGGTAACATTTATGATTTTAACTTATCACAGTTGGCGCTAAAGGTTTAGGCTGTGTGCCCGTTGAGGTTAGTGACTCAGAAGTGTAGCCTAGCCATATTGCCTCTTTTTCTTGTTCTTGATCAAGATATAGTGGTAAGAGGTGTTTTTCTACATGATAAATCTGGTACAGAATCAATTTGTATTATTATTTGAGCATATCAGAAATGTCAAGGGGTGGTAACTTTTAATATGTAAATGTATGCCCTCAGTCTTCAGTATGTCTCTGGTCTTTCTATATTGAATACCTAAAGAGCTTCCCAGCCTCCCATTCTGCATGGTATCCACTTAATGGATAACTTAACCCAATCCCATATTCCTGGGACCAACTTAAATATCCAGTAATTAGCTTTTATAGTGCAATGAATAATTTTGTTATCTAAATATATAACTAATATATAACATATGTACTGTATTTTGCACGTGTGTAAGTATGTCTTTAGGGTAAATTTCCAGAAGGAATAAATGAATCAAATATTATATATGCATTTGTGTTTTTGCCCTCCATAGTGATTTTACTGAAATAATTTTGTTATCTAAATATATAACTAATATATAACATATGTACTGTATTTTGCACGTGTGTAAGTATGTCTTTAGGGTAAATTTCCAGAAGGAATAAATGAATCAAATATTATATATGCATTTGTGTTTTTGCCCTCCATAGTGATTTTACTGATTTATAGCAAAATTGAGTGGCTG
>NW_006796798.1:555230-565618 GCF_000442215.2 Lipotes vexillifer | reverse complement strand
TCCCTATTCGGATAAGTGATTTATGCTGTCTTATTTTAGTAATTTACATTTCTCTTGTGATTGAGGTTGTATATCCCTTCATATGATTATGATCCATTAGTGTTTTTTTTTTTTTTTTTTTTTTTTGCGGTATGCGGGCCTCTAACTGTCGTGGCCTCTCCCGTTGCGGAGCACAGGCTCCGGACGTGCAGGCTCATCGGCCATGGCCCACGGGCCCAGCCACTCCGTGGCATGTGGGATCTTCCTGTACCGGGGCACGAACCTGTGTCCCCTGCATCGGCAGGCAAACTCTCAACCACTGCACCACCAGGGAGGCCCCATTAATGTTTAGTTTTATTGAACTATCTCTTCATGGCCATTGCTAGATTTTCTATTGGGGATTTTTTTTTTAAAGAGCTCTTTATATATTTGGGAAATTAGTCCTTTGTCTTTGATAGTAGATGTAAATATTGTTTATATTGTAACATTAAAAATGTCAAAAAGAAGTTTTTTTTTAATGGTCATTTTTAAAATACTTTATTATTTTTTGGCTGTGTCATGTCTTAGTTGCGGCATGTGGGATCTTACGTTGCAGTGCGCAGGCTTCTCTTTAGTTGTGGTGTGCGGGTTTTCTCTCTCTAGTTGTGGCTCGTGGGCTTAGTTGCCCTGCGGCATGTAGGAGCATAGTTCCCCAACCAGGGATCGAGCCCGCGTCCCCTGTATTGGAAGGTGGATTCTTTACCATTGGACCACCAGGGAAGTCCCAAAAAAGAAGTTTTTAATATTTACTACATTTAAAAACATAGTCCCATTTGTGCCTTTCCTTAGTTCTGGAAAATCTTTGGTTTATTATACTTGTAAATCTGCCTGCCTTCCATTTTCTTTTTTTTTTTTCCTCTCTCTTTCTTTTCCTCTTCCCTTCTCTTCTGGGACACTTGTCATTGGCTTTAGGGCCCACCCTAATCCAGGACAATCTCATCTCTTGACAATCTCAAACCCTTAACTTCCATTGCTAACAGCCTTTTGCTAATTAAGGTCACATTTACAGTTTCTGGAGATACAAAAAAATGTATCTTTTTGAGGAACACCATTCAACCCACTCTAATGACCCTATTTGATTATTTATCTGTTTTTTTTTCCTTCAGGAAATTATATTGCCTTTAAGAATTATATTGCTAACGTTTACTCTGAATATTTAATGCTCTTGAAATATATTTTCATTTCCTCTCAAAAGGAAAATTATTCTGTGTCTTCTGCCATACAGGGTGTGGATCCTGTGAACAGCATTCCATTCTGGGAGCTGGAATAGCATGCAACTGAGAAATTGTAATGCTTAATTTTTATTTCTTTCTGCTCCATAAAGTTTTGATTTTTTAAAAAAACATGTCTGCATTTAAGTCTTACTCCTTTTTTCATGTTTCAGCATATATACTGAACTAACTTGTTTCTGTGTTAAATGGTAACAATGGACAACAAACTCTTGTGTTTAAATTCAAGAGGTGTTGTCTATAGATAATGTGGTGGTAACATCATTAGTATAGAACAGAAATGGGTATGTATATTAAGCTTTATAAATCTGGTCAAGTTTTATATTTTTCATTTAGTTACCTCCTAGAAAGTTTGAAATTTCAAAGATGTTAGCAAAAATATTGAGTATGAATAGGTTTTAGGTTTATGTGTTACGTGATATTATGCATTTGCTAGTTCCACAGTCCCTCCGTCTCAAAATTGAGTGTAAAAGCTGTCTGAAGAGTAGATTTATTCACACCGATCCTGTTTCCATGCACAATATCCTTTAACACATCAAGTAATATGTAGACTGAATATATTGAAACTATTTTTAAGGTTACAGTTATAACTTTTGAAGTGTGATGAAATGGCTTCTCTTTTACTCTCAATAAAATCTATCATTAATTCTGCTAAAGCCTTTATGACTGAGCAAATGACAGTCCTTTTGCTGAAGCAATACCGAATCTAAGTGAGTATAATTCAGTTACCACCCTGGCAGTTTTTCCCAAGCTACTTCTATATGTGGGTTTCATTCTTCATTCAGAAACAGGATAGTAATGGCACTGAGCTTGGTAGATTGTGTTGTTTTCCTTTGTTTCCTTACTTTTGGTTTATTGGTTGTAAATTCTCAGTCACCATCAAGTTCGACAGCTTTGCTCATTACAACATGAATAATTATAGAAAATTAAAAGAAGCTGGAAGGAGCTTGGTGATCATTCTGGTCTTCTGTCTTAAAATTGATGAAATGAAGTCTATCTAGAAAAGTGAAGTGACTTGTCACAGATGGAATCATTTATTACTTGTGAGGTCTCAGTTAAAACCTTGGGCTCTAGATATCAACACTATTGGTCTTTGCACTACTGCCTTTTAAGTTGCAAATAGTCACTACATAAATCTTTTTTTTTTGCGGTATGCGGGCCTCTCACTGTTGTGGCCTCTCCCGTTGCGGAGCACAGGCTCCGATGCACAGGCTCAGCGGCCATGGCTTACGGGCCTAGCCGCTCCGTGGCATGTGGGATCTTCCTGGACTGGGGCACGAACCCGTGTCCCCTGCATCGGCAGGTGGACTCTCAACCACTGCGCCACCAGGGAAGCCCCATAAATCTTTTTGGAATGTAAATAAGAAATGCGAGTCTTAAATCTCAAAGCACAAATAAAGTATTCCTTACTTCAGTGTTTATTTCTAAGATATAATTATACTCAAAATTAAGTCAATTTCAAGCTGTACTTGGTAATTAAGATTCTTAGGTTTATCATCAGAAAGTATATTTTAAAAATAAGAGTTATTCTAGATATTTCAAAAGATACTGCAAGATTATAAAGAATAAAAGAGAAGTAGAAACCTCATCACTAAGATGGTGATCATTATGATGTATTTCTTCCAAGTCTTTTTTTGTCTCTGCATTCTTTTCAGTCAATGATACCAGTTTTGTTTTCTGCTTTTTAACTGATTGTAAACAATTTCCTTTTTATTAACTTTCCTTTAAAAGCATCATTTTTTAATGGATGTATAACATTTTGTTGTTTGGTGTACCGTCATTTAACTACTCCTCTTACACAAACTGAACTCTTTGGTAGTTTCCAATTTTTGTCTGTTATAAATCATGTCAGAATAAGGTCATTGAATATATTTTTTGTCAGATTTGGTAACTTGTTAGCTTAGGATCAGTGCCTGTTTAGGAAAGCAAGGCTGGTGGCTCTTGGGTGTGGACTGCTAGGCAGCTGGAGAAATATTGTTCCAGTGACCTTGTGGCCATGTCCAAGTCTAAGTTTGCTTTTGTCCGTGCCTACCACCTTACTTGAAATAACCTTTTGTAATTTTGATTAGAGAAAATGGTGTTTTAATTGGCTTCTTTTGAATTTGAATTTTTATTTTGTTTTAAGATTACATATGCTTAGTTAAAATGAACAAAGCCTTATAGTTCATGCTCTTGGTCTTTTTAATGTGAAAATTGCCCAAAGGTGTAAGAATGGAATATTAAGCTTTATATTGGCACCTAAATTCTGTCTTTGCTGATTGAGTATGTAGAGTTCACATTCCAACTTGCATTTCTGAATGTGACTATGATGTTCTTTTCTTTTTTGCTAAGTGTAAATTCCTTGAGGATACGAATCATTTTTCATTTGCGTTTAAAAAAAATTTTTATTGGAGCATAGTTGATTTATAATGTTGTGTTAGCTTCAGGGTACAACAAAGTGAATCAGTTATACATATACATATATCCACTCTTTTTTAGATTCTTTGCCCATATAGGCCATTACAGAGTATTGGGTAGTGTTCCCTGTGCTGTATAGTAAGTCCTTATTAGTTATCTATTTTATATATAGTAGTGTGTATATGTCAATCCCAATCTCCCAATTTATCCCTCCCCCTTCCCCCCAACTCGGCATGTTTTTGATCACCATCCTTGCTTTAGTAACAGCTTGGAGAGAGAAAATACTACATAGTAATGTACTTTGATTGCCAGATACATCTTGATTTCAGAAACATTAAAATGAGGGAAGATGTGTGTCTTAGAACCAAGGAAATAGAAACTTAAACTTAATACTCACTGAGTATGTTAGGCATTTTCTGCTTTCCTTCTAGAGTTATATGAGGTAGATACTGTTCTCCCCATTTATGAATGAGGAATTCTGTTACAGAGAAATGTAGTGACTTGCCCAAGACTAGTGTAATTTGAAAGTGATAGAGCTGGCCTTCAAGCACAAGTACGCTTGACTTTAGAAGCCCCTAATCATCTCACCAAAATGCTGTGAAATGTTAACCTGCATTAGCGGGATTAAAAAAAAAATTCTACTTAAAGCCAAAGAAAATCAGTCAAATGGCTGATTTTGCTTGTTTTCGTACACATAATGTATTTGTTTTAAAAGAAAGATGAGAGTAGACAAAATGAAAATGAATACCTGAAATCTTATGACCCAGGGGTGTTCTCTGTTAACATTTGTTTATACAGTGTTGCACCGTCCCAGGTGGGGGGCAGCACTCAGCCTGTACGCAGTGTGAGGGTGCCCCTGAAGTTGCAACACTGTGTGGGATGGAGAATTTTCCGCTAAAATGCCAGTAAGAGTGGCTCTTGACCAACGTTGGTGTATATTGAAGAATGTGGGCTTTGGAGTGGAGCGTGCTGGGGTTCACATCTGCCTCTGCCTCCACTACTGTGATCTTGGGCCATTAATTTAACTTTTCTATGCCTTGGTTTTTTCATTTTCCTTATCTGGGTGTCATTCCCCCAAATAAGGTAGCTTTTGCATTTTCTCCTGTATGGAAATTACATACATACGAACGAGTTCCGTTCCTAGAGTGCGTTGGTAAGTCCAGTTTGTCCTTAAGTCCAAGAGAGTTAGCCTAGTTACCCAGCTAACACAGTTGGCTCTACAGTACTATACTGTAATAGGTTTATAATACTTTTCACACAAATAATACATAAAAAACAAACAAAAAATAAAACATTTTTAATCTTACAGTACAGTACCTTGAAAAGTATAGTAGTACAGTACAACAGCTGGCATACAGGGCTGGCATCGAGTGAACAGGCAAGAAGAGTTACTGACTGGAGGAGGGAGAGGAGGTGGGAGATGGTAGAGCTGAAGGATCGTCAGCAATAGGAGACAGAGGGCAAGCTGCTGTTTCACTCACGCCTGACGTTGACGGCACAGGTTCTGGTTCCTTGCTGGATTCAATTCTATCTACCCTCTTGAAAAAACGATCCAGTGCTGTCTGGATAGTAGGTCTTTTTTTCTCTTCGTAGATGACATGGTAGCACTGGATTGCATTCTGAATGGCTGCTGCAATCTTCGTGTACCGTTCTATGATCGGGTCCTGTGCCTCAAAAACTAGCAGTGTCTCCTGAAGTAAAGAAAATCTCCATGCCATTTCCTGTGTCGTAAATCTCTTCAGTTACTTCTTCCTGTTATCTCTCTTAGTCCTTTCTCTGGGCCTCCAATTCCATCAGGTCTTCATTAAAAGCGCAACCACTTGTGCAACACATGGGTGCATCTTTGAAAGTTCACAACTTGAAGGTTCGTACATAGGGGACTTACTGTGTTGGCATCCAAGCTGCAAAAGGAGCGTAGTTACAAAGCCTTGAGAGGAAGCAAGGTCATGTACACATTGTCTGCTTTTAGGCAAGTCCTGCCAACTAGGACTTCTTTTAAATCTTTTTTTTTTGTTTCCAGTTCATTTTTTTTTTAAGAGCATCGTCCTAATACATGAGATGTAGTATTGTAATACAGCTACCTGTGTCTGTGCGTGTGTGCAAAAAGCATATTTTCACACAGTACAGATTTGTATATGGTTAAGTTACAAGTAATATTCAGCATTATTGAAATGGTATCTAGAAAATACTGTATTTCTTTTAAAGTCAGTGTTTGGTAGAGCACTTGTTTTGCATTTTTCTGTTTCCAGTTTTTAAGTATATTCAACTTATGTAAGTTGATTAATTATGTAAATGTATGTGGCATTCTTTATTTTTATTAAAGTAAGAGCTATTTTGTATTGACTTCTCTCCCTTTTTATTTCAAAATTTTTGGTGCAGTGTGACAGGAACAATTTAAGATGTGACAAGATGTGCAAGTTAGCTATTTTGGGTCATTTCTCAGAGAAAGAAGCTCCTTTTTTTTGTCAGGCATCTCAGAAATTCTTTGGGTAATAAATGACTTCTTAGAATTCCTCATATTTAGATTTAAACCTAACAGGCTAAATTACTTTGAGATTGATGGTGTACATATGTTAGGCAACTTACCTTTTTTTTTTTTTTTTGTCATTTGTAGGATTCTGAGTAACAATAAAATATCCGAGCTGAAGAATGGCTCATTTTCTGGGTTAAGTCTCCTTGAAAGATTGTGAGTATTCTTTTATTATCATCTCTTATTGGTATTTTATTCACTGCATTTTCATTGTAAGTCTGTTACTAAACTCTCAACTTTCCGAAATAAAAATGGAGTTTTCCCAATATTTTATTATAAAACATCTCAGAATTGCATTTTAAAAAACAATTCATTAAAGCACAGCAGTACAAACTTTCTGTAAAGGGCCAGATATTAAATAATTTAGGTTTTGTGGGCCATTATGATCTCTGTCACAATGACCCAGTTATGCCAGTATCTTGAGAATGCATACGCGAATCAATGTGGATGTGACTTTATTTACAAAACAAGCCATGCATCATAGTTTGATGACCAGTGACTTTTAAAGCCTCAGTGCTATTTTGAAATTCTGTCATAATGTTTATGCCTTATAAGATAGTCCAGTAGAAGTACTTTTGGATAAACTTTGACTGTCTTATTCAGCCGTCTTTGAATGTGATCATTCTGTTTTGTTTGATGATGAGGTCTAGTTTTGCTTCTGATAAGATGTGTGACAAGTAGCACTTAGTTTTTGCCTTGGTGAGTTTTTAATGGATTAAAAATGGATATTTAATTGCTTGTGTGCTGAATGCTATTCTAGGATCAAGTTTCAAATTTGCATATTACTCATACACTTAGGATAACGATTCCGATACATCAGGGAGCCAGTCACAGCGAGCATCTCCATTTCTGTTGGATAACAGACTTTCCTCATTTTCTTAGTTCTCTTTGCTTCACTTTTTCTCCTTCTGTGTGCCTTTCCTTGACTATTTTACTTCGTGTCTTCTGCCACAATTGATTCCCACAGGACTTTATTGCTTTGATCACAGATGTGTTATTTAAGCATATAACATCTAGAGTTCTTCATCCTTTTATGTAGGTCTGTCCTTTTCATTAAGATCAAACATCTTTAAATTAGGCTTTATATGTGTGTGTGTGTGTGTGTGTGTGTGTGTGTGTGTATGTGTATGTATGCATTTACATATACCTATATAGCAATGCATTCATGTATGCATATGTATACATATAAACATGGGTATGTATACACGTGTGTACACACACACCTGTAAAATGATCTCAGCACAGCAGTGCTTAATTCTCAGATTTTTTTTTTTTTTTCTGTTTTCATTCAAGCCCTCCTGTTCCACATAGTCCATGTGCTTCAGAGAATGCTGGCTGCACCTCATTTCTAGGCCTTATCTTGATAGGAGAGTCCACACACATTCCATGGTCACTGGTTCAGGAATGGGCATTTGACCCAATTTAACTGAGTTGAGATTTGCTTGGGGCTTTGGGGAGAGGAATTTCCTCACTTTCATCAGAAAAGATGCTTGTACTTCTGGTACAGAAGCCACCGTGCTGCGGGCTCAGGCCGGAGCCGACACACTGAGGAGTGTGGGGTAGGCCCATCAGAGTGAGCGTAGGCGAGCTGGCGGGACCTCGCCGAAGTATGACTCCCTCTGGACTGTTAGAGTTGAATGAGGCAGCCTGTTCCTGTTTGGTTTTCTGTTCCTTGCAAGAAGAGTCATTGTGCCTGACAGATACCCTTAGCATGTAGCACATTGTCAGGCTTTGAGTAGGTGCTCAGAATGATGGCAGGGTCAGTGTGGTTTGCCCTTTCCAAGGAAGGATGACAGGCACTCCTAGGTGTTAAGTGGTGTCTGTTGTGTTTAGAAACACAAGTTACTTTTGGCACCAGGATTGCTGTGGTGGTTCATGTACATCAGAAGTGTGGACAGCATAGCTAAAGTTCTGTGCTATGGTGTGAATTACCGTTCTTTTTACATTTATTTTTTAATTTCCTTTGTCATTGGCCTTATTTTTAGCCTTTTGTTGAAAATAAATCCCTGTACATGTTAGAAATATTAGGTTGCCAGCAACATATTAGATGATATTAAAATGTTGCTATTGTTTTCAGCCAGGGGGCTGTTTATACCAGAATCCCAGAACACCATCTCTCTTATATAGGGCCAGAGAGAAACACACACACATGTGTACAGGTATGCATGTATATATGTAAATATATGTATATACATGTACACATACGTGTATATGTACACACACACACACACACACACACACACACACACACACACACAGTGGGACTTTGAAAGACTGTTATATTGATGGGGGCTTCAGCCTGAAATCCCAGTGATGACTCTGGGACTGGGCTTCCTCTGTCCGGAATCATCTTTACCTAAGCATGCTTGGCATTTTCTATGTACATTTCCAAGCCTAGGCCTGAACCTTGGCCTTAACCACTGCCGCAGAGGCGGGCCGTGCATGTCTGGGGGGATGGCTGCTTCTCACACTGTCTTTGCAGGAGAGCTGCCCACTTGAGACAGAAGGAGACAGGGATGGTAGAGCTAGGCTCCGACTGCAGTCTTGGAAGACTTGGCCCCGAGAAGGAAGGAGAGGTGCAAGCGTCCCAGAGGAAGCACCCCACCCACAGGGCCTTCCTCTGTGGGCACGAGCCGGGTGGTGCTCCTTCCTCCTCCACGTTCCTCCTGGGACCAGAGGCTGCAAAGGGCCCTGCGGCCTCTCGTGGAAATGCCCCTGGCCTTTGTTTCACTTGATTTCCAGAGGACAAGGTAGACCAAAGAGAGCCCTTAGCCAGTTGCTTGACCCTTTTGTGGGAGTTCACTACCCAAGGCTGATTGCCAGCTTCCAGACCTTCCCTAGCGCTGCCCCATTATTCCACCTGGGCTTGGAAGTAGGGTGTTGGTGCAGGGGCTTCGGAGAGGAAGGTGTGGGAGGACTGGGGGCTTTCCTTCCCCTAGGGCACAGCACCATCTTTCATATTTATAGTTTCTACCATGTTGCTGCTTTCTGATTTGGTTTGCTAATTTTAAAGCCTCTCTAAGTTTAGTACTTTCCATACCAACTACTTGAACAATCTCTTCATTCATACTTTCTGCTGTTTCCATAATGCTTCTCATTTTCCCTCTCTGCCTGGTTACTTAGCTTTCTAACCTGTTCTGTGTCTTTGCACTGCTGTCCTCATCCTGCGACCGAACCCAAAGAATATCTCTTGTACCCTTCTGTGATTTTCATCCCTGTAAGATGCTTCTCATGGACTCCAGTTTGCTTCTGGCTCTTACACAATCAATAGTGTATCTAGGTGGCTTCTCTTCCAGGACTGCAGAGAATTTAGGACTTTGTGTCTGAAATAGAGCCCAAAACAATCTCTGTGAGTGTAATCGTTGTACTGGTTTGCTAGGGCTGCCGTAACGAGTACCCCAGACTGGGTGGCTTAAATAACAAACATTTGTTTCCTCACAGTTCTGGAGGCTGGAAGTTCAAGATCAAGGCCCTGGCAGAGTTGTTATTTTCTAAGGGCCATGAGAAAAGGATCTGTTCCAGGCTTCTCTCCTTGGCTTATAGGTTGCCATCTGTTTTCCTCTGGTGTCTTCACGAAGTCTTCCCTATGTGTGTGTCTGTGTCTTAATCTTCCCTTCTTGTAAGGACACCACTGGTGGGACACAGTTCAGCCTGTGACAGTGATGTAGCATTTTGATAGATTAACCAATGTGTATTTTCTCTGCCTGTTTCCTAATTACCTCAGGAGAAGGGATGACAAAACAGAAAAAAGGACTCAGTTTTTGACCAGTGAGTTCCTGAAGTCCTACCCTAAATGTAGAAAAGAGGTTTGAAACAGATTTAAAAAAAAAAAGAAAAGAAAATTCCTCTTCACCTCAATACACCTTCCCTGGGCTAACTGGAGAGTTAGAGGGAGTATAGAAAGAGCTTACATGTTGGTGGGTCCCCAGGAAAGGGCTCTGTCTTTGCTCGCCTCTCCATCCCTACCTGGGATGAGGGGAGAGAGGGAAAAAGATCACATGAAACCAATATAAGGTTCTGGATCCAAGGGCAAGGGGCATCTGAGGCCTCTTTCCTGGGGAAGCAAAATCCCAATTTCGTAGGATCCAGCATGATGTAGAGCAGGAGAACTGGTCATGTGGCCATTGAGGCATATGAGCTAGGACCCTCTGTTAGAGTTTCCCAGGGGAACAGTGGAATAGCCACTGGGGTTTGTTGGGGGGGGGGGGGGGGGG
>NW_006796798.1:506494-555117 GCF_000442215.2 Lipotes vexillifer | reverse complement strand
GAGAGAGAGAGAGAGAGAGAGAGAGAGAGAGAGAGAGAGAGAGAGAAGGAGGGAGAGGGAGAGGGAGGGAGAGAGATCTTTCTATAGGAGGTGCTTTAGAAGTGTCCTGAGCTGCTTTGGGGGAACCCAACTTAAGACATAGCTAGCCAAATAAATGACTTCATGTTTGTATAATGACATCATTTTCAAAATTTTCAAAATCACCTGAAAACACTGTAGCGGACTTTATTCCTTCAACACTCGCCCTTCAGTGTCTCTCCCTAAGTCTTCCAAATGCAAAACCTGAGAGCTTTCTTTGCTCCATTGCTGGAATGAAAGCTGCCCCACTCTCCCACCCCTGCCTCAGCAACCCTCAAACAGTGACTGAAAGCAGATGGTGGGTAACCACCCCAAGAGGAACGACCCTGCTGCCTTCCACAGGTGCCCAGGGGGCTGAGTATCAGTTGAGCACAGCAGAGATCGCCTCAACAATGCCCCCTTTATTGGTTCTCTTCTCTTTCTGGGCTCAATTCCCCACTTTCCTGTTAGTGTGTTCTGAGGTCCCTTCCCGAATAAAGCCACTGCACTGACACCCTGCCTGGGAGAATTCTGCCTGAGAGACATAGCCAGCCAAATGTTTGCAGCCTGCTTTGGCTAGTTAGAGACCCCTGGAAATGAGAACAAACAAATCAAACAACTTAAAAATATGGCAGAAAGGGATGTGGTGTAAAAAGCAAGTGATAGGTCAAGAAATTATTCAGACTAGGGCCAAAACTTTAAAGCTCTGGCCTTAAAATTACTGTAGCCAAGCCATGCAGAATAAGGAATAGGCTTAGTAGTGTGGGGTAGGGCACATAGGGTAGAATAACAGGGCTGGCTGGGTTGAGCTAGCTAGCAGATAAGCCCCAGAGATCGAGTAAACCTGCAAGGCAAGCTCTCCTGGCAGTTCTTTTGGGATGAAGAATGGACTTCTTAAGAGGATTAATTTTCTCTCTTTTTTCTTTTTTTTGGATGTATTAAATGTTCCACAAAGTAAAACAGGTGCAGGTGGAAACACTCCTACAGACTCCATCTAGAATGGATCCTTTTTCTTTAGGCTTACCACTTTGTTCTTTTAAATGTTTGGTTTTCATTTGGGAGCTTGCTTGTTTTCCATCATTCATATTGGGTTGGCCAAAAAGTTCCTTCGGTTTTAAAGTAAAACTAAAAGACACATTTTTCATTTTCACCAAGAACTTTATTGAACAATGTATTCACTGTTTTGTTCCACTACTTTCTGCCATTTTTCAGGCAACTTCATAATTCCATCTTCCCAAAACTTTTTATCTTTTTGAGGAAAGAACTGTTCAAGGTCCCTTTTACAGTCTTCCAGGGAATTGGAATTTTTTCCATTAAGAGAATTTTGTAAAGACCAAAATAAATGGAAATCCAAAGATGCAATATCTGGTGAATATGGCGGATGAATCAGAACTTCCCAGCCAAGCTGTAACAGTTTTTGCCTGGTCATCAAAGAAACATGCGGCCTTGTGTTATCCTCATGGAAGATTATGCGTTTTCTGTTGACTAATTCCGGATGCTTTTCGTCGAGTGCTACTTTCAGTTGGCCTAATTGGGAGCAGTACTTGTTGGAATTAATTGTTTGGTTTTCTGGAAGGAGCTCATCATAGAGGACTCCCTTCCAGTACCACCATATACACAACATCACCTTCTTTGGATGAAGACCGGCCTTTGGTGTGGTTGGTGGTGGTTCATTTCGCTTGCCCCACAACCTCTTCCGTTCCACATTATTGTACAGTATCCACTTTTCATCGCCCGTCACCATTTGTTTTAAAAATGGAACGTTTTCATTACATTTACGTAGAGAATCGCATGTGGAAATACGCTCAAGAAGGTCTTTTTCGCTTAACTTATGTGGAACCCAAACATCAAATCGATTAACATAACCAGGCTGGTGCAAATGATTTTCAACACATGATTTGGATATTTTGAGTATGTCAGCTATCTCCTGCGTGGTATAACGTTGATTGTTCTCAATTAACGTCTCAGTTTGATCGCTGTCAACTTCAACTGGTCTACCTGACCATGGAGCATCGTCCAGAGAGAAATCTACAGCACAAAACTTTGCAAACCACTTTTGACATGTTTAATCAGTCACAGCACCATCTCCATACACTGCACAAATCTTTTTTTGTGTTTCAGTTGCGTTTTTACCTTTCTTGAAACAATAAAACAGTATGCCGAAAATGTTGCTTTTTCTCTTCCATCTTAAATATTAAAATGGCTACACAAAAATTCACCAATTTTGATAAGTTTTTTTTTTTTTTTTCGGTATGTGGGCCTCTTACTGTTGTGGCCTCTCCCGTTGCAGAGCACAGGCTCCAGACGTGCAGGCTCAGCGGCCATGGCTCACGGGCCCAGCCTCTCCGCGGCATGTGGGATCTTCCCGGACCGGAGCACGAACCCATGTCCCCTGCATCGGCAGGCGGACTCTCAACCACTGCGCCACCAGGGAAGCCCAATAAGTGTTTTTTTTTAAATGCATGCTGATATGACAGCTGTCACAATACAATCTAACAGATTGTTTCGAATGAAGTTAAAGACAACTAAGCGCTACTGGAGCCATCTTATGGAAAAAACTGAACAAACCTTTGGGCCAACCCAATATTTGTTTTTGTCCCTTATAAGAAAGTAGCAGAGTGTGTGTGTGTGCTTTTTTTTTCTTTTTAAGTAGGAATATTTGGATTGAGTTTTTGTTTAATTTAGGGTTTGAGGTTTTTATTTTTAGGACATAATACCTAAATCTTTATGACATCTTAGAAACTAGGTTATGGTCTGCCTTTTTTAAGGATTAATTTGCATTTTTTAAAAGTGTGTTCAGTGGATAACTGATGTAGATTTATTATATCATGTTAATTAAAAAGGTAACTGGCCAAATATCAATGCTTGGTACAAATATTACCTCAACCATTATTAAGTCTTTCCTGAGTAGCTAATTTAAAATTGTTCAACAGATATTTATTTATTTTTATAATTATTTTTCTTTTGTGGTACGCGGGCCTCTCACTGTTGTGGCCTCTCCCATTGCTGAGCACAGGCTCCGGATGCGCAGGCTCAGCGGCCATGGCTCACGGGCCCAGCCGCTCCGCGGCATGTGGGATCTTCCCAGACTGGGGCACAAACCTGTGTCTCCTGCATCAGCAGGCGGACTCTCAACCATTGCACCACCGGGGAAGCCCTCAACAGATATTTAATAATCGCCCACACTGTCCTAGGCTTGCGATTCATTAGTGAACACAGCAAAGGTCCTGTCTTCATGGAGCTTCTGCTGCAGTGGGGAGAAACAGAATAGTAAACATAGCAAGCAGCTTTATAGCATAAGTACAGTTGCCCGCCCCCCCCCACCCACCCAGGGTTCCACCTTCCATGGGTATGGAGGACCCACTGTACTATGCCGTTTTATACAAAGGACATGAGGATCTGTGTTTTGGTATTTGTGGGGGTCCTGGAACTGAGTGATGACCGTACTATGAGTAAAGAAAACATGGAGTGGAGTTTGGGTGTGTCAGCACTGTGTGTGTATGTGAGTTTTGCATGGTGATAGTGCAGAGGCTTAGCACAAATGATTGAGCCTTGAGTCACCTGGGGAAAGAACGTTACAGGCAGAGGGATAGTAGGTGCAAAGGCTGTGCTGTGAAGCATGCTGCTTTTGTTTGAGGAACAGCAAGGAGAGCCAAGTGAGGCCAGAGTGGTATGAGGGGTGAGGGGTAGATTGTAGAGGGCCCTGTAAGTCATTATAAGGACCTTGGCTTTTACTCTGAGCCACGGTGAGCAGAAGATGCTCTGACTGCTGGAATGAGGGGTGAGGATAAGGGAGGAGTAGGGAGCTGTGTTAAATCTAAGATAATTTAAAGCCCATAATCTCTGTTTAGAGACCAGTGCCCTAGCCTGGATTGGTGGTTATCCAACTTGATGTGCATCAGAATCACTTGGGGGGCTCGATAAAGCACAGATTAGGGTTTCTAATATGGTATTGAACTTGGGCTATGCTGATTTTTGAGGTGGTTGTGAGATGTCCAGTTGTAGATGTTGAGTTAGATAGCTGTGTATGTGATAGGGAACTCACAGGAGTGGTAAGTTTGGGCTAGAGATACAAATTTGAGTCTAGAGACAAGGTAGTGATGAGATTGCCTCAGAGAAAGTATAGTGTGTGAGGAGTGAGAGGTGGGTGTGGGTCAAGCCTCAGTTGTTGCTGATCAGATAAATAAGGTGAGGATCCTTTATTGAACAAAGAGCCTTTGAGACTTACTGTGTCTTAGGCATTGCTCAAGGGAACCAAACGTGGTTTACAGTCTCTAACCTTGTCCATCAATTCATCCATCCACCCATTTATCCTTCCTCTCTCCCACCTCCCTCTTCATTTTTTATTGTCATTCTTGGCTTGTGTTATATATTTGCCAGTATTTAGTGACACACCTCCCCTGTATACTCTTAATTCCTGACTCTAGAATTGCTTAGTGGCCAATGTGTTTGACACTCCAACCTTCATTCCACACCAAATGATGGCTCTAGGTCACCACAGCATCTCTTTCTCTAGGGGTTGATAGAGGCATTGCCAATAAGAGATGAAGAGTAGTTAGCTGTGAGGCTTGGAGGAAGATTTCTTGGCTCCTAAGAAGATACAAGGAGAGTGTCCATTCTTTTTCATGACTTTGTGCTTGGAGGTGATTTCTGGACCTGGATGTCACACCCTGATTAAGGGTCAGCCTGGAGGCAAACTTGACATTCTGAGAAGGGTAGATCTGAGAGATGGATGGAACCACCCATTTAAGCTGCTGTACTTGTTGATTTCTTGTAATGCCTGAGAATTATTTTATTATTCTTTTGGCGGTACGTGGGCCTCTCACTGTTGTGGCCTCTCCTGTTGCGGAGCACAGGCTCCGGATGCTCAGGCTCAGCGGCCATGGCTCACGGGCCCAGCCGCTCCGCGGCATGTGGGATCCTCCAGGACCAGGACATGAACCCGTGTCCCCTGCATCGGCAGGTGGACTCTCAACCACTGCGCCACCAGGGGAGCCCCGTGAGAATTATTGTTTTATTGTTAAAGCCTTTTGAAGTAAAGGTTTCTGATACTTGCAGCTACAAAGCATCTTATCTGATACACCTTGCATTCTTTCCTAAAGGACTTAGCTCTTTTAACAACAGTTAAGATATTCCTTTAATTTTGTTTAAGCAATTCTTGTGCACCTTTTCTTTTATATTTTAATGATGCAGCATATTCAGATTTAGCCATAGATCCTAAAGTTAGACTCGTGTTCATTAGGAAAGCTGTGGGTTGGTGAAGGGTAGTGGGAGATGTTAAAGAATCTGACTATAAATATCTTTTGGCAATACCTGATTAATATGGCTATTATTAAATATTATATAATATGTCAAGGATTCTTTATTATTGAAGAAAAAGTTTATGTTTAAATCATATTATAGTCCTCGGTTATTCATGAGAGGTATTTTGTAGAAACACATGGAGTACATCACTGACCACAAATTTATGTACTGCTTTATCTAAATCACTTCCTGTTGTAGATACTGTTTAAAATCTGAAAAGGGAAATAAATGTTTTTAAAAAATGGAACTGACATTATATCTTTTTGCAGCACTTTTTTGCTTGTGTAATATAGGTCAAAAACATATTGATTGAATTTTCTCCTAAAATCATCTTATCTCTCTGAGGTATAGGATTGGGGTTGGTAGGGGAGGGGAGATGGAAACTAATAAGTTGGGCCTGATGATTAGTTGTAATTCCTGGGACTTAAAAATTATTTTTGTTCCCAACTTTTTAATTAAAATTTTTAACATACAGAAAAATTGAAAGAATAATCTCCCATAGAAATCTCCCATATCACCAATTTACTTACCCAGTAATTAGTAACAACATGCCATTATTTTTTCCCTTTATATTGGAATATGCCTACATATACACATTTTCTGAATTATTTGAAGGTCAGTTGCATCATGACCCTCTACCTTTATTGAGAACTGTAAGTGGTTATGAATGAGATGCAGCAGTCTCTACACTGTCTGACTATGAATATCCTAATAATTCTGTGGCTAACTCTTATTTATTAAAAAGATTTTTATCATTAGGGTCAGGTAATGTAATTCTGTTTCTCAGCCATGGTTTACTTTTTCATCCACTTATCATCTGTCTAAGCTCATTCTGGCTGCTGTAATAAGATACCATAAGCTGGGTGGCTTATCAACAACAAAAATTTATTTCTCACAGTTCTGGAGGCTAGGAAGTCCAAGGCACCAGCAGATTCGGTGTCTGGTGAGGGCCCACTTCCTAGTTGGCTGTCTTTTTACTGCAGCCTCACTCACCTGGCGGAAGGGGATGTGGGAGCTCTCTGGGTCTCTTTTACAAAGGCGTTAACCTCATTCATGAAGTCTCTGCTCTCATGACCTGTTCACCTTCCAAAGGCCCCACCTTTGTGGAACATAAAATCTGAGTTTGGATCAATGAAATACTAATTTAGTAATGATAATCAGAGCATAGATTTTATACTATGTTTAATCGTCATTTCCTTTATTTAAAGAATTTCAAGGTACCCGAGGGTTCAGTTTTATTTAGAAGAACCTGGCTCTGATTTGGAGGATCGGGAGTGTGATTGCAATTCTACGTCCAGCTAGGGAAGAATGAAGTGTTAGGGTGGGAGTGAGACACGGAAAAGGCAGGACAGGGTTTGCTGGTGGGCATGACGTTTACGTGCACAGGATTCAGTGGTTGTGGTTGTGCTTCCAGAGGAGAATTCTCGAGAATTTCTGGTCAGCCTCTATCACCCTGTATGAAACAGCATGGATAGTGCTGGAAGCCACGGTTGATGGCACATTGAGAGTGCTGGGTTTACAGCAGTGACTTACCAGCACTGTGAGGGGCAGAGGGCCAGTTTCCTCAGGATGCTTTTGTGAAATTGCCAGGAAACCTGTCCAGGAACCAACCCTAACTCTGTAGCTTGTCTGTATTAGTTAGATGTAGTTAGAATGAGCCATTAGAAAAAAATAGCAAGTTATGAGGCGGTACGTGGGCCTCTCACTGTTGTGGCCTCTCCTGTTGCGGAGCACAGGCTCCGGATGCTCAGGCTCAGCGGCCATGGCTCACGGGCCCAGCCGCTCCGCGGCATGTGGGATCCTCCAGGACCAGGACATGAACCCGTGTCCCCTGCATCGGCAGGTGGACTCTCAACCACTGCGCCACCAGGGGAGCCCCGTGAGAATTATTGTTTTATTGTTAAAGCCTTTTGAAGTAAAGGTTTCTGATACTTGCAGCTACAAAGCATCTTATCTGATACACCTTGCATTCTTTCCTAAAGGACTTAGCTCTTTTAACAACAGTTAAGATATTCCTTTAATTTTGTTTAAGCAATTCTTGTGCACCTTTTCTTTTATATTTTAATGATGCAGCATATTCAGATTTAGCCATAGATCCTAAAGTTAGACTCGTGTTCATTAGGAAAGCTGTGGGTTGGTGAAGGGTAGTGGGAGATGTTAAAGAATCTGACTATAAATATCTTTTGGCAATACCTGATTAATATGGCTATTATTAAATATTATATAATATGTCAAGGATTCTTTATTATTGAAGAAAAAGTTTATGTTTAAATCATATTATAGTCCTCGGTTATTCATGAGAGGTATTTTGTAGAAACACATGGAGTACATCACTGACCACAAATTTATGTACTGCTTTATCTAAATCACTTCCTGTTGTAGATACTGTTTAAAATCTGAAAAGGGAAATAAATGTTTTTAAAAAATGGAACTGACATTATATCTTTTTGCAGCACTTTTTTGCTTGTGTAATATAGGTCAAAAACATATTGATTGAATTTTCTCCTAAAATCATCTTATCTCTCTGAGGTATAGGATTGGGGTTGGTAGGGGAGGGGAGATGGAAACTAATAAGTTGGGCCTGATGATTAGTTGTAATTCCTGGGACTTAAAAATTATTTTTGTTCCCAACTTTTTAATTAAAATTTTTAACATACAGAAAAATTGAAAGAATAATCTCCCATAGAAATCTCCCATATCACCAATTTACTTACCCAGTAATTAGTAACAACATGCCATTATTTTTTCCCTTTATATTGGAATATGCCTACATATACACATTTTCTGAATTATTTGAAGGTCAGTTGCATCATGACCCTCTACCTTTATTGAGAACTGTAAGTGGTTATGAATGAGATGCAGCAGTCTCTACACTGTCTGACTATGAATATCCTAATAATTCTGTGGCTAACTCTTATTTATTAAAAAGATTTTTATCATTAGGGTCAGGTAATGTAATTCTGTTTCTCAGCCATGGTTTACTTTTTCATCCACTTATCATCTGTCTAAGCTCATTCTGGCTGCTGTAATAAGATACCATAAGCTGGGTGGCTTATCAACAACAAAAATTTATTTCTCACAGTTCTGGAGGCTAGGAAGTCCAAGGCACCAGCAGATTCGGTGTCTGGTGAGGGCCCACTTCCTAGTTGGCTGTCTTTTTACTGCAGCCTCACTCACCTGGCGGAAGGGGATGTGGGAGCTCTCTGGGTCTCTTTTACAAAGGCGTTAACCTCATTCATGAAGTCTCTGCTCTCATGACCTGTTCACCTTCCAAAGGCCCCACCTTTGTGGAACATAAAATCTGAGTTTGGATCAATGAAATACTAATTTAGTAATGATAATCAGAGCATAGATTTTATACTATGTTTAATCGTCATTTCCTTTATTTAAAGAATTTCAAGGTACCCGAGGGTTCAGTTTTATTTAGAAGAACCTGGCTCTGATTTGGAGGATCGGGAGTGTGATTGCAATTCTACGTCCAGCTAGGGAAGAATGAAGTGTTAGGGTGGGAGTGAGACACGGAAAAGGCAGGACAGGGTTTGCTGGTGGGCATGACGTTTACGTGCACAGGATTCAGTGGTTGTGGTTGTGCTTCCAGAGGAGAATTCTCGAGAATTTCTGGTCAGCCTCTATCACCCTGTATGAAACAGCATGGATAGTGCTGGAAGCCACGGTTGATGGCACATTGAGAGTGCTGGGTTTACAGCAGTGACTTACCAGCACTGTGAGGGGCAGAGGGCCAGTTTCCTCAGGATGCTTTTGTGAAATTGCCAGGAAACCTGTCCAGGAACCAACCCTAACTCTGTAGCTTGTCTGTATTAGTTAGATGTAGTTAGAATGAGCCATTAGAAAAAAATAGCAAGTTATGAAGCAGGCCATACAATGGTTAGTTTTCATTAGCTGGTGTCAGTAAAATTGAATGTGCCTCCCTCATTATTGGGAGGAAACATGTGGATCTGTGCTCACTGCAGTAAGCCTTCCTCAGTGTCCTTTTGTTAAGCACAAATAGACAAGTTGGATGCTTGAGACAGTAAACTGAGGATTTTCTATTGAGAATTTAGGCTGCTTCTCACAGGCTAGAATGGCCATGATGGGGCAATAATTATAAAAGATCCTGAGACACATCACCTCAGTGTTGTGATAACAGGTGGCACCAGTGGTCCAGGATCTACTTTCAGAAAGGCCTTTTAATTCTCAACTTAAGTGAGGGACTAAAGAACCCGGGAGGTACCTGCCACCCTGGGTTTGCATTGCGCTTTGCTCTGCATTTCTTCTTTTTTTTTTAACATCTGTATTGGGGTATAATTGCTTTACAATGGCGTTAGTTTCTGCTTTATAACAAAATGAATCAGCTATACATATACATATGCCCCCATATCTTTTCCCTCTTGCGTCTCCCTCCTACCCTCCATATCCCACCCCTCTAGGTGGTCACAAAGCACCGAGCTGATCTCCCTGTGCTATGCGGCTGCTTCCCACTAGCTATCTGTTTTACATTTGGTAGTGTATTATGTCCATGATACATATGCCCCCATATCTTTTCCCTCTTGCGTCTCCCTCCTACCCTCCATATCCCACCCCTCTAGGTGGTCACAAAGCACCGAGCTGATCTCCCTGTGCTATGCGGCTGCTTCCCACTAGCTATCTGTTTTACATTTGGTAGTGTATATATGTCCATGCCACTCTCTCACTTCGTCCCAGCTTACCCTTCCCGCTCCCCGTGTCCTCAAGTCCATTCTCTATGTCTGCGTCTTTATTCCTGTCCTGCCCCTAGGTTCTTCAGAACCTTTTTTTTTTTTTAAGATTCCGTATATGTGTGTTAGCATATGGTATTTGTTTTTCTCTTTCTGACTTACTTCACTCTGTATGACAAAAACAGTGGTTAGAGGCCGCGAAGTAGGTGGCAATGCCTTAACCATATGCATGTTGTCAGGCCCGAAGGCCTCTTCCATCCTTGTCAAGGGGAGTGCTAACCTTCTCTCCTTTCACACAACACTGCTCTGCATTTCTGTATTGTTTCACCAACCCATGTGTATCCCTAAGCTGAATAATTATGAAGACGATGGATAATTGCGAGGATTGGCGTCAGAAGCTCACACACGGAGGAGGCAGTGTTGCCATTGTTCCGGGAAGACTCCCAGAATAAGAGAAATTGGAGAGTTTCTGTTCACAGTCTGACCTGAGGCATTCTGAGAGATGACCAGAGGCCACTCAGGCCTCCACTGGGCAAGGTTATGAGTGAGTCGTGATGAATGGACCTACCTTGGGTGTCTAGCAGAGTTGAACTGTGGGCCAGCCACTGGCGGGCATGTGGGAAGTGGGCTACTGTTCTGCTTCTCAGCACTCCTGTGTTTGATGGTCAGCTCTCTACAGAGGTTAGCTGGACACTTGTGTGGGGCAACAGGGGAGTCTCAGCGGAGCCCAGGCACCCAGAGGACAGCAGTGCCTTAGCAGGTGGTCCACATCCACCCTGGAGGAGGGATCTGGCTGTAACGCTCACTGGTGCCCCCAGTGGTAGTGTGCTGGCATGGAAGAGCCGAGCACTGGTGAAGAATGGGGATGCAGAAGACACCCCACCCCATCCGAGGCTCTGCTGTCCGTGGTTTCATTTACCTATGGTTAACCACAGTCAGAGAATATTAAACAGAAAATTCCAGAAATAAACAATGCCTACGTTTTAAATTACGCACTCTTCCGAGTAGTGTGATGAAATCTTGCGCCATCTCACCCAGGATGTGAATCAACCCTTTGTCCGGCATATCCTGCCCATGAGTCACTTAGTAGCTGTCCCGGGTATCAGATCCACTGTTGAGGTTTCACAGTGCTTGTGTTCAAGTCACCCTTGGTTTACTTAATAGTGTGAGAATACTGATGCTGGCAGTTTGGATGTGCTAAAGAGAAGCTGTAAGGTGCTTCCTTTAAGTGAAGCACCTTAGGTGGAAGGTGAAAGTTCTTGACTTTAATAAGGAGAGGAAAAAAATTGTATGCTGAGGTTGATTAGATTCATGGTAAGAATGAATCTTCTCTCCGTGAAATTTTGAAAAAGGAAGAAAATTTGTACTAGTTTTGTCGTCATACCTCACTTGGCAAAAGTTATGGCCACAGTGTGTGTTAAGCCCTTAGTTAAGATGGAAAAGACAATACATTTATATAATAAGATACTTTGAGAGAGAGACCAGTTTTATATAACTTTTATTACAGTATATTGTTATAATTGTTCTATTTAATTGTTGATCTCTTACTGTGCCTAATTTATAAATTAAACTTTACCATAGGTATGTATAGGGAAAAAAACATAGTATATGTAGGATTTGGTACTGTTTTCAGTTTGAGGCATCCACTGGGGGTCTTGCAATGTATCCCCCATGGATAAGCAGGGGACTGCTGTCAGTTTGACTGCTATCAGATGCCATTGTATAGGGAGCTGGTGGATCATTGCCTTGAGCTGTATTTTGTGAATTAACATGTTGTTTTATAGAAAACCTAGCCATAGAAGCTTGGGGAGGAAAAAATATGAACAAGCAAATGACATGAATTTTAGAGTGTATATTTTTGAAAATGGTTTAAAAAAATTTAATTATGCTTGTGACAAATATAGTCTGATTTATTTTGATAACTAAAGTGTAGCATACTAAGGAAGAGATTGTAGAAATAATGTGTAAGATTGTAGTTTAGTCATAACTTTGAATTGGAATAATATTAGGACACATATCTTTTTGACACATACCTTTATTCTTATATTGACCGAAACAAATGGCTTCAGAACCAGATTTCTTGATTTTGAATTCTGGTTCTGCTGCTGGGATGTTTTTGGCTTAATCTTTTTGGCTTCAGTTTCCTCCCATTATTATGATTGTTATTGTTGTTTTCTGTATAGCAGATAGGTGCAGTGTGCCTAAATATTTCTTACAGTGTCAAGATGTAAATAACTTTTATTTTATTTTTAACAGGGACCTCCGAAACAATCTTATTAGTAGTATAGATCCAGGTGCCTTTTGGGGACTGTCATCGCTAAAACGATTGTAAGTGTGAATTGCTGACTTTATGAGTTTGAACTGTTATAAGTAACTGTTAACCTACTTTAAACTTTAACACGATAAAAACGTGGCTTTTTAATAATTTTTAGAAGTTCATCTAGCCAGGTCCTAGATAGAGAAACAGAGTGTTTAATGTAAGTAGCTTAGAAGGCAGTTTATTTTTACAGTAATTTGATTTGTTTTGTGATAGATAGTTGCATCCCTCTTACGGTAATGAAATCATGATGGTTGGCTTTGCCAGCTGCCATAATCTGTAGATGATTTTCAAGTTATGAATACATTTAAACAATCTATTGTAAATGCCCTAAAAATTGAGGCCCCTTTCTATTAATGATTTAAAATCTTGCCATTTTTCCATATATTTTTTCTATGTATTATCATTTCAAAACCTAAAGACCAGTTTTTATTATTTCTGAAGCTAAACACCTCTGCTCCCCTTACTGTGCTCATGTCACGGTTGCTGTGTGAACATGCTCATATTTGAGAGGTCACCCTGTGCTTAAGCCATGTGGACTGTCCCACCACCCTTTATTCCTTCTAAATGCATTTATTAAGTGTGGGCTACTTACTTATGCTCTGACTTCTCTGGAAGAACTCACAGACTCTTGGGGGCAAATAGATAATGCAAATACATCCTAAATAATAATGATAGTAATCTGCCAGGGAAAGGAGGGGGACCGCCTTAGAGGGGAATGACCTGCCTTGAGAGCGGCCAGCTGTTAGATTTGACCTTGCCCCTGAGGGGTGAATACATATTGAAGAATAACAGAACGAGCATCCTAAGCAGAGTGGACATAGGTGTGAAAGAACATGTCCTTTGGCCAGAGCTTCAAGTAGAAAGGGGGAAAAAATGTTGGGAGATAAGCTGGTCAGGGGGGAACTAGGCTTTTAATGCTCTCCTGCCACGTTGAAGAATTTCGAATCTATTTGTTAGACAGTAGGGACTGGCAGAACTTTTTCATTGTGGAGTTGATGTGATGAGATTTGTGGCGTCAGAGTTGCAGTGGATCAAGCTGGGTTTAGAGTTCAGTAAAAGTAATGTATCAACCAGGTATAGCAATGTAATCGAAGTGGGAAGACAGAGATCAGCATCACTTCAGTTACAAAAAAATTCATTGATTCTATCCTGTGTGCCCAGTAGTGAGCCAGGCTCTAGATATACAAAGGGAACTCAGGAACTGCTTGGAAGGTTTGCAGTTCAGTGGAATCGTTATATACCAACCAAGAACCTGAATATGGAATTGGAATATACTTCTGGAGAGATAGAGCAGTAGCTGGAGTTCAGCTGCTAAGAGTCTTTGAAGCTGTTAGGACTCAGCCATACTGACACAGGCAGGGGCACGGAACACGGCCATCAGTAGGCTACGTGCATCTCCAGAAACAGTCATTAGGGAGTGGAGGGGCAGCAGCTAACTGAGCTTGATGTATAACAATGAGTCATTTTCTTGTTTCTTACTGGGGCAAACTGGCATCATGTTTGGATGGAACGTGAGTCCTCATGTGGGGAACAGGAGTGTAGGTGCTAGACCTACCCTATCAAACTCTGGGGCTGAGGCTAAACCACCTTTGTTTCCACAGTCCCTCCTAGTGATTTTGATGCTGAAGTTAGAGAACTTCTAGAATATTTTTCCTTCCAACTTGTTTTTCCAAAAGGAGGGAGGAGTGTGGCATCCTATGGCCAGACATGTCCACTCATTCTCTCCTTCTGTGATCCACTCCACTGTGTTCTGTTTTCTGGTAATAGGGAGATTAATACTGATAATATCTCCATGTCAAGGTAGAGATTGAATGAAACTTGACTGTTAATAAAAAGCAGGTTCATCAGGATGTTTCAAGGATACTATAGAATATCTTAGGTTCTCCATCCAGTTCTTTATCCTTCAGTAAATAATTTTTCAAGTACTGCTATCCAAAATAAATATAATTCTTGTTCAGTAGCACTTAATTACTATTATTGTCCCAGATGTTGCCTTAGCATTTTTTCATTGCATTACACATTAAGTAGTCTCTTGTGTTCTTGCCTAGGAAGGTAATTGTCATTTATAATGTTCTTCCCACTAGAAAATTCATTCTTAATTCCAAACAGCTAACTTGTAATTGAATTTATGGTATACAGCTTGTAAGCTGAGAGAGTCCTATACGTAAACTCAGTGAGATACAAAGATATTCTGCTAGTTGCTTCTAGATTACAGGCAGTTTTTCTCATGAGGCCTTCAGTCATTCATTCATTTCCATTGTGCATCTCACTCGGCAGCCACATGTAAAGTATTTTTGTAAGTGTCCCATGCCTTTGCCTTTATTTTATAGATAATTTGGATCAGGAAGATTAAGTGGCTTTCTGAAGAATAAACTACCAGAAGTAGGTAAAACCTAGACCCATTCAGTTTCTCCTTTGCTTTATCAACAAATTCAAGCTGATTCTCAGTTCAAATTAAAACCCATTACCAATACCTAAATTCCATTTTAAATGGGTATAGCTGTAATGAAATTGTTTCCCAAAGAATCAGTGGTAGGTACACCATTTAAAGCTCAGAATTGAGACAAGATAATGAATAGAGCACAGAAATGCTTGTTTAAGCAACATTTCACAAGATGATGCCTAATTTTCTTAAACAGTAAAGCCCAGAAATAGAGGAAACTCAGCCGGAATTTTTAAAAAGTCCCACACGATTAAAAATACTTAGCGTTAATATTCTGAGGAGCTGGAGCACAGCAAATGCAGATAAAGACTTTCATTGCTTAAGATTTTTTTTTTTTAATCAAAAGTTTCCATAAGAAAGGGAAGGCAGTGCTATGAAATTTTTGGAAACCAGGATTACCTAAACTAGCTTTTGAAATATCTAGAGGAAAAAGTTAATGAGTAGGTACCGGATTCAAATGCAAAGTCTTTGTAATTTCTCTCGGACTAATACATTTTTTTCCCCATTACCAGGTATACAATTTAGAATCAGTTTTAATTTAGAAATGGGTGGTACAAGTCTCTAAAGAGTAACTCAGAGTGAAATTCAAAGAATATATGCTTTTTTATTACAGAGAATAATATGGGCATTGAAGAAAATATGATAAAAATATTTTTAAAATTTGGTTTAGAAAGTTTTAGTTCTTTTATTGAAATTCAGAATGATCAATAATTTCAAATCTAACAACTGAGAAAAATTAATTGTTTTAGGGCTTTCATCCTAAATCCACTGATGGAAAATGTTGCAAGCCATGCTGTCTCATTTGAAGAAATTGTCAGTTATCTCCCAATTAAAATGTAATCTGATTGAAATGTAAAATTGTATTCACTGTGCTTGGTGTGAAGAAAAATAGTGTAGAAAGATAGAACAAAATACTTACTAAAATTATCACACAGATAAAAGGAAAAAAGTTTCATGGTTTGAGGAGAAGAAAAAAATGGATAGAAAGTAACATTTGATAGGAACTATAAGAAGTTAAGAGTGACTGGAAAAAATGGGCTGTTACCTAGATATAGTTATAAAGTAATTTGACTTGGAGCATAAATGACAGATCTATAAAGTAAAAGCTAACTCAGTTGTTTTTTTCATTACAGTCAAAACTTCTGAGTATTTAAGGAATGAAATTAGAAAGCATGAAGTTTCAGATGTTCTTGAGGAAATAAAAAGTTTCGGCATTTTGGTAATTTGCCCTTTTACCCATTGTCCGTTGGATGTTGCCTGAGATCAGGCTCTGTTCCCTAACTTAACCTAGCATGATTAGCTGTGTAGATCATCACAGACAGTAAGATAGAGTCTCATTTTTACTACTTCAGTTTTATCTTGAGTCATTTTACAGGAGTAAATGCTTGAAATATCAAGGGCACTGTAATTAAACAGTGTTTAGCCTGTACGTGCCAGAAGTAAGTGAAAGCAAGGATTATTTCTTCTCTCAGTGCTGCACTTGAGATAGGTGAATATTTCAGAGATGCTTAAAAGATAGGACTTGTGTGATACCTGGGTGCCATTCTTGAATATTGAATGTATGAAACCTTTATTAACCAAGAGAACTAATTGAAGACACTTTTTTTCCTTTCTCTCTAGGGATCTGACAAACAA
Organism: Lipotes vexillifer; assembly: GCF_000442215.2. Classification (NCBI taxonomy): domain Eukaryota; kingdom Metazoa; phylum Chordata; class Mammalia; order Artiodactyla; family Lipotidae; genus Lipotes; species Lipotes vexillifer. Next base: position 538,664 of record NW_006796798.1, on the reverse strand, counting down.
TCGAATAGGGTGTCTGAATGCAGACATATTCCGAGGGCTCACCAATCTGGTTAGGCTGTAAGTGCCTCTTTCTTTCGTATTATAATACAAGGAAGCATTTGAACCAGTACCCAAATTTTTATGACCACCTATATGTTTAATATTAAAATAACAACTGTAGAGGTTACAGAAGTGGTAGGATATAAGGAGCTGGAAATTTAATCATGGAGATATAATGTCATCAGAACATAACAATGCATTATATCCTCCGTCCCAAACACACACACACACACACACACACACACACACACACACACACACACACACACACACACACACACACACACACACACACACACACAAAGGAACATGAGCAAAGGGGACAATGAAATAGCCTGGCTGGGGTGGGATGGAGTATGCAGGCCCCCCCACACACACACACACACACACACACACACACACACACACACACACACACACACACACACACACGATGTAGTATATACCCCAGGGAACATGTCCACATTGAGAGACATGATCAAAGCTTTGCCACTTTGGGAAAATTTCTTGGAAGAGATGAAACTTGAGCTGATGGTCCAGATCGTTAGAAAGGAAAGGAAGTCAAGCAAATGATAAAAGGAGGTAGAAATAAGAGCGAGGCCAGTTTGTCAAGGTGAAGGCCGTCGGACTTATGAGTAAAATGACCATCTGAATCACACCTCTGACCTTGTGATTATAGGTGAGTTGTTTAGCTTTTCTCTTTTTCAAATGAAAAAGTAGATTGATAAAGTAAGTAAAGTAAATAATAAATAAAGTAAGATTAATAATACCTCAAAGTTATTATAAGGATTAATTAGCATTTGAATTATCTATACCTATATCTTATAATTTGTATCTAATATAAGTGCAGAACTTTGTATATGCCATCAAATATATTTTAATTTTATTTTAAAAATAGACTCAGAGTAATTAGAAGTAAATTCAGTTATCTATAATAGAGCTTTATACAAGACCATATGAAAAGCAGACTGAAGCTTAGAACTCATTCAACCCTAGGAAGCCACTGAAAGACATTGATGTGGGAAAATGGCATAAAATCATGATTTAGAGAAGAGCAATCTAGAAATAGGGTGCAGGGTGAAATGCAGGATTTAGGGGTAGAAGTTCTAGTAGTGAGATCACCTGTTCCTGGTTCTTTCTCTTTTTAGCTTTTTAGAATGTTTCTTCTGTTTCGTTCAAGTTAACTTTGAAAAAGCTGTAGAGGCTTAAGTAGTGAGATCATTTCATCTATACAGTAAGGGAGGGGTCTCCAAATCACTTGCCAGAACAGAATAAAGTTACTCTTGCTTCTTAGTCAGCAAATTTGTATTTTTCAGTGTGCCCTTTAATTCTGGAGGAAAGATAGTTGGCCAAGTTTATGTTTTTAAACAAAAGATTGATTTGGTGTACAGCTTTACTCATAGTGAGAAATTAATTAAATCAATTACAGTTTCCCTTTTTGTAGCTGGATTACAAACAATTTCATTTCAGTGCTTTCATTATCTCGAGAGTTTTGTATTTTTGGTTGTAAGGAATGTATAAGAATTGGCAAATTGAGGTGTTTATGGAGAAAATTTGTTATATTTTTGGGTAGCTATGAATCAAATAATGAAAAAGGGAGTCTGAAGTTTTTTGACCATTTTCTTGACTTTAGTTTCAGATGGATATGTAGCTTTGGTCTAGGGATTTTTGACCCATCAGCAAATGTTCTTTAGGCAAAAGAGCTGTGTGGGACAGTGCTTACATTAAGGCAAGTTACTATATGCTTACTATTATTATTATTATTTGCCTCCTGCCTTAAAAGCAAACATTTTTGGAAGTTTTAGAGCTTGGGTTGTATCTTACATTTTTACCAATTCTCTGGTAGTTGTGAGAATTTACAGGTCATGGAACACAGTGGACGCATATCCAGGTGAATCATTAAAACATAGAAATAGCACTACCACGTTTCCTACTTTGAGATTGATTGAGATGATTTTATAGCCCATGTAATAATAGATGATGGTGGCTCTTTTTTTCTTTGTTTTAAGAAAACAAGTCCACAGTTTTATATATTTACTTTTCATTAAGTTTAAATCCATGAAGGGTATAGTGTCACACGGATTCTCTGTCCAATGGCCTTAGCAAGGAGGTTGCTTTGGAATTTAGAATGAACCATGATGCCACTGTTTCCATAAGCATAAGTTATCTTTTCCCAGATTACTCTGGTTTTGTTAGGTTTTCCACCAGGAGTTACTGTGTTGTTCTTTGTTTTGCGCACATAAGCACATCTCCTGCCTAGATAGAATTGTTTCATCTTGAGCATATACACCTTCAGTTTTCAGGAGAGCTGTTTGCTCCCTCTGGTTCCATAGATCCCACTTATATCCAGGAAAAATGGCCTTGGACCACAGCCTTCCAGACATATTTGTCCTGTTAGAAGTCCTGTTCCCCAGAAGGCCTCCACAGGGTCCAAGGAGGCTGAAATAGAAAGGGTGATAGTGGCTCTTTTAAATGCAACAATATGGCATATATAGAACTATACCTGACATATCCTTTAAATACTGTTCTAAGAAAAATTGGCAATTGGGGTAGCTTCTTAACATTGAAGAATGCATTGCAGTGGAGTTGCTTGTGATAATTTGGGTTGACATAGTTCTAGAGCTGTGGATCAGGAAACTTTGAATGGGTGTTCTGTGTGGGCTGCTCTCTAAGCCAGGCTGTATGCCGGTTGTGAAGGCTGATAACAATTTGTATTTCAGACATGGAGAATAGCATTTTCTCAGTCTAACAGGTGGAAAAGAGAATCTGATTAGTTAAGGGACATGTAGTACATTTTTTTTAACATCTTTATTGGAGTATAATTGCTTTACAATGGTGTGTTAGTTTCTGCTTTATAACAAAGTGAATCAGTTATACCTATACATATATCCCCATATCTCTTCCCTCTTGCGTCTCCCTCCCTCCCACCCTCCCTATCCCACCCCTCTAGGTGGTCACAAAACACTGAGCTGATCTCCCTGTGCCATGCAGCTGCTTCCCACTAGCTATCTGTTTTACATTTGGTAGTGTATATATGTCCATGCCACTCTCTCACTTTGTCCCAGCTTACCCTTCCCCCTCCCCGTGTCCTCAAGTCCATTCTCTATGTCTGCGTCTCTATTCCCGTCTTGCCCCTAGGTTCTTCATGACCTTTTTTTTTTTTTTTAGATTCCAGATATATGTGTTAGCATACAGTATTTGTTTTTCTCTTTCTGACTTACTTCACTCTGTATGACAGACTCTAGGTCCATCCATCTCATGTAGTAGATTTTTTAGGTTAGGAATCAGAGAAGCTCCCTAATTACTATTTCCCATCCCAAAGAGTAAGTGTACAAAAGCAATCAGTCTAGAGTGGATCACTGTTCTAGCTATTTCCTCAGCTACCTCTTCAGCTGAACTTTCGGGGTTACCCTGGAACTTGGGATCTCGGACTGACTTGGCCTCTTAGCCAAAGGGGCTGGAAACCTTGGCAGACACCCTGTTGCATTCTCACCCATACTTCTTATCATATTGAAACGTCTTGGCTTTGGCGATTCAGTGTAAAAATTCAAAAATGGCTTTTAAAAAATATGTCAGAGGATTCACTGGACTTGGGTGTGGTAGGTAAAATTGATTAATTCTATGTATTGATCTCTGCCTTTATTGAAGGAGAAATTCTGGGAAGTGAAACCATCCTCCCAGAGATTCCCATTGTAACCCGGAGTAACTGACAGACAAAAATGGGACCCAATAATGGACTTCAGTGAAGTCTCTGTCCTTCACTTAGGAAGTTAATTTACAGAGAAATTGTCAGGAGATCAAAAAAAGCAAAGATTTCCTTTTTTTTCTTTATGAATTTTGATCAGTTTAAAACCTGTTTTCCCCTAAGAAATTATACCTTTAATATTTTTCTATCAGAAATAATAGGTGAGTGATATTTATAAGAAGTTCCTTTTTACAATTAAAAATTATTGATGCTGTTAAGTAATAAACCATATAGAGAGATATAAAGCAAAAGTTAAATCTGCCCTTCATCACTTCAGACACACCCTTCTGAGATAGCATGTACTAACTGGTGTATATATTCTCAGATTTTTCTATCGTTCTCCCCCCCCCCCCCCGAAATGTGTAGGCTTTCACATAGGGCTTTAAAAATGTGCTGTACTTGACATTTTACTTAAAAAATTTTTTACTGACATATTCTTAATATCTTTTCAGGAGAATACATATTGATTTAGTTCATGTGAATAGCTATAGAACATTCCAAGTATAGAACAGATCATAATTTAGTCAATTATTCCTCTGTTAATGTAGATACTATCTGATTCCTTTCCTCCTCCTTTAACAAATCTGCCCTGGTAAACATTCCTGTATATACACAGATGCTGCATCATACACACTTAACTTACAGGAATACAAATATATCTGTGTAGCAAAAAGTAAGTAAAGAAAAATTGACAGAGTAAGAAACAGCATGAGTGGGAATAGGTGGATAATTCACCTACCACCCCATTCAGTAAACTACATTAGGACACAAGAGCGGTGTCTTTGCTGTGAATGTCATTCTCAGTTTCCTTATGCTTTTTTTGGTGTAAGCACCTCAGAGTTGGAATGGGATTTTAATGTTTTAAAGTAGGTGTAGGTTTTTATGGCCACCAGCCGAAGCCCAATTACTTCTTAGGTGTCCAGCCAAACAAATAGCAGTCTGTTCCAACACTGGAGGAAAAATTAGTTTGTGTTGGTACTTACTGAGAGGATGGCATGTCTGTCTCCAATGTGATTGCCTCCTCTGTGATTTCCAAGGAAAAAAAAATGTATAATACCTAATAATTAGAATAAAGTTACCTAGTAATTAGAATCTAATGGTCCCTGTAAGCTACAATTATTTTGTTTATACTTAAATCCTATATTTGTAGAATGTATTTTTATTTTCAACTTACTACTATGGACTCTTTGAAAACATCTAAAAAAATATTACAGGTAATTGTATAAGGAATCTACATGGACCCATCAATCAGTTTCAACACTTAGTAACTCATAGCCAGTCTTGTTTTAGTTACACCTCACATCTCTTGTCTTCCTGCGTATATTTTAAAGTAAATCCCAGAAGTCATATAATTTCACATAGGGTACCTTCATAAAAGTATAATTTTAATTGCATCTAGGTTACTTTCTTAAAATGTTACAGTGATTTACACTCCATCAGCTGTACCCTTTTCGAAATCCACATTCAGTATTCACTTTGATAGGCCAGAAAAGAAAAGGGCATCGCTTTCATGGTTCTTTTGATTTGCAAGTATTCTTTTTGTGTTTTAAGTTCCTAGGCAATTCTTTTATGACGATCAAAATTATTTTATCCAGCCTTTTTTCTATCAAAAAAATCCTAAGGCAATAAAAATGAATCCAGTGATGTTCTTACTGAGATCCATTACATCAGTATATTAATTTGTGAGGGATTGATGTTTGTGTAATATTAAGTCTTCCCATCCAGGAATACGTTGCTGCAGGTGTTATGGTAACCGCTGACCTCTCCCCCATCAATTCTCTTTCCTCTCCTCACTGGAGAATCCATCTACCCAATTGTCACTTTTTTCCACACTTGTAGGATGAAACTCAAACTCTGGAGGAGAGGCAGGCCTCCTTGCAGGTCTCAGGACTTCTTCCTTGAGAACTCTAGGTCCAAATATTATCATTCTTTTTTTTTTTGAATTATTTTTTAAAATTTATTTTTGGCTGCATTGGGTCTTCGTTGTTGCACGCGGGCTTTCTCTAGTTGCAGTGAGCAGGGGCTACTCGGCGAGCAGGGGCTACTCTTTGTTGCGGTGCGCAGGCTTCTCATTGCAGTGGCTTCTCTTTTATGAAGCCCGGGCTCTAGGCGTGCTGTGGCACGAGGGCTCAGTAGTTGTGGCTCACGGACTCTAGAGCACAGGCTCATTAGTTGTGGTGCCCGGGCTTAGTTGCTCTGTGGCATGTGGGATCTTCTTGGACCAGGGCTTGAACCCGTGTCCCCTGCACTGGCAGGCGGATTCTTAACCACTGTGCCACAAGGGAAGTCCCAAAATTTTATCATTCTTGTTACTACAATAGGCACAGACAAGATCTTGTGATGGTTGGATCATGCTGCCATTTCCCCAGAGTCCTTGCTAGCGCCTCCTAAATGCGGGGTCTGAACAGTCAGCCACCAAAATTAACCACCTACTATATACCCCAGTTTGTTACTAGCTGACAGAGGTACCCCAGTAAATAAGACACACAAGTCCTTCCTCTCCTGGAGCTTATAGTCAAGCATCGAAGAAATCACAAAAAATGATTTGGTCAAAGCATGATGGGTATAACAAACTACTTATATTGTAGCATAAGGTGTTCTGCAATTCATACAAAACTCTGCAAGTGTTTAGGTATTAAAGCCATGATACAGGGGGAAACGAGAGAGGTTAAGTAATTTGCCCAAAGCCAACACGGAATTTTATCCCAAGTCTTTCGTCTTAACCCCTGAACTCATTTCACTCTGCCAACGTATTTTACTGGCTTACTGTCAGCTGTTGCTGGCCCTTCAGACCCTCCTTTTCCATGTTTTTTTTAAATTTTTGCTTTCTTATGTGATACTGAGTGAACACATGAAGAATAATTCTTGTTGCAATGAGAGTATGACTGAAGATCTAGTTCAGGAAGTCAACTTTGAGGGTCACATGATATTTGATAGAAAAATCCTTATCCAGCAGTAATTTTAAATAATTTTGTTTACTGCCTTATATAAGGTTAAGAACAATTTTCTTCTTCAACTTTGGAGAAAATATTTACTAGATGTTTCTCTTCATAAGATTTAAAACAAATTTCATAAATTCTTTATAACAGTAGTTAATGATAGGACATTTTAGGAAATATAAAATAGATAAAATGATATGTAATTGTTAGCATTTCTTAAAGTGTAATTATTTCCTTTTTTCCAGGAACCTTTCAGGGAATTTGTTTTCATCATTATCTCAAGGAACTTTTGATTATCTTGGCTCATTACGATCTTTGTAAGTAAGAATTTTTCTCCTGTTTTAGTAAATACATTTTAGTGTTTTACATTTAAAAGTTATTATATGGCTTAAGAGACTTCGTAGGAAAAGCTTGTGATTTTGCAATAATTAGAATCTCACTTGAGAACTTGCATTCACACTGAAAAACATACCATACACCTTAATAATGTGTTTCAGGCTGGGACAACCATTTTCTCCTTAGAATACTACTCTATCTCTCTAATTTATATTTAAAGTAAATAAATTGGTAACTTTTTCTCTTTGTGTTTCCAAATCAGAAAATATTTTGTTCAGCTAATTAAATTCCCAAAGTATAAAATATGCCTCCCTCCCTATGAAGAATTTATAGGGCTTCCCTGGTGGCGCAGTGGTTGAGAGTCTGCCTGCTGATGCAGGGGACACGGGTTCGTGCTCTGGTCCGGGAAGATCCCACATGCCGCGGAGCGGCTGGGCTCGTGAGCCATGGCCGCTGAGCCTGCGCGTCTGGAGCCTGTGCTCCTCAACGGGAGAGGCCTTGACAGTGAGAGGCCCGCGTACTGCAAAAAAAAAAAAAAAAGAATTTATAGTTGACTATGTTATGCTTTAGCGATTTAATTTTATCCTGTAACTCCATGCCCAAACTGAATTCACAACTTATTACTGACATTTCTAGGCATGCTTACATAGAATGCCTGCTTTATGAAGTCAGTGTAAGGTCATATTTACATAATTCTCTGTAGCTTTAGAACTGGCTGATTTTTTTCCCCCCAAAACACAGTTTTATTAAGTGCAAGATTGTATAGGAGTTACTTTTGAAGCTAACTGTATTTTCAGATAAACCTTAATATATTTCAAAGTATTAAGTTATAATGATTTCTGTTGGAATTACCGTTAAATATAATGTTTTTCAAATTTTTATGGTATATAACATACGGGCTTGAGTCTCTTTTTCCAGTGAAAAATGTCTTCTCTGCCAGATGTCTCTGTTTGATGTATGCTGACTTCTTCCCTTTTTTCCCTTCCCTCCTCCTCATCTTTCGTTTTCTAAATTTATCATTTCCATCTCATTTAGCAGTTTTCATTGGGATGTAGCTGATAGGTTAGGTGCTCACGGTGCTTCTCACCATGGCAGACATATGTACGTACTTCTAGAATCACACTGCATCAACCTCTATCTGGTCTTTTTGGTACTGCTACGGTTCTTATCCAGAAAACTGCTTTTTAGTGAAAACATCTCCTTTTAGGGGCTCATGTCAGCCATTTCTGTGAAGTTTAGGAAATAAAGGCTGTAAAAATAATCTGGCTTTTGAGACCCTGGATAGCAGCAATGTAGGAAGTATTTTCATCCAAAAATTGGGCAAAATTGCCAGTGTTTATATCTGATAGTGCTGGAAACTGACCAGAAGGTGGTGCTTAGGAATTAGCAGTCAGCCAGTCATCCTAGTCAGATAAACAGAATATAACCATGTGAAACAGTCATATATTGCTTTGTGTTGCCAGAATTAACAGAGTTTGCAGGTATTTAAGCCAAGAACATGGCAGTGATGCTGGAAAAATTAGGAAAGGCTTCACAATGCAGTATTTGTGCCACAGACTTGATGAAAGGGTAACAGTTTGATAGGCACAAAGGATGGGGATGTGGTATTCCAGTACCCTGGGCTTCAGGAGTTTGTTACATAGATGAGGAATAGATTTTGTTCACGTACCAACTTTGAAACTGGAGTCACTCCCCAAATCAGTGGGGAAGGGAGCTGGGGTCAGGCATTTGGCGTCATCTCAAGGGAAAGGAGACCATAACCAGTTGATGGTACAGTATGTGCCATAGCATGGTAAGGGTGAGCAGGAATGTGCTTGCCACACAAAGGGTAAAGCCAACATAAAGCAAAAATGCTATTTAATTCATTCACCATAACCTCTAAATTGCATTTTGTATGCTACAGAGAATTTCAGACTGAATATCTGCTGTGTGATTGTAACATACTGTGGATGCATCGCTGGGTAAAGGAGAGAAACATCACGGTACGGGACACACGGTGTGTTTATCCTAAATCACTTCAGGCCCAGCCAGTCACAGGTGTGAAGCAGGAGTTGTTGACGTGCGGTAAGGAAGACAAACTGAGAAAGGGTTAACTGTATTTTACTTGCTATCTTGTTTTCCCTGACAAACTGCAGAGTTCTGTTTACACATTGGGACTGATTACAGCTGTCAGTCTTCATGGATTTGATAATATTTAGTTTTTGCTGACAAGTCAGCTGGATTAAAAAACATTTTTTCGATTGGTGTTTAAAGTTCTTAGGTTCTGAACAGCTTTCTTTATGAAATCCAGTTTCAGTAAATAGTATAGATCTTCAGATTTTCTAACAGCAAATCAGGAATTTGTTGATAGTAATAAAATCTCAGGATACAATCACACTTTTTGTTGGTGGGGTGTGAATTGATACAGCCTTTTTGAAGGATAGTTTGGCAGTATGTATTGGTGTTCTTAAAGAATTGATACAACTTCATATAGTAATTCTGCATGTAGGGGTTAATTCTTAAGAAATCATCAGCTATGTGTGTAAATCTTCAGACTTTGTGAACATATCCTAAATTCTCAAAAATAGGGCATTGGTTTAACTATGGCACATCAATTCAGTGAAATAGTATGCAGCTATTGAAAATCATGAATTTTAAGAATATCTGAAGGCTTGAGGGAAATAACACATTTACCATGTGCTAAATGAAAAACAAAAAACAGAAAACCAGAAACAGTCCTTAAAGTGTTAGAGGTAGGTTCTAGTTTTGTGTTTGGAAATAGATGTATCAGTTTTTTTCCATTTATTTTTATTAGCATTATTGTTGTTTCACATGTAAAATATGCTCATTGGATTAAAGATTTATGAAAAGAAATAATGTGTACATATATCAAATTACCTTGGCGTACACTTTAAATAACTTATAATTTTGTCAGTTATACCTCCATAAAGCTGGGGGAAAAATGAAAAACTAAAAGAAGAAAAAAACAAAACCCATACTTACAGTAATTCTTATCACTCATAGGTAGCTAATGTCAAGGATACCTTGGTGTATCATCTTCTATACCTTTTTATTATGTTTTGTCCAAAATATCATACTCTAATGTTATTTTGTAACCTTTTGTGACTGGAAATGGTGTAAACTTGTTTCCTCATCATATAAAAGATGCATACCAATCCATTATATAGATGTGGCCATAACTTTTATTTTTTCAATACAGAGATGTAGCCATAGCAATTTCCTTATTACTGCAGATTTAGGTTAATAATTTCTCACTCTATAAACGTTAAAAGGATTAATTTCCTTGTGTACATCTTTACATAATTAGCTATTTAGGATAGAATATTACTAAAAGTAAAATTATTGTGTTAGACAAAGGGACTGAATATTTTAAAGGCTTTTAATGAGCCAAGAGATTTGTGTACATTTTTGCATATGTAGTTAAAATTTCTCTTTTATTTTCCTTACTGGAAGGAAATATATCAGCTTTGTAAAAGTTGATATGAAATGGTTTAATTTTACTTAACGGTGTTTTCATCTTGGACCCTCTTAATTCAGTAATAGCTTTGTTGATACTAACATTAGAATGCTGATTACTGAGGAATTTGTTTTTCCATTTTTAAAATTTCAATTAGAATTTCTATAATTTTAAATTTTGGAATGTGAATATAGTATTGTGTTTGTTAACTGAGTCTTTATTTTACTGTCTCTAGATCCTCCCCTTGAATTACCATCTTTCTACATGACTCCATCTCATCGTCAAGTTGTGTTTGAAGGAGACAGCCTTCCTTTCCAATGCATGGCTTCATATATTGATCAAGACATGCAAGTGTTATGGTATCAGGATGGGCGAATAGTTGAAACTGATGAATCCCAAGGTATCTTTGTTGAAAAGAACATGATTCACAACTGCTCATTGATTGCAAGGTAAACTTTTTTTAGATGAGGAATTGTCTCTGTGGATTTTATCATTTCAGAATTGTACTGTTTAGTTAGAATTTGAATGAATATTTTACCTTCTTGCATTTAAAAAAACAAACTTCTGACATTTCTTTTCCTGATTGTTACTTATCTTCTAAAATTAAATAGCTATCTTTTCCATCCAGTTTTGGAGGAAAAAAGCATAGGATAAAAGGGAAACACTGTTTAAAAGTGGGAGACTTTTTGTTTAAAGTCTCAAGAGGAAAAAATGTAAACTTGTAGTGCTAAACTTAATTTCTAACAATTTCCTGCTACTAATAAACTTAGAATTTCACTTGGGAATCACCTAATTTTCACTGTCTTAAGATTAATGTAACATTTTAAGATACTTCCTTTTTTCGCCCCACTAGTATAAAAGAATATAACACCTGTCAACCCACAATTGGTGCAAGCACAGCAATAGTTAATTTGAATGAACTTAAAGTACAAAAAACAGGATAAAAATAAATATGATGTTATCACTTATCATATTTTATTTTGGTAAAATCTTAATCTGTAGGTATTGAATTTTCTCTTCTCTCTGCCTCTCTTTCTGTCTCTGTGTATCTCTCCAAGCCTTTTTCTGTCTCTCTTTGTCTTTCCTTCCTACCAATTTCATAAAGATAGACCTTAGCTTGAATATTGAAGAGTAGGATCTGTAGTTTCTCAACTCTCTCCTGGGGCACTTTAGGGTAGTATTACAAAAGCATCATGAAAAAATTACCAAGAAACTAAAAGCTGTCTGAGTTGAGACTCAGGTTTGGGAATTTTGAGGTTCGAATATTCTGTTTTATAATATCTCTTTCTCTTCTGAGATTTCCTAACTGTCTGTTATGTTAGAAGCATATTTTCATTTGTGTCTTTTAACTTTTATAGTAGATACCCTTAAATCCTTGCTTTCATATTCCAGTATCTGGGTCATCTTGGGATCATCACCCTGACTATTTTTCTTGTGAATATGGTTTATATTTCCTTGTTTGAAAAATATTGTTTATATGTCTGGTAGCATTGGATTGTATCCTGGACATTGTGAATAATTTGCTATAGAAAAGTAGACAAGAGTACAGCTTATGGGACAAATCTGGCCTATGAATTTTTTTTATAGTTTTAAATGGTTACATTTCAAATGATTATAAAAGTACCTACATAATATTCTCAGTGTTGCGTCTTGGTCAGCAAAGCCTAAAGTATTTACTATGTGGCCTTCAAAGAAAAAGTTTGCTGACCCCTTATATATGTTCCCATATCTCTTCCCTCTTTGTCTCCCTCCCTCCCACCCTCCCTATCCCACCCAAGACAGCTAGTTTTGTTTCATTGAACAGTTACCTTGGTTAAATTCAAACTCCTAGATCTGGCTTTTCTGTATTAGGCAGCCACTGAAATCTGCTTGGTGTTTGCCCTGTCTGCATGGAGGTCAGGGTCAGATAAAGAGCTGGGTGGATTTTATATGCAGAAGTTTGGGCTTCCAGCCAGACTCCTTTCTACCTCTGTCCTCTGATTTTTCAACCAGTAAGATTTTGAGTTTCTATTTGAATAATGCCTGCCCTTGGGCAAAAGCCATTAAAAAAATTTCCTGGTAACTCCCCACTGCCATTCCCTTCTTCCTACTGTCAGGCCCTCTTTGGTTTCTGCTTGCTTTGGATCACTCTCCATGTGTTCAGATAGTTATCATATTGTAGTTTTGTTCACAGCTTATAACTAACTGTTAATTGCAGGGAGGGTGGTTTGATAGGAGCCACTCTGCTATTACCAGAAGCAGAGTTCTTTTATTAGGGGTAAGATTGTTAGGAAAGTTTTTTATATGTTCTTTGCACTTAATATTAAGTTCTAGTGAGAAGATTCTAATTGTTACATTATTTTTACTGTGTGATAATTTCACAAGTGTATACATATGTCAAAACTTACCAGATTGTATATATATGTATGTTTTTGGCTGCGTTGGGTCTTGGTTGCTGCGTGCGGGCTTTCTCTAGCTGCAGCGAGCAGGGGCTACTCTTCGTTGCGGTGCGTGGGCTTCTCATTGCAGTGGTTTCCCTTGTTGCGGAGCACAGGCTCTAGGCGCTCAGCTTCAGTAGTTGCAGCACGCAGACCCGCAGGCTCAGTAGTTGTGGCGCACGGGCTTAGTTGCTCCGCGGGATGTGAGATCTTCCCGGACCAGGGGTAGAACCCGTGTCCCCTGCATTGGCAGGCAGATTCTTAACCACTGTGCCACCAGGGAAGTCCCCAAATTGTATATTTTAAGCAGTTTATTTTCGGAGTAGACAATAATTGACATATAATACAACAATAAAGCTTTAAAAATGTAATAGAACCCTTTTCTGAATAAAAGAGCCTTATTTTTAAAAATTTTATTGAAAAGTATAGTTGATTTACAGTGTTGTGTTAATTTCTGCTCTACAGCAAAGTGACTGAATTATATGTATATTATTCTTTTTCATATTATTTTCCATTGTTTATCACAGGATATTGAATATAGTTCCAAGAGCTTTAATTTAACTCTTAAATTTTGTAGCTATAAAGTAACTAGATTTACTTTATAAATTTATTCCTGTAAGTCATGTTTAAATTAATCTAAATTCCTTTAGCATTACAAAAAAATTAAGTCTAAGGATAGCAACTTCACCTAACATTTTTTTGTTGGTAGGGACACTTACCAAAGTGAAAATCTTTCATATGAAGACTGAGAAGTCCTTTACACAGAGTCAATCCCAGAATAATAAAGAAGTTGTAGGAAAAGGAAATATGTGGTTATTGGACTGGTTTACCTCATACACCTCTTGATTCTTCATTGGTCTCCTCATGTCGTTGATCCTTCATTAGTAAGAATCAGAGTTTGTATTTTTCCTAGACACTGAAATTGAAGCTACCTCCTTCTCCTTAAATCTCCTAATATGTCGTGTTGAGGATTCCTGAAAAATTTATTCCGTTAATTGGTTTTAGACATTGAAGGTACTGCTAAAAGTTAGGTTAGGACCGTTTTCCCCAGAGGGTATGCTAATGTGTCCTGGGGTGCCACAGTGTGTTAATGGAGGTGCTGTGTGGTATTTTAAATGTTTGAGCCTAGTGATACTGGACATTAGTGAGACACGACACAGCTACCAGCTCCAGGCAGTTAGGGTGTTGAATTTACATGATGCTGCATCCCTTTTGCTGGTGCCATACTTTAGATAATGGGATTTTGACAGTTACTATGGTGCAAAGCAAGTAGTGTGTGAAAATCATTTTGAAACAAGGAATATGGATATCACTGTTTGATCTGTATCTAATGTTTGATTAATTTTGGAGTGCCCGATAGGCGTGCACAACCCATTAGGAAGTAGTTGTGGTTAAGAATGAAATACTTATTTTAATTGATGTGTGTTTTTTTTTTTCAAATGGCTACTAAGTTATTAGGACATACATACACAGTTTTAGGATTGCATTTAGTCATTGGAACCACCCTAGGTGTTTTATTTTGTTTTTCTTTCTATTTTATTCTGTTATAGTCAGTTGCATTTTTTTAAACACCTTTATTGGAGTATAATTGCTTTACAATGTTGTGTTAGTTTCTGCTGTATAACAAGGTGAATCAGCTCTATGTATACATATAACCCCATACCCCCTTCTTCTTGCATTTCCCTCCTACCCTCCCTATTCCACCCCTCTAGGTGGTCACAAAGCACCAAGCTGATCTCCCTGTGCTATGCGGCTGCTTCCCACTAGCTATCTGTTTTACATTTGGTACTGTATATATGTCCATGCCACTCTCTCACTCGTCCCAGCTTACCCTCCCCTGCTCCGTGTCCTCCAGTCCATTTTCTACATCTGTGTCTTTATTCCTCTCCTGCCCCTAGGTTCATCAGAACCGTTTTTTTTTTTTTTTGATTCCATATATATGTGTTAGCATACGGTATTTATTTTTCTCTTTCTGGCTTACTGCACTCTGACTGGCTTACTGACTCTCTGGGTCCATCCACCTCACTACAAATAACTCAGTTTCATTTCTTTTTTATGGCTGATAAATATTCTGTTGTATATATGTGCCACATCCTCTTTATCCATTCATCTGTCAATGGACACTTAGGTTGCTTCCATGTCCTGGCTATTGTAAATAGTGCTGCAGTGAACATTGTGGTACGTGACTCTTTCTGAATTATGTTTTTCTCGGGGTATATGCCCAGAAGTGGGATTGCTGGGTATGGTAGTTCTACTTTTAGTTTTTTTAAGGAACGTCCATACTGTTCTCCATGGTGGCTGTATACATTTACATTCCCACCAACAGTACAAGAGGGTTCCCTTTTCTCCACACCCTCTCCAGCATTTATTGTTTGTAGATTTTTTGATGATGACCATTCTGACTGGTGTGAGGTGATACCTCATTGTAGTTTTGATTTGCATTTCTCTAATGATTAGTGATGCTGAGCATCCTTTCATGTGTTTGTTGTCAATCTGTATCTCTTCTTTGGAGAAATGTCTGTTTAGGTCTTCTGCCCATTTTTGGATTGGGTTGTTTGTTTTTTTTGCTATTGAGCTGCATGAGCTGCTTGTAAATTTTGGAGATTAATCCTTTGTCAGTTGCTTCCTTTGCAAATATTTTCTCCCATTTTGAGGGTTGTCTTTTCGTCTTGTTTATGGTTTCCTTTGCTGTGCAAAAGCTTTTAAGTTTCATTAGGTCCCATTTGTTTGTTTTTATTTCCATTTCTCTAGGAGGTGGGTCAAAAAGGATCTTGCTGTGATTTATGTCATAGGGTGTTCTGCCTGTGTTTTCCTCAAAGAGTTTGATAGTATCTGGCCTTACATTTAGGTCTTTAATCCATTTTGAGTTTATTTTTGTGTATGGTGTTAGGTAGTGTTCTAATTTCATTGTTTTACATGTAGCTGTCCAGTTTTCCCAGCACCACTTACTGAAGAGGCTGTCTTTTTTCTCCATTGTATATTCTTCCCTCCTTTGTCAAAGATAAGTTGACCATATGTGCATGGGTTTATCTCTGGGCTTCCTTTACTGTTCCATTGATGTACATTTCTGTTTTTGTGCCAGTACCATACTGTCTTGATTACTGTAGCTTTGTAGTATAGTCTGAAGTCAGGGAGCCTCATTCCTCCAGCTTCATTTTTCTTTCTCAAGATTACTTTGGCTATTTGGGGTCTTTTTTGTTTCCATACAAACTGTAAAATTTTTTGTTCTAGTTCTGTGAAAAATACCATTGGTAGTTTGATAGGGATTGCATTGAAACTGTAAGTTGCTTTCACCCTAGGTGTGAGGCTAGGGGCATTGTGGAAGTTATCTAGTCAGTGAAGGAACCATGAACGAAGAAAATTTGGGGATCTCTGGATTAGAGAATGCTTTTTATTGCCAAAAATTTTTATACACTTCTTCCTAGTTCGATAGAGTTATGCAAAGTATAATGTTTGACGGACTTTCTGGTTATTTAAATTTAATGTCAAACTCTTCTGTGTCATTTTACCTTGAATATATTTATTTCAATGTTTTAGTTTGTTTACTAATGTAGTAAAGATAATAAATATTTTCTTTGATTCAGAATCGCAGTGCCTCAAAGTCTTTATTAGAACATTTGTTGTGTAGCCATTAATGACTTTAGGAAGCTAGAAAAATGTGTTTTAATTTCAAGGCATTATTTTGTTAAGTTAATTAAAATTATACGTGCTTTATGTCTAATGATTTATTTGTATCTACATAAAAGCAAAGTATAGTAGATCATGTCGGGGGAATAAAGTTTAATTGAAGGTTCTGACATTTGGTCTTTAATTAATAGGTTTTATATTAGAGAAATATGATTTCATCTTGAAAGTTGAATTTTCTGACAGCTGTTTAGAAATATAGCTGTTATTATAAGTTGAAGTGTACTTTTAAATGGAAAGCTACTTTTGGTAAAGCATTAATTGGTAATTTATTAAATCTTTTTAGAGACTTAACAGGTTTAACCCCTTTTCCACAAAATATTTCATCTTAAATATTAATTACATACTTCATAATATTAGTCTTCTTCATGCTTGAGTATGGATCTGAAAAGGTAGATGTAACTTGGAAACTCTCTATTAGTTTTTTTTAATTATCATTTTGTTTTTGATTTTTTTCTTTTTTTATTGAAGTATAGTTGATTTATAATGTGTTAGTTTCAGTTGTACAGCAAAGTGATTCAGTTATACGTGTATGCATGTATCTATTTCAGATTCTTCTCCCTTATAGGTTATTCCAGAATATGGAGTGAAGTTCCCTGCTGGTTACCATTTTGTATATAGGAGTGTGTGTATACTGATCCCAAACACCTAATTTATCCCTCCTCCCCGCTTTCCCCTTTGGTAACCATAAGTTTGTTTTCTATGTCTGTGGGTCTATTTCTGTTTTTATTGCTTGTATATGTAACATAAAAAAAAAAAAAGTTTACAAATGAACTTATATACAAAACAGAAATTGACTCTCCTTTAGTTTTGCTGAAGGAAGTGCCATGATGTTTCTGCCTTGGCGCTTGGTTTCTGCTCCCTGTGGTGGCCTGGCCTCCCTTTTCTTAGAGGGAGAAGTCTCAGTGCCACTCCATTCATTCTTCTGCTATAGCTTTTACCGTAGTATTTTAGGTCTCCCTTTACCTGCCTGTCTTGACTTGCTGCTGAAGTACTTAAATGGAGGGGTTATTTTTTATTATTATTATTATTTTTAATCTAGCAAGCAAGCGCTTGGCCTACAGCATACACATTCATGTTTGCTCAAAGAATGATCGAAGCACATGTTGTCTTTCTTCTTGCCTAACCATATTTTCTCTCTCTTTAAACTCTTTCTTCATACAGTGCCCTAACCATTTCTAATATTCAGGCTGGATCGACTGGAAATTGGGGCTGCCATGTCCAGTCCAAACGTGGGAACAATACAAGAACCGTCGATATTGTGGTCTTAGAAAGCTCTGCACAGTACTGTCCTCCCGAGAGGGTGGTAAACAATAAAGGGGATTTCAGGTCAGTGACATGGAGAGTGCTGGAAAGGGCTGACTGGCCCCTCATCTTTTTATTCTCAAAGGCATAGACATATGTGACCAGTCTCCTGTCCTCAGAAAGAAAATTTGAGAAATGTATGTGTATTCACATATATGTCCTTATATATCTAAGGACTACCCATAAGTGATTTCAGAATCATTTATGGAGATTAAAAGTAAAAACAGGTGCCTGAACTTTATCTGAGATCTATTGATTTATAAGTCTCTGAAAGTTGAGCCAGAAGTGTTTTTTTTTTTTTTTTGTGGTACGTGGGCCTCTCAATGTTGTGGCCTCTCCCGTTGCGGAGCACAGGCTCTGGACACGCAGGCTCAGCAGCCCTGGCTCACGGGTCCAGCCGCTCCGAGGCATGTGGGATCTTCCCGGACCAGGGCACGAGCCCGTGTCCCCTGCATCGGCAGGTGGACTCTCAACCACTGTGCCACCAGGGAAGCTCAAGAAGTGTTCATTTTTATCAGGTGGTTTTGTTGTAAAAGTTAAGAACAACTACTTTAGGAAACAGTTTGGAAATTCTACTAAAATAGTGTGCTGATAGCATTTCCTGTTTTTGTTTTTGTTTGTTTTTTCCTGGATTTTTTTAAGGGCTCTTTTTGGATGACCTTTGGAAGGTTTTGCGGTGCTAATTGACTTTTAACCATAGGCAGTTAAGTGGACATCGTAATTAGCAGAAACATAACCATTTTTCCTCCCCTTTGGTTCTTCTGGCAATTAAGCAAGAGGGACTTTGAGAAAGGAAGGCTTTGGGTGGTCTGAAAGCTGGGGAGCCACTAGTGTTGGACTCTGTCAAGATGATCAGAATGGGTTAAATACTGTGATTTGTTTGCTGTTTTTTTAGTAGAAAGTTTAGAATTTGTGAGAGCTAACAACTTTTACCTTAGACTCTCCTTAACTTTCAAAGTTGCTTTAAAACATTATCTTTAAATATGTTACTTACCTAAAGTTCTTTATGTTTAGAATTTTAGCAATGAGTCATATAGTTAATATAAATGAAGGGAAATATGTAGCTCTGTAAAGCAACATAAAGATTGTTGAATACCCAGTTTATAGCTGTCTTATGATTGGTGGTATTGCTGCCTTGTGGCTGTAAGTCTGATTTTTAAGGATAAGAAAAAAAAACCCTTTGGTGTTAATCTTTCAAGTCAAAGGTAAAGAAGCAATAACATCTTTACCTCAGCTCCTTCTCCATTGATTTTTTAAAAATTGTCTTTCGGCCCCCTCCCCCTCCCCCTTTTAAAATTCTCCTTGACATGAACGTGTGGAAATCATAATTTATTATTGCCAATGGATAAGCTTTTTATGTGGATTAACTGTTAATCTATAATATTTAAATATTTAAAGGATACTTTAAAGTGCAATATATAACATTTGTTAATTTTGTTAAATTCAACATCTTCATTAAATAGTCATAGTATGTTTTCTGCTTATGGTGGATTTTCTGTTTTTGCTCATAGTTTTGGAGTGTTTTCCATTTAAAAAAAATAGAAGTAGAGTCTAATCATTTAACTGATTTATGAATTATTTATCTTTTGACATTCCGTAAGATATTATACAGTTACAACTTCCACTGCATTAATAAGATTTAGTTTAGTCTTGCTTCATCTTTTATATAGTTTTTCATAATGCATTCTATTTTGGTATGGCTGATATTATAATTTAGCAGTTCATATGTTATGAGTCAGCTATAACTGACTCATATATATAATATATATATGACATATAACATATTATCAAATATGTTATTTTCATTCCCAGTTTTGGAGAAGTAGAGCTCAAATAACAAAGATTTCTCTCAATCCAGTTAGTGCTGATTCATACCAGCAGGTCAGTGTAGTCACTTCACTTGCACAGTGACTGTACAGTTTATCTGGGCGTCACCCAGATAAATTCGGTTGTATATGGTATTGGACGTCTCCAAGACCCACCCCCCGCCATCCCAGCCAAGTGCAGAAGTTTGCTAAAAGGACTTATGGGATTCAGCGTATAGCTGTAGTGACATCTAAGATCTAGTGATACAGTAATATACATAGCTGGATAATAAGGGAAAAAGACACAGGTGGGTTCTGGAGAGATCCACGTGTAAGGTTCTTGATTATCTCTGCCTCCCAGGAAGGTCACACGGAGCTCACTACTCCTCCAGCCTTGAAAAGACAGCAGCCTCTGTATAGTGTTTCTGCCCAGGGAAGCCCACTGGAGACACAGCACCCAAAGTTCTTGTTGGGAGCTGGTCATGTAGGCATCCTCTGCCTACCTGATACCAAAATTTCAGACCCCCAGGAAGAAAGCAGGTGCTCAGCATACACCATATTGCTTGTTCAGACAGTCTAGGTACAGTGAATCACCCTTACCAGTTAACTGTTTATGGGAACACTCCAAGCCCCGAGTTCCTAGGTGCCACCGAAGGACCAGCATTGCAAGCAGGCCTTTCTCAGGAGAGCAGTCTTGGGCCTGCTATGGTAGCTCTTTTCTACACGTATACTAACTCTCCTTCTGTGAAAGGGCAAATTCTGTTTGTATTGGATAAGATTCTGACCTTATGTAACTAATAGTTATATAAGCCAACAATACAGTAACAGTAATTAAAAAGAAACGCAGGACCATTTGGTGTACCATTTTTCTTTTCTACTGGGTAAGATACAATTTCCCTGTCTGTTTATATTTAGAATATTTTAGGAAAATATTCTGTTAGGGTAATAAAATACACTTGTCTGGTAGCTTAAAAAGGTTTAGTCCGTTTTAACTTAAAAAATTTTTTGGGGGGTCCTTATTATTAAAAGGAGTTTTGTTTCTTCTTGATTTTTCTCTGATTCTGTGTGACATGTTCTAAACCTTGATTTTCCTCTGCTGTTACTAGTGTCAGTGTAGGTTCTCTTAGGCCATTTTGTCTTCGTCTCTCTAGGTGGCCCAGAACGCTGGCAGGCATTACCGCACATCTGCAGTGTACTCGGAATACCCACAGCGGTGGGATCTATCCCGGAAACGCCCAGGATGAGAGAAAGGCCTGGCGCAGATGTGATCGAGGTGGCTTTTGGGCGGATGATGATTATTCTCGCTGCCAGTATGCAAATGATGTCACTAGAGTTCTTTATATGTTTAATCAGGTAACTGGAAAGTCTTCAGATCGGCCGAGGGTGCTAATAAAACGTGGTACTCACATCAAATACATAAGATTTTTTTTTTAATACTAGTAAAGCATAGGATTTGGTGTTTATACTTCAGTGGACTCTGTCTTTGGGATCAGACCTGTCCTTCTCAACCAGAGAAGGGCACCTCTGGCATCACTCTTCCTTTCCAGTTACGACCTGACTCTGTGCCTTTGCCTGAATACCTTCATCATCTGTATCTCCAGGCAAAATCCCAACCATCCTTCAAGTGCACCTGGGAAGCTACCCTTTAGTTCCTTTTATAAATCCTTTGTCACAAGTGATCCCTTGTTGCACTTGTACTATATGCTTTTTCTTATCTCTGCTTCTGTGTGTCTTTTTTTAAACCATAGCAGATTATAAGCGGCTGCCAGGTGCTTTCTGTGTGTTACACATTTTCTTACGTTCCTCTGCACCTGATATACCCTTTTTGTAATGGTTGGTGCTGAGTCGTGTTTAAGTCAATAAATGGGAAACATTATTGGCAGTGCATGGCAATACAGATAAGAGGCAAATAAGTGATTCATGCTCCCATGTGGCAGGAGTTCCAGGCCAGATATTGATCCTTCCTGGCTGGAATACTCGGGAAAGGTGTTACTAGGCAATTGGAATTGAGTATACATAGAATTTGGCTAGGTGGAGATGAAGAGATTGTGCAGCCCATTTATGTACTGTTATATTCCATTCCAAGTTAAAAATAATTCTTTCAGGTAAGTTTCCAATAATATTTCAGTCTTCCCAGTTTTGGAAAAGCACTTTAAGAAGGTCATAATGAGTAAATGATAAAAAATTCAAATTCATTGCCATGTTTTGAAATGCAAAGGTAAGATGTCAAAATTTTGTCCATCATTTTGCTAAGTGCTTCTTTTTGCCTTTTTAATATAGATGCCCCTCAATCTTACCAATGCTGTGGCCACAGCCCGACAATTATTGGCTTACACTGTGGAAGCAGCCAACTTTTCTGACAAGATGGATGTTATATTTGTGGCTGAAATGATAGAGAAATTTGGAAGATTCACTAAAGAGGAAAAATCAAAAGAGGTATTTTCTGGTTCAGATTTGTAGCATATAGCATATCAGCAAATGGTCATGTGATAGGGTTGAATCTGTATTTTGAAAGGCTGTTTATGTTTTCTGTATTTGAACTAAATATACCTTTTAACTTCTAAAATTGTCATTGAAAAACCTATGCTCCATTATAGTGACTTGTTGGGAAGAGTAGAGGTGAACTGTCAGTTCTTGGAAATTACCGTGATGGGGCAGAGCCAGCCTGTGAGAAAGCAACGTCCTCCATCCACATTGTAGGTCAGCCTGGCTGCTTCTCTCAGGCTGCCTGGGATTTCTCTTCTCCACACTGTCGGGTGTCCATCCTTCTTAGTGAGAGTTTTAGGCCCCCAGATCTTGTGTTAAATTGCTTAACTGCTTTTGGAATGTCCTAGAGAAGTGAAAGACTACTTTAGGAACTTAAAAAAAAAATTCCATGTGATTAAAATACACAAGTTATGAAAATTTAATAGCTTTGAAAAGGGGCCACGTTAAAACTGTGATATGCTTGTCCACATGATATCCTTTAAGGGAAAACTTCAACAACCACGGTTTTCAGAATGAATGAGCAGCAAATAATGTTTTGAATACGTTTTTAGATGCAGATTAACATATTCTTAAACTTTAAGTTTCCAGCTAGGTGAGAGCTTTATATAAACTGTTTCTCTTGTGATAAAATCACTTACATAAAAATGAATTTTAGAGGTAGAAGAAACTTAGATTAGGTCATACACTGAAGCCCAGAGAAAATTAAATGATTTACCTAAGGTTTTTCAGCTAGGTTAGTGCAGGGCTGAAAACAGAACCCAAGAACCTTGGCTGTCTAATCCAGAAGTTTCTGCTGTATAACATTTACTTTCTAGTACAGTGTTGCCCTGTCATTGTATTCCAAAAGTACTGTGGGGAAAAGACTGGACTGAACAAAGTCTAATGTATTTCTTTATGTGGGACATCTCAGATCCATTAATGTGCAAAAAGGTAATATGCCTTTTTCCTTAAATCATTTAACCAAGGGATTTTTTTTGTATAGTATCTATTAATACCTTGCATTTTGGTGGTAAGCTTTGAAACTGCAGCCCTAGTACATTAGGTACTTTACTTGATGTGATGTAGCTGTTAAAGGAAAGAAAATAGTGATATGTATGTAAATAGGATTCAGGTCAGCGGACCACTTGACGATGAGTTAGCATTTCTGTGTTGTTATCTGAACTTCAGACCACAGTTTCCTAATGAACTGTTCTCTTGCTTGATTGTGTCTTTGGGCCACAGCCTGCTTCGCATGGTAAATTTTTCTAGCCCTGGGAGGAGCCGTGTGAATTCTGCTTCTGTGGTAATACTGCTCTCCCTTGTTGATTATAATCACAGGTTAGCTGCCCACATGATTAGAAGTCATTCATGGAAGGTGGTCACTAGAGTAATTGGAATGACATTTGGAATGTGGACCTGGAGAAAGATTTTGCCATCATGTAATAGATGTTTATTCCCATGCTGCCCTGTTTTGGTGTGAGGGACTTCTGCACACCTCTCAACTCGGGAAGAGCAATGCGGTACATTCCACCATGTTTGCTGGTGTGTGGGAAAAATGGTCTGCTGCTTTAGTATGTTCTTAGGGGGAAGCATCTTGTTGAGGACTGGAAGTGGACCTGGTTCGTGAGTTATTAACCATGGGCCCTTTGTTTTTAAAATGGGGGATGATACTTGCCCTGCGTAACATGCAAAGTTTGTGTGCGCAAGTGAGAAAAATAGGTGAAACTATTTTACAGAATCATTGCAAGCTAGGATATACTTTTTATAGGGTTGGGAAATTTAACATTATTATGATCTCAGAGGCTACGAAAGAGGTCCTTAAAAAAAAAATCACAAGACTGCTTTAGTTACTTATCTACAAACTTAGTTTGAAGTAGATTGCTGTCACTTTCACTGGGTAACATAGGAGGTAAAATTTTAATCATCTTTGGAAACAAATGATGGCAACTTATTAAGTATAAATAGAAGAAACAGGAAAATTATTCAGGATTGAACAATTGAGGTATAAATGTAATATTACCTATGATGCAGTGACAGATATCTGATTCTTTGGAAACTTAGACTACAGGCCATTACTATATTAAGAGGCAATCATGAGGCTTAAGGGCTTCATTTTAGGTTAATGACCACTGCATAAAATTATGCTGAGGTATCCTTAAATGCATATAGCATAATTGGACAAACAGTTAAATTTGATTTTTCTATTATGTCCAAAAAGTTATTCTGCTGTGGATTTTGTTATAACTAAAATAACCTGTGATTGAATCTAGCCAACACAGGGTGGTACTCTATTGTCTTAGGTGGGTGCTGGAAGCTATCAAACTGCCAGATCTAAGTGATTTGTTTACTGGGGTCTTTTAAAAAGAGTTGAAGGTTGTCTGTCAGGCAGTGTCTGTTCCATATTTACGATAGTGATTTCTCTTGTGAAAACAGATGTATATCCATTTCAGAAGATGAGAAAGTCTGTGAAGATTTGAGTTGGTTACATGGTATAGTCTTCTTCCTGTGCTCTCATTTTAAATATGTGAGTGAGGCATGCACCTTAATGCTAATTTACTACATTTTTATGTACAGATTTTTAAAAATGTAAAGTTCTTTCATTTATTCATTTTAAGACATAATCACTTCAGTATTGATGGTTATGTTTCCTTTTCATTTTCGGTATTTTTAATGTTTTATTCCTTCATCTTACTTGTCAGACTTTTCTGTAAAGATTTTCAAAGAGCCAGCTTCTGGCCTTTTGATCCTTCCACCACATGGTTTCTCACATGTGTGTGTGTGTGTGTGTGTCATGATCACCTGGAAGGTTTGTTAAACACAAACTGGTCGGCCCCATGACCTGAGGTTCTGATTCAGTAGGTCTGTGAGGGAGTCTGAGAACTGGCATTTCTACAAATTCCAGGTGATACTGGGCAACAATTCTTTGGCACAGGCTTTGAGAACCAGTGTAGAATCTTCATTTTCCATCCTTATCTCGCTTTTTTAAAAAACGTTCTCTTTGCATTTAACTTTTTAAAATCTTTCCAGAAACTTTTTTTTAATTGGAAAATGCCAAAAACATAGGAGAAGGAGTGTTATTATTAATACTTTTTTAAAAATACCTTTCACAAAGCTTCAACAATTTTCAGTATTTACCAGTCTTGTTTCATCTCTTCTATCCACTCATCTCCTTTGTCTTCTATCCCTCCCACCTTCTCTCTCTCTGTCTCACTCTCTGTATCTTTCTGTCTTTTTCATTGCTGGAACATTTAATAGAAAATTTTAGATGTCACATTTCATCCATAATTTTTTTTAATTATAAGGAATTTTAAAATAGAACCATGATACTGTCATTATATCACCCAAATGAATTCTGAGTCCTTAATATCATAAAATACCTAGTCCATGTTCAATTTTCCTTGACTGTGGTTTTTTTTAAAAAAAATGTGGACCTCGTGTCTGGGAATTCATTTATATGATTTTGTAGTTGGTTATGTGGGATTTGGTAGACAATTATGTCACCAGTAAAGAACAGCTGGTTTCTCTGTTCCTATATAAAATACATCCTTCTTTTTTTCTGGTTATATAGACATTGGTGAGGACCTCCAGAACAGTGCTGATTCATGTTGGTGATGAGCGGTCTTAATGAGAATGCTCTAATGTATCATTATTAAGTGTGATATTTATGTGCTGCTGCTAAGAGCCGAGGGGCAATATCGGGGTAAGGATGGTCACTTTGAAATTAGTTCTTCGCTTGAGGTTTTACAGACCACAGAAAAAAGGTGAACTCTGCTTTCAGTCCTGTGTGAAGGTTGATTTGTGTTGACAAATTGTCAGGGAAGAGATTTTTTCACCTCCCACCTCATGCCAGGGTCAAGACAGGGAAGTTTCAAGTCTCCTTGCCATTCCCTTCCTTTCTTGAGGCTAATTTAATGCTGGTTTGCACTGACCCTGGGGGTGTCTCCTTCGGGTTATCAGCTTTACGCAGTGGTCTTCTCCTGTTAGGCCTGGGTTGGCGGGGCCTAGGCCCTGCATGGAAGTCAAAACATAGTCGGTGATCAGCTGAGTTCACCCTCAGAGCTCCTTGGATTCCTGTTGTTTTGCTGTTAGTCTCTGGTGGAGCCTTTATTTTCTCACTGACCAGTGGTGCGTTTAAAAGGTAACTTTTTTCCTTTAGCATTTTTCACTTTTATAAGAATTGTCCAGAGTACTTAGACCTTCATACTTCCAGAAAACGAGATGCACATAATGTTTCTGTAATCAGACAAAAAACAGAATCTGCTTCCATTGGGAGAACTGGAGGAATCTTGGAAGTTCAGCTTTTCCATTTGTTGTGAACGTATGGCTGAGGGTGTTGCCCATTAACTCTGCCTCTCTTGAATAGTGTTTTTCACATGTTCTAAGAATTTTTTTTAATAAAAGCAAGTTTGTCTACCTGGAGAAAATGTTCTTCTTTCTGTTAATTGTAAAATTGTCTTTATTGCTTTGACTAGAAACATAGTAAGCATCAATTTTTCCCCAGTCCCAGCAGCTCTGCCATTGACATGTAATTTTTTATTTTTTTATTGAAGTATAGTTGATTTACAATGTTGCATTCATTTGTGATTCAGTTATACACACACACACACACACACACATACACATATATAGACATTCTTTTTTATATTTCCTTTATGGTTTATCACAGAATATTGAATATAGTTCCCTGTGCTCTACAGTAGGACCTGTTGTCCATCCTTTCTATATGTAGTAGTTTGCATCTGCTAACCCCAAAATCCCAGTCCATCCCTCCCCCTCCTCCCCTCTCCCTTGGCAACCATAAATCTGTTCTCTATGTCTATGAGTCTGTTTCTGCTTCATACACAGTTCATTTGTGTCATATTTTAGTTTCCACATATAAGTGTTATGGTATTTGCATTGACGTGTATTTTTGACTTATCTGTGTCTCTCAAGTCTGTATTTCTCTTAATTCTTTTTAAATTAAAAGATAAATAATCTTTTTAGTTGTGTTAGGCTGCCTCAAATCCTTTCTGTAAAGAAATGGAGAATAAATGCAACATTTATTCCATGTGACATTATTTTCAGGCTTTTTCCCTTCTTCCCTTCCCACCCATTTCCCCGTCATCATCCTCTTTACTTCTGTACCACAGTGACGTCAGAGCTTTCACCTTTGCCACAGTCCTCATGGTCATCACAATTAGACCTCTCATTGAATATTGACTACTTAACTAAACAAGCTGAGACACGTTCAGTGGGGTCCCCAGGCCCCCCAGGATGCTGAAGCCAGTTAACAGTGACATAAATAACACTCTTAAAACTTGACTCTCATAACAGAGCAATTCCTTCATTAAAAGTAATCAGGGCAACATAACATACCTTGAGATAGCTATGATCTCAATATAATAGATTGTAATTAGGAGAAAACCATGAAGACTGCTTGAACTTAAATAATGATATCAGCCGCTCTTGTTATTATTTAGTCAGGTTTGGACTACATGTCAGTTCTGCACTTCCCATCTCCATCATGGCTGTCCCCAAACAACTGCCCAGCGTACTGCCCTGCTGATACATGTGTCTGTAATTTTTGCTTCTCTGGTTCTTAGAATTGCTGAGGGTACCCCCTGCTGATACGTGCTTGAAAACATAAATGTGGGGAGGGGCCTGGATCTCTTGACTTTTCTCAAACTTCATGAATTACTTAATGAAGGTATTTGCCTTTTTTTTTTTTTTTTTGTCCTTAATTTACTATGAAATGAGACATTCTGGGCACTTCTTATAGGGTTCTTGGTCTCATTTTACAGATGAGCAAACTGAGTCTTGGAGAGGCTAAATAATCTGCTATGGGCTTTTAACATGTACGGGACAATTGAAATCTTAACCCAGGAGTACTTAACTCCAAGGCACATAAATATTCTAGCTGCAGTGTTATTTTATGCTTCTATTACATTAACATTAAATATCATCAAGTTTATGTATTATCTTATGTGTTTCATGAACTAACATCAGAAATTCATGGAATTTACGGACGATTTTTGAACATGAATATAGAAAAGAACATGAAATATCCTGTCTCTTACAGCAGATGACATTTAACGATTTCATTGTTATTAATGTGGCATTTTCATTTCTTTATCCTTTTATCTTGGATAAAGTGTGTTCAGAGTGTTTTCATTTGATCCTCACTGTTTAGTGTGACAGGTGGAAGAGCAGGTGCATGATTCCTTCTGACCCTTTTGCGGCTGGCGTGACCTTCAGGGAATGTGGTCAAAGAGAGAAGACAGTGCTTCCTAACGCTGGTTGCAGTTATTAAACTATATCTGTGTGTCCGATTTCAGGAATACTTTGTAAATCCAGTGTAATTCTTCATGCACTGTTATCCTTTCTGTGTCCTTTTCTGGCCACTGTGACTTCCGTAACCAAGCTACAGAAGCACGTAGCATTTCATGATTACCTGCCCTAGGGAATATATTGGCAACAAATCCCTTTCCTTAGTTCTTAGCCATTTGTAATGAAATAATGAGAAAAATAGCTCGTTCTCAGCTAAGGCAACCACTCTTATTAGCTCTGTACATTCTTAGAGATATTTCTCTTCTTTACAATTATTAACACATGTTAAATTCCTTTACCGGCATTATCTAGTGACCCATAGCTGTAGTTCTTTGATCAAAACATAGTTTTTCAGAAGAGATGATGTATCCATCAGGTCTCATGTTGGATTTTCATAAAGTCCATACAAGTAAAACTTTTAAAGAAATTATGAAACTACTTGTACTTGTGCTCATTTTTTAAACACTACAGAAATATTTGAGTAGTGCCTCAGAGGAGAATTGGTATTTTCCTGTATTTTATCTTTTAAGTTTTTGCAGCCAGTGGTCATTTCTTTTCTTATAGCTATAGAGCAGGGGTCCCCAACCCCCGGGCAGCCTACCAGTACCGGTCTGAGATCTGTTAGGAACTGGGCTGCACAGCAGGAGGTGAGCAAAGCTTCATCTGCCACTCCCCATCGCTCCCCATCCCTCCGCATCCCTCCCCATCGCTCCCCGTCCCTTCGCATCCCTCCCCATCGCTCCCCGTCCCTCCGCGTCCCTCCCCATCCCTCCCCGTCCCTCCCCGTCGCTCCCCGTCCCTCCGCATCCTCCCCATAGCTCCCCATCCCTCCCCATAGCTCCCCATCCCTCCCCATCACTCCCCTCCCTCCCCATCCCTCACCATCACTCCCCATCGCTCGCATGACCGCCTGAACCACCCCCCTCCCCAGTCCGTGGAAAAATTGTCTTCCAGGAAACCAGTTCCTGGTGCCAAAAAGGTTGGGGACCACTGCAGTAGGTATATTTTACCGCATCGTCTCTTTTTTATTTATTTTCACATACAAATTTGAAATAAAAGTTAAGAATAAGAGATAAAAACAACCAAATTAGTCCAGCTACTCTGAATTCCCATTAAGAGGTGGCAGTTATTATTTCAGTTGCTGTATAAATGGCTGATTGACATATTCAGGAGTCACTACCTGTCTTCATAACTCCAGAAATAAGGGCTTCTGTTAAAATGAAATTTACCCTCATACCTGTTGTTTTTGGGAATATGTTCCAAGGTGTTGATGTTTTCAAAAATTGTGTCAAATGAACAGACTCAGGATTCTACAGAGTTTGGTCTTGTTAATGTCTTGGGTTTGGGTGAAATGCCTCTTGAGAATATGTGAGTCTATTGGAATAGCGTTTTTGAATTATATTCCATTACTATCTATCATATACTACTCTGCTTATTTCCTTTATTGCAGGTATCACAACCTTGTCACTTTTTAAAAATGTATTTACTTGCTTGTTATATATTTTCTTTACTAGGTATAAACTCCAAAACAGATCTTTTATGTTTCTTTAACTGCTGAATCTCTATTGCTTGGGACAGTGTCTAGTTCACCTTGGTCCTCAATAAATATTTAGTCAGGGAGTGAATGGATATTGTACAGCTATTGGCTTTTATACGAAGAGTTACACTAATGAGTAAGGGTATGGATATAAATAGGGT
The DNA here is from genome assembly GCF_000442215.2 of Lipotes vexillifer. Taxonomy (NCBI): domain Eukaryota; kingdom Metazoa; phylum Chordata; class Mammalia; order Artiodactyla; family Lipotidae; genus Lipotes; species Lipotes vexillifer. The sequence goes on along the minus strand of NW_006796798.1, from coordinate 508,467 downwards.
GTTGTGCTGTCCCTGCCCCCAAGATGTTTGCATTGGAATTAAAATAAGGACAGAATTGTGACACACGATGGTAAGGTCAGTATGAAGTCAGTTAACTATATTTTAATTGGATGAGGCGGTGGGGCTTCCCAGAGGAGGAAGTGGCAGTTTTGCTGGATGCATTGTTCCTCTTTATATGTATGAACATATAGACTTTAAAAATGTACCCCTCTTAACACTTCTTCTAGAGCCTGTCATCCTCAAATAGACTTACTTTGGGATTGAAATGAAAATAAAAAACAATAAAAATAACAAGAAGAGCTATGTTTTGAGTACCTGCCGTGTACCAGGCATGGTTTCAGGAGTCTTTTTTTTTTTTTTTTTTTTTTTTTTCAGCCAGTGGTCATTTCTTTTCTTATAGCTATAGAGCAGGGGTCCCCAACCCCCGGGCAGCCTACCAGTACCGGTCTGAGATCTGTTAGGAACTGGGCTGCACAGCAGGAGGTGAGCAAAGCTTCATCTGCCACTCCCCATCGCTCCCCATCCCTCCGCATCCCTCCCCATCGCTCCCCGTCCCTTCGCATCCCTCCCCATCGCTCCCCGTCCCTCCGCGTCCCTCCCCATCCCTCCCCGTCCCTCCCCGTCGCTCCCCGTCCCTCCGCATCCTCCCCATAGCTCCCCATCCCTCCCCATAGCTCCCCATCCCTCCCCATCACTCCCCTCCCTCCCCATCCCTCACCATCACTCCCCATCGCTCGCATGACCGCCTGAACCACCCCCCTCCCCAGTCCGTGGAAAAATTGTCTTCCAGGAAACCAGTTCCTGGTGCCAAAAAGGTTGGGGACCACTGCAGTAGGTATATTTTACCGCATCGTCTCTTTTTTATTTATTTTCACATACAAATTTGAAATAAAAGTTAAGAATAAGAGATAAAAACAACCAAATTAGTCCAGCTACTCTGAATTCCCATTAAGAGGTGGCAGTTATTATTTCAGTTGCTGTATAAATGGCTGATTGACATATTCAGGAGTCACTACCTGTCTTCATAACTCCAGAAATAAGGGCTTCTGTTAAAATGAAATTTACCCTCATACCTGTTGTTTTTGGGAATATGTTCCAAGGTGTTGATGTTTTCAAAAATTGTGTCAAATGAACAGACTCAGGATTCTACAGAGTTTGGTCTTGTTAATGTCTTGGGTTTGGGTGAAATGCCTCTTGAGAATATGTGAGTCTATTGGAATAGCGTTTTTGAATTATATTCCATTACTATCTATCATATACTACTCTGCTTATTTCCTTTATTGCAGGTATCACAACCTTGTCACTTTTTAAAAATGTATTTACTTGCTTGTTATATATTTTCTTTACTAGGTATAAACTCCAAAACAGATCTTTTATGTTTCTTTAACTGCTGAATCTCTATTGCTTGGGACAGTGTCTAGTTCACCTTGGTCCTCAATAAATATTTAGTCAGGGAGTGAATGGATATTGTACAGCTATTGGCTTTTATACGAAGAGTTACACTAATGAGTAAGGGTATGGATATAAATAGGGTGTTGTGCTGTCCCTGCCCCCAAGATGTTTGCATTGGAATTAAAATAAGGACAGAATTGTGACACACGATGGTAAGGTCAGTATGAAGTCAGTTAACTATATTTTAATTGGATGAGGCGGTGGGGCTTCCCAGAGGAGGAAGTGGCAGTTTTGCTGGATGCATTGTTCCTCTTTATATGTATGAACATATAGACTTTAAAAATGTACCCCTCTTAACACTTCTTCTAGAGCCTGTCATCCTCAAATAGACTTACTTTGGGATTGAAATGAAAATAAAAAACAATAAAAATAACAAGAAGAGCTATGTTTTGAGTACCTGCCGTGTACCAGGCATGGTTTCAGGAGTCTTTTTTTTTTTTTTTTTTTTTTTTTTTTGCGTTATGCGGGCCTCTCACTGTTGTGGCCTCTCCCATTTGCGGAGCACAGGCTCCGGACGCGCA